>NC_090437.1:1004309730-1004620519 GCF_031143425.1 Pleurodeles waltl
TGTTTTTTTAGCCAAATTTTGAGGTTTGCAAAGGATTCTGGGTAACAGAACCTGGTCCGAGCCACACAAGTCACCCCATCTTGGATTCCCCTAGGTCTCTAGTTTTCAGAAATGCACAGGTTTGGTAGGTTTCCCTAGGTGGCGGCTGAGCTACAGGCCAAAATCTACACGTAGGCACTTTGCAAAAAACACCTCTGTTTTCCTTCAAAAATTTGGATGTGTCCACGTTGCGCTTTGGGGCGTTTCCTGTCACGGGCGCTAGGCCTACGCACACAAGTGAGGTATCATTTTTATCGGGAGACGTGGGGGAACGCTGGGTGAAAGGAAATTCGTGGCTCCTCTCAGATTCCAGAACTTTCTGCCACAGAAATGTGAGGAACATGTGTTTTTTTAGCCAAATTTTGAGGTTTGCAAAGGATTCTGGGTAACAGAACCTGGTCCGAGCCACACAGGTCACCCCATCTTGGATTCCCCTAGGTCTCTAGTTTTCAGAAATGCACAGGTTTGGTAGGTTTCCCTAGGTGGCAGCTGAGCTACAAGCTAAAATCTACAGGTAGGCACTTTGCAAAAAACACCTCTGTTTTCCTTCACAAATTTGCATGTGTCCACTTTGCGCTTTGGGGCATTTTCTGTCGCGGGCGCTAGGCCTACCCACACAAGTGAGGTATCATTTTATCGGGAGACGTGGGGGAACGCTGGGTGGAAAGAAATTTGTGGCTCCTCTCAGATTCCAGAAATTTCTGCCACAGAAATTTGAGGAACATGTGTTTTTTTAGCCAAATTTTGAGATTTGCAAAGGATTCTGGGTAACAGAACCTGGTCCGAGCCACACAAGTCACCCCTTCATGGATTCCCCTAGGTCTCTAGTTTTCAGAAATGCACAGGTTTGGTAGGTTGCCCTAGGTGGCGGCTGAGCTACAGGCCAAAATCTACAGGTAGGCACTTTGCAAAAAACACCTCTGTTTTCCTTCACAAATTTGGATGTGTCCACGTTGCGCTTTGGGGCGTTTCCTGTCGCGGGCGCTAGGCCTACCCACTCAAGTGAGGTATCATTTTTATCGGGAGACGTGGGGGAACGCTGGGTGGAAGGAAATTTGTGGCTCCTCTCAGATTCCAGAACTTTCTGCCACAGAAATGTTAGGAACATGTGTTTTTTTAGCCAAATTTTGAGGTTTGCAAAGGATTCTGGGTAACAGAACCTGGTCCGAGCCACACAAGTCACCCCATCTTGGATTCCCCTAGGTCTCTAGTTTTCAGAAATGCACAGGTTTGGTAGGTTTCCCTAGGTGGCGGCTGAGCTACAGGCCAAAATCTACAGGTAGGCACTTTGCAAAAAACACCTCTGTTTTCCTTCAAAAATTTGGATGTGTCCACGTTGCGCTTTGGGGCGTTTCCTGTCTCGGGCGCTAGGCCTACGCACACAAGTGAGGTATCATTTTTATCGGGAGACGTGGGGGAACGCTGGGTGGAAGGAAATTCGTGGCTCCTCTCAGATTCCAGAACTTTCTGCCACAGAAATGTGAGGAACATGTGTTTTTTTAGCCAAATTTTGAGGTTTGCAAAGGATTCTGGGTAACAGAACCTGGTCCGAGCCACACAAGTCACCCCATCTTGGATTCCCCTAGGTCTCTAGTTTTCAGAAATGCACAGGTTTGGTAGGTTTCCCTAGGTGGCAGCTGAGTTACAAGCTAAAATCTACAGGTAGGCACTTTGCAAAAAACACCTCTGTTTTCCTTCACAAATTTGCATGTGTCCACTTTGCACTTTGGGGCATTTTCTGTCGCGGGCGCTAGGCCTACCCACACAAGTGAGGTATCATTTTTATCGGGAGACGTGGGGGAACGCTGGGTGGAAGGAAATTTGTGGCTCCTCTCAGATTCCAGAACTTTCTGCCACAGAAATGTTAGGAACATGTGTTTTTTTAGCCAAATTTTGAGGTTTGCAAAGGATTCTGGGTAACAGAACCTGGTCCGAGCCACACAAGTCACCCCATCTTGGATTCCCCTAGGTCTCTAGTTTTCAGAAATGCACAGGTTTGATAGGTTTCCCTAGGTGGCGGCTGAGCTACAGGCCAAAATCTACAGGTAGGCACTTTGCAAAAAACACCTCTGTTTTCCTTCACAAATTTGGATGTGTCCACGTTGCGCTTTGGGGCGTTTCCTGTCGCGGGCGCTAGGCCTACCCACTGAAGTGAGGTATCATTTTTATCGGGAGACGTGGGGGAACGCTGCGTGGAAGGAAATTTGTGGCTCCTCTCAGATTCCAGAACTTTCTGCCACAGAAATATTAGGAACATGTGTTTTTTTAGCCAAATTTTGAGGTTTGCAAAGGATTCTGGGTAACAGAACCTGGTCCGAGCCACACAAGTCACCCCATCTTGGATTTCCCTAGGTCTCTAGTTTTCAGAAATGCACAGGTTTGGTACGTTTCCCTAGGTGGCGGCTGAGCTACAGGCCAAAATCTACAGGTAGGCACTTTGCAAAAAACACCTCTGTTTTCCTTCAAAAATTTGGATGTGTCCACGTTGCGCTTTGGGGCGTTTCCTGTCACGGGCGCTAGGCCTACGCACACAAGTGAGGTATCATTTTTATCGGGAGACGTAGGGGAACGCTGGGTTGAAGGAAATTCGTGGCTCCTCTCAGATTCCAGAACTTTCTGCCACAGAAATGTGAGGAACATGTGTTTTTTTAGCCAAATTTTGAGGTTTGCAAAGGATTCTGGGTAACAGAACCTGGTCCGAGCCACACAGGTCACCCCATCTTGGATTCCCCTAGGTCTCTAGTTTTCTGAAATGCACAGGTTCGGTAGGTTTCCCTAGGTGGCAGCTGAGCTATAAGCTAAAATCTACAGGTAGGCACTTTGCAAAAAACACCTCTGTTTTCCTTCACAAATTTGGATGTGTCCACTTTGCGCTTTGGGGCGTTTTCTGTCGCGGGCGCTAGGCCTACCCACACAAGTGAGGTATCATTTTTATCGGGAGACGTGGGGGAACGCTGGGTGGAAGGAAATTTGTGGCTCCTCTCAGATTCCAGAAATTTCTGCCACAGAAATGTGAGGAACATGTGTTTTTTTAGCCAAATTTTGAGATTTGCAAAGGATTCTGGGTAACAGAACCTGGTCCGAGCCACACAAGTCACCCCTTCTTGGATTCCCCTAGGTCTCTAGTTTTCAGAAATGCACAGGTTTGGTAGGTTGCCCTAGGTGGCGGCTGAGCTAAAGGCCAAAATCTACAGGTAGGCAATTTGCAAAAAACACCTCTTTTTTCCTTCACAAATTTGGATGTGTCCACGTTACGCTTTGGGGCGTTTTCTGTCACGGGCGCTAGGCCTACCCACACAAGTCAGGTATCATTTTTATAGGGAGACGTGGGGAATGCTGGGTGGAAGGAAATTTGTGGCTCCTCTCAGATTCCAGAACTTTCTGCCACAGAAATATGAGGAACATGTGTTTTTTTAGCCAAATTTTGAGGTTTGCAAAGGATTCTGGGTAACAGAACCTGGTCCGAGCCACACAAGTCACCCCATCTTGGATTCCCCTAGGTCCCTAGTTTTCAGAAATGCACAGGTTTGGTAGGTTTCCCTAGGTGGCGGCTGAGCTACAGGCCAAAATCTACAGGTAGGCACTTTGCAAAAAACACCTCTGTTTTCCTTCAAAAATGTGGATGTGTCCACGTTGCGCTTTGGGGCGTTTCCTGTCACGGGCGCTAGGCCTACGCACACAAGTGAGGTATCATTTTTATCGGGAGACGTGGGGGAACGCTGGGTGGAAGGAAATTCGTGGCTCCTCTCAGATTCCAGAACTTTCTGCCACAGAAATGTGAGGAACATGTGTTTTTTTAGCCAAATTTTGAGGTTTGCAAAGGATTCTGGGTAACAGAACCTGGTCCGAGCCACACAAGTCACCCCATCTTGGATTCCCCTAGGTCTCTAGTTTTCAGAAATGCACAGGTTTGGTAGGTTTCCCTAGGTGGCAGCTGAGCTACAAGCTAAAATCTACAGGTAGGCACTTTGCAAAAAACACCTCTGTTTTCCTTCACAAATTTGGATGTGTCCACTTTGCGCTTTGGGGCATTTTCTGTCGCGGGCGCTAGGCCTACTCACACAAGTGAGGTATCATTTTTATCGGGAGACGTGGGGGAACGCTGGGTGAAAGGAAATTTGTGGCTCCTCTCAGATTCCAGAACTTTCTGCCACAGAAATGTTAGGAACATGTGTTTTTTTAGCCAAATTTTGAGGTTTGCAAAGGATTCTGGGTAACAGAACCTGGTCCGAGCCACACAAGTCACCCCATCTTGGATTCCCCTAGGTCTCTAGTTTTCAGAAATGCACAGGTTTGGTAGGTTTCCCTGGGTGGCGGCTGAGCTACAGGCCAAAATCTACAGGTAGGCACTTTGCAAAAAACACCTCTGTTTTCCTTCACAAATTTGGATGTGTCCACTTTGAGCTTTGGGGCGTTTCCTGTCGCGGGCGCTAGGCCTACCCACTCAAGTGAGGTATCATTTTTATCGGGAGACGAGGGGGAACGCTGCGTGGAAGGAAATTTGTGGCTCCTCTCAGATTCCAGAACTTTCTGCCACAGAAATGTTAGGAATATGTGTTTTTTTAGCCAAATTTTGAGGTTTGCAAAGGATTCTGGGTAACAGAACCTGGTCCGAGCCACACAAGTCACCCCATCTTGGATTTCCCTAGGGCTCTAGTTTTCAGAAATGCACAGGTTTGGTAGGTTTCCCTAGGTGGCGGCTGAGCTACAGGCCAAAATCTACAGGTAGGCACTTTGCAAAAAACACCTCTGTTTTCCTTCAAAAATGTGGATGTGTCCACGTTGCGCTTTGGGGCGTTTCCTGTCACTGGCGCTAGGCCTACGCACACAAGTGAGGTATCATTTTTATCGGGAGACGTGGGGGAACGCTGGGTGGAAGGAAATTCGTGGCTCCTCTCAGATTCCAGAACTTTCTGCCACAGAAATGTGAGGAACATGTGTTTTTTTAGCCAAATTTTGAGGTTTGCAAAGGATTCTGGGTAACAGAACCTGGTCCGAGCCACACAGGTCACCCCATCTTGGATTCCCCTAGGTCTCTAGTTTTCAGAAATGCACAGGTTTGGTAGGTTTCCCTAGGTGGCAGCTGAGCTACAAGCTAAAATCTACAGGTAGGCACTTTGCAAAAAACACCTCTGTTTTCCTTCACAAATTTGGATGTGTCCACTTTGCGCTTTGGGGCGTTTTCTGTCGCGGGCGCTAGGCCTACCCACACAAGTGAGGTATCATTTTTATCGGGAGACGTGGGGGAACGCTGGGTGGAAGGAAATTTGTGGCTCCTCTCAGATTCCAGAAATTTCTGCCACAGAAATGTGAGGAACATGTGTTTTTTTAGCCAAATTTTGATATTTGCAAAGGATTCTGGGTAACAGAACCTGGTCCGAGCCACACAAGTCACCCCTTCTTGGATTCCCCTAGGTCTCTAGTTTTCAGAAATGCACAGGTTTGGTAGGTTGCCCTAGGTGGCGGCTGAGCTACAGGCCAAAATCTACAGGTAGGCACTTAGCAAAAAACACCTCTGTTTTCCTTCACAAATTTGGATGAGTCCACGTTGCGCTTTGGGGCGTTTCCTGTCGCGGGCGCTAGGCCTACCCACTGAAGTGAGGTATCATTTTTATCGGGAGACGTGGGGGAACGCTGCGTGGAAGGAAATTTGTGGCTCCTCTCAGATTCCAGAACTTTCTGCCACAGAAATATTAGGAACATGTGTTTTTTTAGCCAAATTTTGAGGTTTGCAAAGGATTCTGGGTAACAGAACCTGGTCCGAGCCACACAAGTCACCCCATCTTGGATTTCCCTAGGTCTCTAGTTTTCAGAAATGCACAGGTTTGGTACGTTTCCCTAGGTGGCGGCTGAGCTACAGGCCAAAATCTACAGGTAGGCACTTTGCAAAAAACACCTCTGTTTTCCTTCAAAAATTTGGATGTGTCCACGTTGCGCTTTGGGGCGTTTCCTGTCACGGGCGCTAGGCCTACGCACACAAGTGAGGTATCATTTTTATCGGGAGACGTGGGGGAACGCTGGGTTGAAGGAAATTCGTGGCTCCTCTCAAATTCCAGAACTTTCTGCCACAGAAATGTGAGGAACATGTGTTTTTTTAGCCAAATTTTGAGGTTTGCAAAGGATTCTCGGTAACAGAACCTGGTCCGAGCCACACAGGTCACCCCATCTTGGATTCCCCTAGGTCTCTAGTTTTCTGAAATGCACAGGTTCGGTAGGTTTCCCTAGGTGGCAGCTGAGCTACAAGCTAAAATCTACAGGTAGGCACTTTGCAAAAAACACCTCTGTTTTCCTTCACAAATTTGGATGTGTCCACTTTGCGCTTTGGGGCGTTTTCTGTCGCGGGCGCTAGGCCTACCCACACAAGTGAGGTATCATTTTTATCGGGAGACGTGGGGGAACGCTGGGTGGAAGGAAATTTGTGGCTCCTCTCAGATTCCAGAAATTTCTGCCACAGAAATGTGAGGAACATGTGTTTTTTTAGCCAAATTTTGAGATTTGCAAAGGATTCTGGGTAACAGAACCTGGTCCGAGCCACACAAGTCACCCCTTCTTGGATTCCCCTAGGTCTCTAGTTTTCAGAAATGCACAGGTTTGGTAGGTTGCCCTAGGTGGCGGCTGAGCTAAAGGCCAAAATCTACAGGTAGGCAATTTGCAAAAAACACCTCTTTTTTCCTTCACAAATTTGGATGTGTCCACGTTGCGCTTTGGGGCGTTTTCTGTCACGGGCGCTAGGCCTACCCACACAAGTGAGGTATCATTTTTATAGAGAGACGTGGGGGAATGCTGGGTGGAAGGAAATTTGTGGCTCCTCTCAGATTCCAGAACTTTCTGCCACAGAAATATGAGGAACATGTGTTTTTTTAGCCAAATTTTGAGGTTTGCAAAGGATTCTGGGTAACAGAACCTGGTCCGAGCCACACAAGTCACCCCATCTTGGATTCCCCTAGGTCCCTAGTTTTCAGAAATGCACAGGTTTGGTAGGTTTCCCTAGGTGGCGGCTGAGCTACAGGCCAAAATCTACAGGTAGGCACTTTGCAAAAAACACCTCTGTTTTCCTTCAAAAATGTGGATGTGTCCACGTTGCGCTTTGGGGCGTTTCCTGTCACGGGCGCTAGGCCTACGCACACAAGTGAGGTATCATTTTTATCGGGAGACGTGGGGGAACGCTGGGTGGAAGGAAATTCGTGGCTCCTCTCAGATTCCAGAACTTTCTGCCACAGAAATGTGAGGAACATGTGTTTTTTTAGCCAAATTTTGAGGTTTGCAAAGGATTCTGGGTAACAGAACCTGGTCCGAGCCACACAAGTCACCCCATCTTGGATTCCCCTAGGTCTCTAGTTTTCAGAAATGCACAGGTTTGGTAGGTTTCCCTAGGTGGCAGCTGAGCTACAAGCTAAAATCTACAGGTAGGCACTTTGCAAAAAACACCTCTGTTTTCCTTCACAAATTTGGATGTGTCCACTTTGCGCTTTGGGGCATTTTCTGTCGCGGGCGCTAGGCCTACTCACACAAGTTAGGTATCATTTTTATCGGGAGACGTGGGGGAACGCTGGGTGAAAGGAAATTTGTGGCTCCTCTCAGATTCCAGAACTTTCTGCCACAGAAATGTTAGGAACATGTGTTTTTTTAGCCAAATTTTGAGGTTTGCAAAGGATTCTGGGTAACAGAACCTGGTCCGAGCCACACAAGTCACCCCATCTTGGATTCCCCTAGGTCTCTAGTTTTCAGAAATGCACAGGTTTGGTAGGTTTCCCTAGGTGGCGGCTGAGCTACAGGCCAAAATCTACAGGTAGGCACTTTGCAAAAAACACCTCTGTTTTCCTTCACAAATTTGGATGTGTCCACTTTGAGCTTTGGGGCGTTTCCTGTCGCGGGCGCTAGGCCTACCCACTCAAGTGAGGTATCATTTTTATCGGGAGACGAGGGGGAACGCTGCGTGGAAGGAAATTTGTGGCTCCTCTCAGATTCCAGAACTTTCTGCCACAGAAATGTTAGGAATATGTGTTTTTTTAGCCAAATTTTGAGGTTTGCAAAGGATTCTGAGTAACAGAACCTGGTCCGAGCCACACAAGTCACCCCATCTTGGATTTCCCTAGGGCTCTAGTTTTCAGAAATGCACAGGTTTGGTAGGTTTCCCTAGGTGGCGGCTGAGCTACAGGCCAAAATCTACAGGTAGGCACTTTGCAAAAAACACCTCTGTTTTCCTTCAAAAATGTGGATGTGTCCACGTTGCGCTTTGGGGCGTTTCCTGTCACTGGCGCTAGGCCTACGCACACAAGTGAGGTATCATTTTTATCGGGAGACGTGGGGGAACGCTGGGTGGAAGGAAATTCGTGGCTCCTCTCAGATTCCAGAACTTTCTGCCACAGAAATGTGAGGAACATGTGTTTTTTTAGCCAAATTTTGAGGTTTGCAAAGGATTCTGGGTAACAGAACCTGGTCCGAGCCACACAGGTCACCCCATCTTGGATTCCCCTAGGTCTCTAGTTTTCAGAAATGCACAGGTTTGGTAGGTTTCCCTAGGTGGCAGCTGAGCTACAAGCTAAAATCTACAGGTAGGCACTTTGCAAAAAACACCTCTGTTTTCCTTCACAAATTTGGATGTGTCCACTTTGCGCTTTGGGGCGTTTTCTGTCGCGGGCGCTAGGCCTACCCACACAAGTGAGGTATCATTTTTATCGGGAGACGTGGGGGAACGCTGGGTGGAAGGAAATTTGTGGCTCCTCTCAGATTCCAGAAATTTCTGCCACAGAAATGTGAGGAACATGTGTTTTTTTAGCCAAATTTTGATATTTGCAAAGGATTCTGGGTAACAGAACCTGGTCCGAGCCACACAGGTCACCCCATCTTGGATTCCCCTAGGTCTCTAGTTTTCAGAAATGCACAGGTTTGGTAGGTTTCCCTAGGTGGCAGCTGAGCTACAAGCTAAAATCTACAGGTAGGCACTTTGCAAAAAACACCTCTGTTTTCCTTCACAAATTTGGATGTGTCCACGTTGCGCTTTGGGGCGTTTTCTGTCGCGGGCGCTAGGCCTACCCACACAAGTGAGGTATCATTTTTATCGGGAGACGTGGGGGAATGCTGGGTGGAAGGAAATTTGTGGCTCCTCTCAGATTCCAGAACTTTCTGCCACAGAAATATGAGGAACATGTGTTTTTTTAGCCAAATTTTGAGGTTTGCAAAGGATTCTGGGTAACAGAACCTGGTCCGAGCCACACAAGTCACCCCATCTTGGATTCCCCTAGGTCTCTAGTTTTCAGAAATGCACAGGTTTGGTAGGTTTCCCTAGGTGGCGGCTGAGCTACAGGCCAAAATCTACAGGTAGGCACTTTGCAAAAAACACCTCTGTTTTCCTTCAAAAATTTGGATGTGTCCATGTTGCGCTTTGGGGCGTTTCCTGTCACGGGCGCTAGGCCTACGCACACAAGTGAGGTATCATTTTTATCGGGAGACGTGGGGGAACGCTGGGTGGAAGGAAATTCGTGGCTCCTCTCAGATTCCAGAACTTTCTGCCACAGAAATGTGAGGAACATGTGTTTTTTTAGCCAAATTTTGAGGTTTGCAAATGATTCTGGGTAACAGAACCTGGTCCGAGCCACACAAGTCACCCCATCTTGGATTCCCCTAGGTCTCTAGTTTTCAGAAATGCACAGGTTTGGTAGGTTTCCCTAGGTGGCAGCTGAGCTACAAGCTAAAATCTACAGGTATGCACTTTGCAAAAAACACCTCTGTTTTCCTTCACAAATTTGCATGTGTCCACTTTGCGCTTTGGGGCATTTTCTGTCGCGGGCGCTAGGCCTACCCACACAAGTGAGGTATCATTTTTATCGGGAGACGTGGGGGAACGCTGGGTGGAAGGAAATTTGTGGCTCCTCTCAGATTCCAGAACTTTCTGCCACAGAAATTTGGGGAACATGTGTTTTTTTAGCCAAATTTTGAGATTTGCAAAGGATTCTGGGTAACAGAACCTGGTCCGAGCCACACAAGTCACCCCATCTTGGATTCCCCTAGGTCTCTAGTTTTCAGAAATGCACAGGTTTGGTAGGTTTCCCTAGGTGGCGGCTGAGCTACAAGCCAAAATCTACAGGTAGGCACTTTGCAAAAAACACCTCTGTTTTCCTCCACAAATTTGGATGTTTCCAAGTTGCGCTTTGGGGCGTTTTCTGTCGCGGGCGCTATGCCTACCCACACAAGTGAGGTATCATTTTTATCGGGAGACGTGGGGGAACGCTGGGTGGAAGGAAATTTGTGGCTCCTCTCAGATTCCAGAACTTTCTGCCACAGAAATTTGGGGAACATGTGTTTTTTTAGCCAAATTTTGAGATTTGCAAAGGATTCTGGGTAACAGAACCTGGTCCGAGCCACACAAGTCACCCCATCTTGGATTCCCCTAGGTCTCTAGTTTTCAGAAATGCACAGGTTTGGTAGGTTTCCCTAGGTGGCAGCTGAGCTACAAGCTAAAATCTACATGTAGGCACTTTGCAAAAAACACCTCTGTTTTCCTTCACAAATTTGGATGTGTCCACTTTGCGCTTTGGGGCATTTTCTGTCGCGGGCGCTAGGCCTACTCACACAAGTGAGGTATCATTTTTATCGGGAGACGTGGGGGAACGCTGGGTGGAAGGAAATTTGTGGCTCCTCTCAGATTCCAGAACTTTCTGCCACAGAAATGTTAGGAACATGTGTTTTTTTAGCCAAATTTTGAGGTTTGCAAAGGATTCTGGGTAACAGAACCTGGTCCGAGCCACACAAGTCACCCCATCTTGGATTCCCCTAGGTCTCTAGTTTTCAGAAATGCACAGGTTTGGTAGGTTTCCCTAGGTGGCGGCTGAGCTACAGGCCAAAATCTACAGGTAGGCACTTTGCAAAAAACACCTCTGTTTTCCTTCACAAATTTGGATGTGTCCACGTTGAGCTTTGGGGCGTTTCCTGTCGCGGGCGCTAGGCCTACCCACTCAAGTGAGGTATCATTTTTATCGGGAGACGTGGGGGAACGCTGCGTGAAAGGAAATTTGTGGCTCCTCTCAGATTCCAGAACTTTCTGCCACAGAAATGTTAGGAATATGTGTTTTTTTAGCCAAATTTTGAGGTTTGCAAAGGATTCTGGGTAACAGAACCTGGTCCGAGCCACACAAGTCACCCCATCTTGGATTTCCCTAGGGCTCTAGTTTTCAGAAATGCACAGGTTTGGTAGGTTTCCCTAGGTGGCGGCTGAGCTACAGGCCAAAATCTACAGGTAGGCACTTTGCAAAAAACACCTCTGTTTTCCTTCAAAAATTTGGATGTGTCCACGTTGCGCTTTGGGGCGTTTCCTGTCACGGGCGCTAGGCCTACGCACACAAGTGAGGTATCATTTTTATCGGGAGACGTGGGGGAACGCTGGGTGGAAGGAAATTCGTGGCTCCTCTCAGATTCCAGAACTTTCTGCCACAGAAATGTGAGGAACATGTGTTTTTTTAGCCAAATTTTGAGGTTTGCAAAGGATTCTGGGTAACAGAACCTGGTCCGAGCCACACAGGTCACCCCATCTTGGATTCCCCTAGGTCTCTAGTTTTCAGAAATGCACAGGTTTGGTAGGTTTCCCTAGGTGGCAGCTGAGCTACAAGCTAAAATCTACAGGTAGGCACTTTGCAAAAAACACCTCTGTTTTCCTTCACAAATTTGGATGTGTCCACTTTGCGCTTTGGGGCGTTTTCTGTCGCGGGCGCTAGGCCTACCCACACAAGTGAGGTATCATTTTTATCGGGAGACGTAGGGGAACGCTGGGTGGAAGGAAATTTGTGGCTCCTCTCAGATTCCAGAAATTTCTGCCACAGAAATGTGAGGAACATGTGTTTTTTTAGCCAAATTTTGATATTTGCAAAGGATTCTGGGTAACAGAACCTGGTCCGAGCCACACAAGTCACCCCTTCTTGGATTCCCCTAGGTCTCTAGTTTTCAGAAATGCACAGGTTTGGTAGGTTGCCCTAGGTGGCGGCTGAGCTACAGGCCAAAATCTACAGGTAGGCAATTTGCAAAAAACACCTCTTTTTTCCTTCACAAATTTGGATGTGTCCACGTTGCGCTTTGGGGCGTTTTCTGACGCGGGCGCTAGGCCTACCCACACAAGTGAGGTATCATTTTTATAGGGAGACGTGGGGGAATGCTGGGTGGAAGGAAATTTGTGGCTCCTCTCAGATTCCAGAACTTTCTGCCACAGAAATATGAGGAACATGTGTTTTTTTAGCCAAATTTTGAGGTTTGCAAAGGATTCTGGGTAACAGAACCTGGTCCGAGCCACACAAGTCACCCCATCTTGGATTCCCCTAGGTCTCTAGTTTTCAGAAATGCACAGGTTTGGTAGGTTTCCCTAGGTGGCGGCTGAGCTACAGGCCAAAATCTACAGGTAGGCACTTTGCAAAAAACACCTCTGTTTTCCTTAAAAAATTTGGATGTGTCCACGTTGCGCTTTGGGGCGTTTCCTGTCACGGGCGCTAGGCCTACGCACACAAGTGAGGTATCATTTTTATCGGGAGACGTGGGGGAACGCTGGGTGGAAGGAAATTCGTGGCTCCTCTCAGATTCCAGAACTTTCTGCCACAGAAATGTGAGGAACATGTGTTTTTTTAGCCAAATTTTGAGGTTTGCAAAGGATTCTGGGTAACAGAACCTGGTCCGAGCCACACAAGTCACCCCATCTTAGATTCCCCTAGGTCTCTAGTTTTCAGAAATGCACAGGTTTGGTAGGTTTCCCTAGGTGGCAGCTGAGCTACAAGCTAAAATCTACAGGTATGCACATTGCAAAAAACACCTCTGTTTTCCTTCACAAATTTGCATGTGTCCACTTTGCGCTTTGGGGCATTTCCTGTCGCGGGCGCTAGGCCTACCCACACAAGTGAGGTATCATTTTTATCGGGAGACGTGGGGGAACGCTGGGTGGAAGGAAATTTGTGGCTCCTCTCAGATTCCAGAAATTTCTGCCACAGAAATGTGAGGAACATGTGTTTTTTTAGCCACATTTTGATATTTGCAAAGGATTCTGGGTAACAGAACCTGGTCCGAGCCACACAAGTCACCCCTTCTTGGATTCCCCTAGGTCTCTAGTTTTCAGAAATGCACAGGTTTGGTAGGTTGCCCTAGGTGGCGGCTGAGCTACAGGCCAAAATCTACAGGTAGGCAATTTGCAAAAAACACCTCTTTTTTCCTTCACAAATTTGGATGTGTCCACGTTGCGCTTTGGGGCGTTTTCTGTCGCGGGCGCTAGGCCTACCCACACAAGTGAGGTATCATTTTTATAGGGAGACGTGGGGGAATGCTGGGTGGAAGGAAATTTGTGGCTCCTCTCAGATTCCAGAACTTTCTGCCACAGAAATATGAGGAACATGTGTTTTTTTAGCCAAATTTTGAGGTTTGCAAAGGATTCTGGGTAACAGAACCTGGTCCGAGCCACACAAGTCACCCCATCTTGGATTCCCCTAGGTCTCTAGTTTTCAGAAATGCACAGGTTTGGTAGGTTTCCCTAGGTGGCGGCTGAGCTACAGGCCAAAATCTACAGGTAGGCACTTTGCAAAAAACACCTCTGTTTTCCTTCAAAAATTTGGATGTGTCCACGTTGCGCTTTGGGGCGTTTCCTGTCACGGGCGCTAGGCCTACGCACACAAGTGAGGTATCATTTTTATCGGGAGACGTGGGGGAACGCTGGGTGGAAGGAAATTCGTGGCTCCTCTCAGATTCCAGAACTTTCTGCCACAGAAATGTGAGGAACATGTGTTTTTTTAGCCAAATTTTGAGGTTTGCAAAGGATTCTGGGTAACAGAACCTGGTCCGAGCCACACAAGTCACCCCATCTTAGATTCCCCTAGGTCTCTAGTTTTCAGAAATGCACAGGTTTGGTAGGTTTCCCTAGGTGGCAGCTGAGCTACAAGCTAAAATCTACAGGTATGCACATTGCAAAAAACACCTCTGTTTTCCTTCACAAATTTGCATGTGTCCACTTTGCGCTTTGGGGCATTTCCTGTCGCGGGCGCTAGGCCTACCCACACAAGTGAGGTATCATTTTTATCGGGAGACGTGGGGGAACGCTGGGTGGAAGGAAATTTGTGGCTCCTCTCAGATTCCAGAAATTTCTGCCACAGAAATGTGAGGAACATGTGTTTTTTTAGCCAAATTTTGAGATTTGCAAAGGATTCTGGGTAACAGAACCTGGTCCGAGCCACACAAGTCACCCCTTCTTGGATTCCCCTAGGTCTCTAGTTTTCAGAAATGCACAGGTTTGGTAGGTTGCCCTAGGTGGCGGCTGAGCTACAGGCCAAAATCTACAGGTAGGCAATTTGCAAAAAACACCTCTGTTTTCCTTCACAAATTTGGATGTGTCCACGTTGCGCTTTGGGGCATTTCATGTCGCGGGCGCTAGGCTTACCCACACAAGTGAGGTATCATTTTTATCGGGAGACGTGGGGGAACGCTGGGTGGAAGGAAATTTGTGGCTCCTCTCAGATTCCAGAACTTTCTGCCACAGAAATTTGGGGAACATGTGTTTTTTTAGCCAAATTTTGAGATTTGCAAAGGATTCTGGGTAACAGAACCTGGTCCGAGCCACACAAGTCACCCCATCTTGGATTCCCCTAGGTCTCTAGTTTTCAGAAATGCACAGGTTTGGTAGGTTTCCCTAGGTGGCGGCTGAGCTACAGGCCAAAATCTACAGGTAGGCACTTTGCAAAAAACACCTCTGTTTTCCTTCACAAATTTGGATGTGTCCACGTTGCGCTTTGGGGCGTTTCATGTCGCGGGCGCTAGGCCTACCCACACAAGTGAGGTATCATTTTTATCGGGAGACGTGGGGGAACGCTGGGTGGAAGGAAATTTGTGGCTCCTCTCAGATTCCAGAACTTTCTGCCACAGAAATGTTAGGAACATGTGTTTTTTTAGCCAAATTTTGAGGTTTGCAAAGGATTCTGGGTAACAGAACCTGGTCCGAGCCACACAAGTCACCCCATCTTGGATTCCCCTAGGTCTCTAGTTTTCAGAAATGCACAGGTTTGGTAGGTTTCCCTAGGTGGCGGCTGAGCTACAGGCCAAAATCTACAGGTAGGCACTTTGCAAAAAACACCTCTGTTTTCCTTCACAAATTTGGATGTGTCCACGTTGAGCTTTGGGGCGTTTCCTGTCGCGGGCGCTAGGCCTACCCACTCAAGTGAGGTATCATTTTTATCGGGAGACGTGGGGGAACGCTGCGTGGAAGGAAATTTGTGGCTCCTCTCAGATTCCAGAACTTTCTGCCACAGAAATGTTAGGAATATGTGTTTTTTTAGCCAAATTTTGAGGTTTGCAAAGGATTCTGGGTAACAGAACCTGGTCCGAGCCACACAAGTCACCCCATCTTGGATTTCCCTAGGGCTCTAGTTTTCAGAAATGCACAGGTTTGGTAGGTTTCCCTAGGTGGCGGCTGAGCTACAGGCCAAAATCTACAGGTAGGCACTTTGCAAAAAACACCTCTGTTTTCCTTCAAAAATGTGGATGTGTCCACGTTGCGCTTTGGGGCGTTTCCTGTCACGGGCGCTAGGCCTACGCACACAAGTGAGGTATCATTTTTATCGGGAGACGTGGGGGAACGCTGGGTGGAAGGAAATTCGTGGCTCCTCTCAGATTCCAGAACTTTCTGCCACAGAAATGTGAGGAACATGTGTTTTTTTAGCCAAATTTTGAGGTTTGCAAAGGATTCTGGGTAACAGAACCTGGTCCGAGCCACACAGGTCACCCCATCTTGGATTCCCCTAGGTCTCTAGTTTTCAGAAATGCACAGGTTTGGTAGGTTTCCCTAGGTGGCAGGTGAGCTACAAGCTAAAATCTACAGGTAGGCACTTTGCAAAAAACACCTCTGTTTTCCTTCACAAATTTGGATGTGTCCACTTTGCGCTTTGGGGCGTTTTCTGTCGCGGGCGCTAGGCCTACCCACACAAGTGAGGTATCATTTTTATCGGGAGACGTAGGGGAACGCTGGGTGGAAGGAAATTTGTGGCTCCTCTCAGATTCCAGAAATTTCTGCCACAGAAATGTGAGGAACATGTGTTTTTTTAGCCAAATTTTGATATTTGCAAAGGATTCTGGGTAACAGAACCTGGTCCGAGCCACACAAGTCACCCCTTCTTGGATTCCCCTAGGTCTCTAGTTTTCAGAAATGCACAGGTTTGGTAGGTTGCCCTAGGTGGCGGCTGAGCTACAGGCCAAAATCTACAGGTAGGCAATTTGCAAAAAACACCTCTTTTTTCCTTCACAAATTTGGATGTGTCCACGTTGCGCTTTGGGGCGTTTTCTGTCGCGGGCGCTAGGCCTACCCACACAAGTGAGGTATCATTTTTATAGGGAGACGTGGGGGAATGCTGGGTGGAAGGAAATTTGTGGCTCCTCTCAGATTCCAGAACTTTCTGCCACAGAAATATGAGGAACATGTGTTTTTTTAGCCAAATTTTGAGGTTTGCAAAGGATTCTGGGTAACAGAACCTGGTCCGAGCCACACAAGTCACCCCATCTTGGATTCCCCTAGGTCTCTAGTTTTCAGAAATGCACAGGTTTGGTAGGTTTCCCTAGGTGGCGGCTGAGCTACAGGCCAAAATCTACAGGTAGGCACTTTGCAAAAAACACCTCTGTTTTCCTTCAAAAATTTGGATGTGTCCACGTTGCGCTTTGGGGCGTTTCCTGTCACGGGCGCTAGGCCTACGCACACAAGTGAGGTATCATTTTTATCGGGAGACGTGGGGGAACGCTGGGTGGAAGGAAATTCGTGGCTCCTCTCAGATTCCAGAACTTTCTGCCACAGAAATGTGAGGAACATGTGTTTTTTTAGCCAAATTTTGAGGTTTGCAAAGGATTCTGGGTAACAGAACCTGGTCCGAGCCACACAAGTCACCCCATCTTAGATTCCCCTAGGTCTCTAGTTTTCAGAAATGCACAGGTTTGGTAGGTTTCCCTAGGTGGCAGCTGAGCTACAAGCTAAAATCTACAGGTATGCACATTGCAAAAAACACCTCTGTTTTCCTTCACAAATTTGCATGTGTCCACTTTGCGCTTTGGGGCATTTCCTGTCGCGGGCGCTAGGCCTACCCACACAAGTGAGGTATCATTTTTATCGGGAGACGTGGGGGAACGCTGGGTGGAAGGAAATTTGTGGCTCCTCTCAGATTCCAGAAATTTCTGCCACAGAAATGTGAGGAACATGTGTTTTTTTAGCCAAATTTTGAGATTTGCAAAGGATTCTGGGTAACAGAACCTGGTCCGAGCCACACAAGTCACCCCTTCTTGGATTCCCCTAGGTCTCTAGTTTTCAGAAATGCACAGGTTTGGTAGGTTGCCCTAGGTGGCGGCTGAGCTACAGGCCAAAATCTACAGGTAGGCAATTTGCAAAAAACACCTCTGTTTTCCTTCACAAATTTGGATGTGTCAACGTTGCGCTTTGGGGCATTTCATGTCGCGGGCGCTAGGCTTACCCACACAAGTGAGGTATCATTTTTATCGGGAGACGTGGGGGAACGCTGGGTGGAAGGAAATTTGTGGCTCCTCTCAGATTCCAGAACTTTCTGCCACAGAAATTTGGGGAACATGTGTTTTTTTAGCCAAATTTTGAGATTTGCAAAGGATTCTGGGTAACAGAACCTGGTCCGAGCCACACAAGTCACCCCATCTTGGATTCCCCTAGGTCTCTAGTTTTCAGAAATGCACAGGTTTGGTAGGTTTCCCTAGGTGGCGGCTGAGCTACAAGCCAAAATCTACAGGTAGGCACTTTGCAATAAACACCTCTGTTTTCCTCCACAAATTTGGATGTGTCCACGTTGCGCTTTGGGGCGTTTTCTGTCGCGGGCGCTATGCCTACCCACACAAGTGAGGTATCATTTTTATCGGGAGACGTGGGGGAACGCTGGGTGGAAGGAAATTTGTGGCTCCTCTCAGATTCCAGAACTTTCTGCCACAGAAATTTGGGGAACATGTGTTTTTTTAGCCAAATTTTGAGATTTGCAAAGGATTCTGGGTAACAGAACCTGGTCCGAGCCACACAAGTCACCCCATCTTGGATTCCCCTAGGTCTCTAGTTTTCAGAAATGCACAGGTTTGGTAGGTTTCCCTAGGTGGCGGCTGAGCTACAGGCCAAAATCTACAGGTAGGCACTTTGCAAAAAACACCTCTGTTTTCCTTCACAAATTTGGATGTGTCCACGTTGCGCTTTGGGGCGTTTCATGTCGCGGGCGCTAGGCCTACCCACACAAGTGAGGTATCATTTTTATCGGGAGACGTGGGGGAACGCTGGGTGGAAGGAAATTTGTGGCTCCTCTCAGATTCCAGAACTTTCTGCCACAGAAATGTTAGGAACATGTGTTTTTTTAGCCAAATTTTGAGGTTTGCAAAGGATTCTGGGTAACAGAACCTGGTCCGAGCCACACAAGTCACCCCATCTTGGATTCCCCTAGGTCTCTAGTTTTCAGAAATGCACAGGTTTGGTAGGTTTCCCTAGGTGGCGGCTGAGCTACAGGCCAAAATCTACAGGTAGGCACTTTGCAAAAAACACCTCTGTTTTCCTTCAAAAATTTGGATGTGTCCACGTTGCGCTTTGGGGCGTTTCCTGTCACGGGCGCTAGGCCTACGCACACAAGTGAGGTATCATTTTTATCGGGAGACGTGGGGGAACGCTGGGTGGAAGGAAATTCGTGGCTCCTCTCAGATTCCAGAACTTTCTGCCACAGAAATGTGAGGAACATGTGTTTTTTTAGCCAAATTTTGAGGTTTGCAAAGGATTCTGGGTAACAGAACCTGGTCCGAGCCACACAAGTCACCCCATCTTGGATTCCCCTAGGTCTCTAGTTTTCAGAAATGCACAGGTTTGGTAGGTTTCCCTAGGTGGCAGCTGAGCTACAAGCTAAAATCTACAGGTATGCACTTTGCAAAAAACACCTCTGTTTTCCTTCACAAATTTGCATGTGTCCACTTTGCGCTTTGGGGCATTTCCTGTCGCGGGCGCTAGGCCTACCCACACAAGTGAGGTATCATTTTTATCGGGAGACGTGGGGGAACGCTGGGTGGAAGGAAATTTGTGGCTCCTCTCAGATTCCAGAAATTTCTGCCACAGAAATGTGAGGAACATGTGTTTTTTTAGCCAAATTTTGAGATTTGCAAAGGATTCTGGGTAACAGAACCTGGTCCGAGCCACACAAGTCACCCCTTCTTGGATTCCCCTAGGTCTCTAGTTTTCAGAAATGCACAGGTTTGGTAGGTTGCCCTAGGTGGCGGCTGAGCTACAGGCCAAAATCTACAGGTAGGCAATTTGCAAAAAACACCTCTGTTTTCCTTCACAAATTTGGATGTGTCCACGTTGCGCTTTGGGGCATTTCATGTCGCGGGCGCTAGGCTTACCCACACAAGTGAGGTATCATTTTTATCGGGAGACGTGGGGGAACGCTGGGTGGAAGGAAATTTGTGGCTCCTCTCAGATTCCAGAACTTTCTGCCACAGAAATTTGGGGAACATGTGTTTTTTTAGCCAAATTTTGAGATTTGCAAAGGATTCTGGGTAACAGAACCTGGTCCGAGCCACACAAGTCACCCCATCTTGGATTCCCCTAGGTCTCTAGTTTTCAGAAATGCACAGGTTTGGTAGGTTTCCCTAGGTGGCGGCTGAGCTACAAGCCAAAATCTACAGGTAGGCACTTTGCAAAAAACACCTCTGTTTTCCTCCACAAATTTGGATGTGTCCACGTTGCGCTTTGGGGCGTTTTCTGTCGCGGGCGCTATGCCTACCCACACAAGTGAGGTATCATTTTTATCGGGAGACGTGGGGGAACGCTGGGTGGAAGGAAATTTGTGGCTCCTCTCAGATTCCAGAACTTTCTGCCACAGAAATTTGGGGAACATGTGTTTTTTTAGCCAAATTTTGAGATTTGCAAAGGATTCTGGGTAACAGAACCTGGTCCGAGCCACACAAGTCACCCCATCTTGGATTCCCCTAGGTCTCTAGTTTTCAGAAATGCACAGGTTTGGTAGGTTTCCCTAGGTGGCGGCTGAGCTACAGGCCAAAATCTACAGGTAGGCACTTTGCAAAAAACACCTCTGTTTTCCTTCACAAATTTGGATGTGTCCACGTTGCGCTTTGGGGCGTTTCATGTCGCGGGCGCTAGGCCTACCCACACAAGTGAGGTATCATTTTTATCGGGAGACGTGGGGGAACGCTGAGTGGAAGGAAATTTGTGGCTCCTCTCAGATTCCAGAACTTTCTGCCACAGAAATGTTAGGAACATGTGTTTTTTTAGCCAAATTTTGAGGTTTGCAAAGGATTCTGGGTAACAGAACCTGGTCCGAGCCACACAAGTCACCCCATCTTGGATTCCCCTAGGTCTCTAGTTTTCAGAAATGCACAGGTTTGGTAGGTTTCCCTAGGTGGCGGCTGAGCTACAGGCCAAAATCTACAGGTAGGCACTTTGCAAAAAACACCTCTGTTTTCCTTCAAAAATTTGGATGTGTCCACGTTGCGCTTTGGGGCGTTTCCTGTCACGGGCGCTAGGCCTACGCACACAAGTGAGGTATCATTTTTATCGGGAGACGTGGGGGAACGCTGGGTGGAAGGAAATTCGTGGCTCCTCTCAGATTCCAGAACTTTCTGCCACAGAAATGTGAGGAACATGTGTTTTTTTAGCCAAATTTTGAGGTTTGCAAAGGATTCTGGGTAACAGAACCTGGTCCGAGCCACACAAGTCACCCCATCTTGGATTCCCCTAGGTCTCTAGTTTTCAGAAATGCACAGGTTTGGTAGGTTTCCCTAGGTGGCAGCTGAGCTACAAGCTAAAATCTACAGGTATGCACTTTGCAAAAAACACCTCTGTTTTCCTTCACAAATTTGCATGTGTCCACTTTGCGCTTTGGGGCATTTCCTGTCGCGGGCGCTAGGCCTACCCACACAAGTGAGGTATCATTTTTATCGGGAGACGTGGGGGAACGCTGGGTGGAAGGAAATTTGTGGCTCCTCTCAGATTCCAGAAATTTCTGCCACAGAAATGTGAGGAACATGTGTTTTTTTAGCCAAATTTTGAGATTTGCAAAGGATTCTGGGTAACAGAACCTGGTCCGAGCCACACAAGTCACCCCTTCTTGGATTCCCCTAGGTCTCTAGTTTTCAGAAATGCACAGGTTTGGTAGGTTGCCCTAGGTGGCGGCTGAGCTACAGGCCAAAATCTACAGGTAGGCAATTTGCAAAAAACACCTCTGTTTTCCTTCACAAATTTGGATGTGTCCACGTTGCGCTTTGGGGCATTTCATGTCGCGGGCGCTAGGCTTACCCACACAAGTGAGGTATCATTTTTATCGGGAGACGTGGGGGAACGCTGGGTGGAAGGAAATTTGTGGCTCCTCTCAGATTCCAGAACTTTCTGCCACAGAAATTTGGGGAACACATATTTTAGCCAAATTTTGAGATTTGCAAAGGATTCTGGGTAACAGAACCTGGTCCGAGCCACACAAGTCACCCCATCTTGGATTCCCCTAGGTCTCTAGTTTTCAGAAATGCACAGGTTTGGTAGGTTTCCCTAGGTGGCGGCTGAGCTACAAGCCAAAATCTAAAGGTAGGCACTTTGCAAAAAACACCTCTGTTTTCCTCCACAAATTTGGATGTGTCCACGTTGCGCTTTGGGGCGTTTTCTGTCGCGGGCGCTATGCCTACCCACACAAGTGAGGTATCATTTTTATCGGGAGACGTGGGGGAACGCTGGGTGGAAGGAAATTTGTGGCTCCTCTCAGATTCCAGAACTTTCTGCCACAGAAATTTGGGGAACATGTGTTTTTTTAGCCAAATTTTGAGATTTGCAAAGGATTCTGGGTAACAGAACCTGGTCCGAGCCACACAAGTCACCCCATCTTGGATTCCCCTAGGTCTCTAGTTTTCAGAAATGCACAGGTTTGGTAGGTTTCCCTAGGTGGCAGCTGAGCTACAAGCTAAAATCTACAGGTAGGCACTTTGCAAAAAACACCTCTGTTTTCCTTCACAAATTTAGATGTGTCCACTTTGCGCTTTGGGGCATTTTCTGTCGCGGGCGCTAGGCCTACTCACACAAGTGAGGTATCATTTTTATCGGGAGACGTGGGAGAACGCTGGGTGGAAGGAAATTTGTGGCTCCTCTCAGATTCCAGAACTTTCTGCCACAGAAATGTTAGGAACATGTGTTTATTTAGCCAAATTTTGAGGTTTGCAAAGGATTCTGGGTAACAGAACCTGGTCCGAGCCACACAAGTCACCCCATCTTGGATTCCCCTAGGTCTCTAGTTTTCAGAAATGCACAGGTTTGGTAGGTTTCCCTAGGTGGCGGCTGAGCTACAGGCCAAAATCTACAGGTAGGCACTTTGCAAAAAACACCTCTGTTTTCCTTCACAAATTTGGATGTGTCCACGTTGAGCTTTGGGGCGTTTCCTGTCGCGGGCGCTAGGCCTACCCACTCAAGTGAGGTATCATTTTTATCGGGAGACGTGGGGGAACGCTGCGTGGAAGGAAATTTGTGGCTCCTCTCAGATTCCAGAACTTTCTGCCACAGAAATGTTAGGAATATGTGTTTTTTTAGCCAAATTTTGAGGTTTGCAAAGGATTCTGGGTAACAGAACCTGGTCCGAGCCACACAAGTCACCCCATCTTGGATTTCCCTAGGGCTCTAGTTTTCAGAAATGCACAGGTTTGGTAGGTTTCCCTAGGTGGCGGCTGAGCTACAGGCCAAAATCTACAGGTAGGCACTTTGCAAAAAACACCTCTGTTTTCCTTCAAAAATGTGGATGTGTCCACGTTGCGCTTTGGGGCGTTTCCTGTCACGGGCGCTAGGCCTACGCACACAAGTGAGGTATCATTTTTATCGGGAGACGTGGGGGAACGCTGGGTGGAAGGAAATTCGTGGCTCCTCTCAGATTCCAGAACTTTCTGCCACAGAAATGTGAGGAACATGTGTTTTTTTAGCCAAATTTTGAGGTTTGCAAAGGATTCTGGGTAACAGAACCTGGTCCGAGCCACACAGGTCACCCCATCTTGGATTCCCCTAGGTCTCTAGTTTTCAGAAATGCACAGGTTTGGTAGGTTTCCCTAGGTGGCAGCTGAGCTACAAGCTAAAATCTACAGGTAGGCACTTTGCAAAAAACACCTCTGTTTTCCTTCACAAATTTGGATGTGTCCACTTTGCGCTTTGGGGCGTTTTCTGTCGCGGGCGCTAGGCCTACCCACACAAGTGAGGTATCATTTTTATCGGGAGACGTAGGGGAACGCTGGGTGGAAGGAAATTTGTGGCTCCTCTCAGATTCCAGAAATTTCTGCCACAGAAATGTGAGGAACGTGTGTTTTTTTAGCCAAATTTTGATATTTGCAAAGGATTCTGGGTAACAGAACCTGGTCCGAGCCACACAAGTCACCCCTTCTTGCATTCCCCTAGGTCTCTAGTTTTCAGAAATGCACAGGTTTGGTAGGTTGCCCTAGGTGGCGGCTGAGCTACAGGCCAAAATCTACAGGTAGGCAATTTGCAAAAAACACCTCTTTTTTCCTTCACAAATTTGGATGTGTCCATGTTGCGCTTTGGGGCGTTTTCTGTCGCGGGCGCTAGGCCTACCCACACAAGTGAGGTATCATTTTTATAGGGAGACGTGGGGGAATGCTGGGTGGAAGGAAATTTGTGGCTCCTCTCAGATTCCAGAACTTTCTGCCACAGAAATATGAGGAACATGTGTTTTTTTAGCCAAATTTTGAGGTTTGCAAAGGATTCTGGGTAACAGAACCTGGTCCGAGCCACACAAGTCACCCAATCTTGGATTCCCCTAGGTCTCTAGTTTTCAGAAATGCACAGGTTTGGTAGGTTTCCCTAGGTGGCGGCTGAGCTACAGGCCAAAATCTACAGGTAGGCACTTTGCAAAAAACACCTCTGTTTTCCTTCAAAAATTTGGATGTGTCCACGTTGCGCTTTGGGGCGTTTCCTGTCACGGGCGCTAGGCCTACGCACACAAGTGAGGTATCATTTTTATCGGGAGACGTGGGGGAACGCTGGGTGGAAGGAAATTCGTGGTTCCTCTCAGATTCCAGAACTTTCTGCCACAGAAATGTGAGGAACATGTGTTTTTTTAGCCAAATTTTGAGGTTTGCAAAGGATTCTGGGTAACAGAACCTGGTCCGAGCCACACAAGTCACCCCATCTTGGATTCCCCTAGGTCTCTAGTTTTCAGAAATGCACAGGTTTGGTAGGTTTCCCTAGGTGGCAGCTGAGCTACAAGCTAAAATCTACAGGTATGCACATTGCAAAAAACACCTCTGTTTTCCTTCACAAATTTGCATGTGTCCACTTTGCGCTTTGGGGCATTTCATGTCGCGGGCGCTAGGCCTACCCACACAAGTGAGGTATCATTTTTATCGGGAGACGTGGGGGAACGCTGGGTGGAAGGAAATTTGTGGCTCCTCTCAGATTCCAGAAATTTCTGCCACAGAAATGTGAGGAACATGTGTTTTTTTAGCCAAATTTTGAGATTTGCAAAGGATTCTGGGTAACAGAACCTGGTCCGAGCCACACAAGTCACCCCTTCTTGGATTCCCCTAGGTCTCTAGTTTTCAGAAATGCACAGGTTTGGTAGGTTGCCCTAGGTGGCGGCTGAGCTACAGGCCAAAATCTACAGGTAGGCAATTTGCAAAAAACACCTCTGTTTTCCTTCACAAATTTGGATGTGTCCACGTTGCGCTTTGGGGCATTTCATGTCGCGGGCGCTAGGCTTACCCACACAAGTGAGGTATCATTTTTATCGGGAGACGTGGGGGAACGCTGGGTGGAAGGAAATTTGTGGCTCCTCTCAGATTCCAGAACTTTCTGCCACAGAAATTTGGGGAACATGTGTTTTTTTAGCCAAATTTTGAGATTTGCAAAGGATTCTGGGTAACAGAACCTGGTCCGAGCCACACAAGTCACCCCATCTTGGATTCCCCTAGGTCTCTAGTTTTCAGAAATGCACAGGTTTGGTAGGTTTCCCTAGGTGGCGGCTGAGCTACAAGCCAAAATCTACAGGTAGGCACTTTGCAAAAAACACCTCTGTTTTCCTCCACAAATTTGGATGTGTCCACGTTGCGCTTTGGGGCGTTTTCTGTCGCGGGCGCTATGCCTACCCACACAAGTGAGGTATCATTTTTATCGGGAGACGTGGGGGAACGCTGGGTGGAAGGAAATTTGTGGCTCCTCTCAGATTCCAGAACTTTCTGCCACAGAAATTTGGGGAACATGTGTTTTTTTAGCCAAATTTTGAGATTTGCAAAGGATTCTGGGTAACAGAACCTGGTCCGAGCCACACAAGTCACCCCATCTTGGATTCCCCTAGGTCTCTAGTTTTCAGAAATGCACAGGTTTGGTAGGTTTCCCTAGGTGGCGGCTGAGCTACAGGCCAAAATCTACAGGTAGGCACTTTGCAAAAAACACCTCTGTTTTCCTTCACAAATTTGGATGTGTCCACGTTGCGCTTTGGGGCGTTTCATGTCGCGGGCGCTAGGCCTACCCACACAAGTGAGGTATCATTTTTATCGGGAGACGTGGAGGAACGCTGGGTGGAAGGAAATTTGTGGCTCCTCTCAGATTCCAGAACTTTCTGCCACAGAAATGTTAGGAACATGTGTTTTTTTAGCCAAATTTTGAGGTTTGCAAAGGATTCTGGGTAACAGAACCTGGTCCGAGCCACACAAGTCACCCCATCTTGGATTCCCCTAGGTCTCTAGTTTTCAGAAATGCACAGGTTTGGTAGGTTTCCCTAGGTGGCGGCTGAGCTACAGGCCAAAATCTACAGGTAGGCACTTTGCAAAAAACACCTCTGTTTTCCTTCAAAAATTTGGATGTGTCCACGTTGCGCTTTGGGGCGTTTCCTGTCACGGGCGCTAGGCCTACGCACACAAGTGAGGTATCATTTTTATCGGGAGACGTGGGGGAACGCTGGGTGGAAGGAAATTCGTGGCTCCTCTCAGATTCCAGAACTTTCTGCCACAGAAATGTGAGGAACATGTGTTTTTTTAGCCAAATTTTGAGGTTTGCAAAGGATTCTGGGTAACAGAACCTGGTCCGAGCCACACAAGTCACCCCATCTTGGATTCCCCTAGGTCTCTAGTTTTCAGAAATGCACAGGTTTGGTAGGTTTCCCTAGGTGGCAGCTGAGCTACAAGCTAAAATCTACAGGTATGCACTTTGCAAAAAACACCTCTGTTTTCCTTCACAAATTTGCATGTGTCCACTTTGTGCTTTGGGGCATTTCCTGTCGCGGGCGCTAGGCCTACCCACACAAGTGAGGTATCATTTTTATCGGGAGACGTGGGGGAACGCTGGGTGGAAGGAAATTTGTGGCTCCTCTCAGATTCCAGAAATTTCTGCCACAGAAATGTGAGGAACATGTGTTTTTTTAGCCAAACTTTGAGATTTGCAAAGGATTCTGGGTAACAGAACCTGGTCCGAGCCACACAAGTCACCCCTTCTTGGATTCCCCTAGGTCTCTAGTTTTCAGAAATGCACAGGTTTGGTAGGTTGCCCTAGGTGGCGGCTGAGCTACAGGCCAAAATCTACAGGTAGGCAATTTGCAAAAAACACCTCTGTTTTCCTTCACAAATTTGGATGTGTCCACGTTGCGCTTTGGGGCATTTCATGTCGCGGGCGCTAGGCTTACCCACACAAGTGAGGTATCATTTTTATCGGGAGACGTGGGGGAACGCTGGGTGGAAGGAAATTTGTGGCTCCTCTCAGATTCCAGAACTTTCTGCCACAGAAATTTGGGGAACACATATTTTAGCCAAATTTTGAGATTTGCAAAGGATTCTGGGTAACAGAACCTGGTCCGAGCCACACAAGTCACCCCATCTTGGATTCCCCTAGGTCTCTAGTTTTCAGAAATGCACAGGTTTGGTAGGTTTCCCTAGGTGGCGGCTGAGCTACAAGCCAAAATCTACAGGTAGGCACTTTGCAAAAAACACCTCTGTTTTCCTCCACAAATTTGGATGTGTCCACGTTGCGCTTTGGGGCGTTTTCTGTCGCGGGCGCTATGCCTACCCACACAAGTGAGGTATCATTTTTATCGGGAGACGTGGGGGGAACGCTGGGTGGAAGGAAATTTGTGGCTCCTCTCAGATTCCAGAACTTTCTGCCACAGAAATTTGGGGAACATGTGTTTTTTTAGCCAAATTTTGAGATTTGCAAAGGATTCTGGGTAACAGAACCTGGTCCGAGCCACACAAGTCACCCCATCTTGGATTCCCCTAGGTCTCTAGTTTTCAGAAATGCACAGGTTTGGTAGGTTTCCCTAGGTGGCGGCTGAGCTACAGGCCAAAATCTACAAGTAGGCACTTTGCAAAAAACACCTCTGTTTTCCTTCACAAATTTGGATGTGTCCACGTTGCGCTTTGGGGCGTTTCATGTCGCGGGCGCTAGGCCTACCCACACAAGTGAGGTATCATTTTTATCGGGAGACGTGGGGGAACGCTGGGTGGAAGGAAATTTGTGGCTCCTCTCAGATTCCAGAACTTTCTGCCACAGAAATGTTAGGAACATGTGTTTTTTTAGCCAAATTTTGAGGTTTGCAAAGGATTCTGGGTAACAGAACCTGGTCCGAGCCACACAAGTCACCCCATCTTGGATTCCCCTAGGTCTCTAGTTTTCAGAAATGCACAGGTTTGGTAGGTTTCCCTAGGTGGCGGCTGAGCTACAGGCCAAAATCTACAGGTAGGCACTTTGCAAAAAACACCTCTGTTTTCCTTCAAAAATTTGGATGTGTCCACGTTGCGCTTTGGGGCGTTTCCTGTCACGGGCGCTAGGCCTACGCACACAAGTGAGGTATCATTTTTATCGGAAGACGTGGGGGAACGCTGGGTGGAAGGAAATTCGTGGCTCCTCTCAGATTCCAGAACTTTCTGCCACAGAAATGTGAGGAACATGTGTTTTTTTAGCCAAATTTTGAGGTTTGCAAAGGATTCTGGGTAACAGAACCTGGTCCGAGCCACACAAGTCACCCCATCTTGGATTCCCCTATGTCTCTAGTTTTCAGAAATGCACAGGTTTGGTAGGTTTCCCTAGGTGGCAGCTGAGCTACAAGCTAAAATCTACAGGTATGCACTTTGCAAAAAACACCTCTGTTTTCCTTCACAAATTTGCATGTGTCCACTTTGCGCTTTGGGGCATTTCCTGTCGCGGGCGCTAGGCCTACCCACACAAGTGAGGTATCATTTTTATCGGGAGACGTGGGGGAACGCTGGGTGGAAGGAAATTTGTGGCTCCTCTCAGATTCCAGAAATTTCTGCCACAGAAATGTGAGGAACATGTGTTTTTTTAGCCAAATTTTGAGATTTGCAAAGGATTCTGGGTAACAGAACCTGGTCCGAGCCACACAAGTCACCCCTTCTTGGATTCCCCTAGGTCTCTAGTTTTCAGAAATGCACAGGTTTGGTAGGTTGCCCTAGGTGGCGGCTGAGCTACAGGCCAAAATCTACAGGTAGGCAATTTGCAAAAAACACCTCTGTTTTCCTTCACAAATTTGGATGTGTCCACGTTGCGCTTTGGGGCATTTCATGTCGCGGGCGCTAGGCTTACCCACACAAGTGAGGTATCATTTTTATCGGGAGACGTGGGGGAACGCTGGGTGGAAGGAAATTTGTGGCTCCTCTCAGATTCCAGAACTTTCTGCCACAGAAATTTGGGGAACACATATTTTAGCCAAATTTTGAGATTTGCAAAGGATTCTGGGTAACAGAACCTGGTCCGAGCCACACAAGTCACCCCATCTTGGATTCCCCTAGGTCTCTAGTTTTCAGAAATGCACAGGTTTGGTAGGTTTCCCTAGGTGGCGGCTGAGCTACAAGCCAAAATCTACAGGTAGGCACTTTGCAAAAAACACCTCTGTTTTCCTCCACAAATTTGGATGTGTCCACGTTGCGCTTTGGGGCGTTTTCTGTCGCGGGCGCTATGCCTACCCACACAAGTGAGGTATCATTTTTATCGGGAGACGTGGGGGAACGCTGGGTGGAAGGAAATTTGTGGCTCCTCTCAGATTCCAGAACTTTCTGCCACAGAAATTTGGGGAACATGTGTTTTTTTAGCCAAATTTTGAGATTTGCAAAGGATTCTGGGTAACAGAACCTGGTCCGAGCCACACAAGTCACCCCATCTTGGATTCCCCTAGGTCTCTAGTTTTCAGAAATCCACAGGTTTGGTAGGTTTCCCTAGGTGGCGGCTGAGCTACAGGCCAAAATCTACAGGTAGGCACTTTGCAAAAAACACCTCTGTTTTCCTTCAAAAATTTGGATGTGTCCACGTTGCGCTTTGGGGCGTTTCCTGTCACGGGCGCTAGGCCTACGCACACAAGTGAGGTATCATTTTTATCGGGAGACGTGGGGGAACGCTGGGTGGAAGGAAATTCGTGGCTCCTCTCAGATTCCAGAACTTTCTGCACAGAAATGTGAGGAACATGTGTTTTTTTAGCCAAATTTTGAGGTTTGCAAAGGATTCTGGGTAACAGAACCTGGTCCGAGCCACACAAGTCACCCCATCTTGGATTCCCCTAGGTCTCTAGTTTTCAGAAATGCACAGGTTTGGTAGGTTTCCCTAGGTGGCAGCTGAGCTACAAGCTAAAATCTACAGGTATGCACTTTGCAAAAAACACCTCTGTTTTCCTTCACAAATTTGCATGTGTCCACTTTGCGCTTTGGGGCATTTCCTGTCGCGGGCGCTAGGCCTACCCACACAAGTGAGGTATCATTTTTATCGGGAGACGTGGGGGAACGCTGGGTGGAAGGAAATTTGTGGCTCCTCTCAGATTCCAGAAATTTCTGCCACAGAAATGTGAGGAACATGTGTTTTTTTAGCCAAATTTTGAGATTTGCAAAGGATTCTGGGTAACAGAACCTGGTCCGAGCCACACAAGTCACCCCTTCTTGGATTCCCCTAGGTCTCTAGTTTTCAGAAATGCACAGGTTTGGTAGGTTGCCCTAGGTGGCGGCTGAGCTACAGGCCAAAATCTACAGGTAGGCAATTTGCAAAAAACACCTCTGTTTTCCTTCACAAATTTGGATGTGTCCACGTTGCGCTTTGGGGCATTTCATGTCGCGGGCGCTAGGCCTACCCACACAAGTGAGGTATCATTTTTATCGGGAGACGTGGGGGAACGCTGGGTGGAAGGAAATTTGTGGCTCCTCTCAGATTCCAGAACTTTCTGCCACAGAAATTTGGGGAACATGTGTTTTTTTAGCCAAATTTTGAGATTTGCAAAGGATTCTGGGTAACAGAACCTGGTCCGAGCCACACAAGTCACCCCATCTTGGATTCCCCTAGGTCTCTAGTTTTCAGAAATGCACAGGTTTGGTAGGTTTCCCTAGGTGGCGGCTGAGCTACAAGCCAAAATCTACAGGTAGGCACTTTGCAAAAAACACCTCTGTTTTCCTCCACAAATTTGGATGTGTTTACGTTGCGCTTTGGGGCGTTTTCTGTCGCGGGCGCTATGCCTACCCACACAAGTGAGGTATCATTTTTATCGGGAGACGTGGGGGAACGCTGGGTGGAAGGAAATTTGTGGCTCCTCTCAGATTCCAGAACTTTCTGCCACAGAAATTTGGCGAACATGTGTTTTTTTAGCCAAATTTTGAGATTTGCAAAGGATTCTGGGTAACAGAACCTGGTCCGAGCCACACAAGTCACCCCATCTTGGATTCCCCTAGGTCTCTAGTTTTCATAAATGCACAGGTTTGGTAGGTTTCCCTAGGTGGCGGCTGAGCTACAGGCCAAAATCTACAGGTAGGCACTTTGCAAAAAACACCTCTGTTTTCCTTCACAAATTTGGATGTGTCCACGTTGCGCTTTGGGGCGTTTCATGTCGCGGGCGCTAGGCCTACCCACACAAGTGAGGTATCATTTTTATCGGGAGACGTGGGGGAACGCTGGGTGGAAGGAAATTTGTGGCTCCTCTCAGATTCCAGAACTTTCTGCCACAGAAATTTGGGGAACATGTGTTTTTTTAGCCAAATTTTGAGATTTGCAAAGGATTCTGGGTAACAGAACCTGGTCCGAGCCACACAAGTCACCCCATCTTGGATTCCCCTAGGTCTCTAGTTTTCAGAAATGCACAGGTTTGGTAGGTTTCCCTAGGTGGCGGCTGAGCTACAGGCCAAAATCTACAAGTAGGCACTTTGCAAAAAACACCTCTGTTTTCCTTCACAAATTTGGATGTGTCCACGTTGCGCTTTGGGGCGTTTCATGTCGCGGGCGCTAGGCCTACCCACACAAGTGAGGTATCATTTTTATCGGGAGACGTGGGGGAACGCTGGGTGGAAGGAAATTTGTGGCTCCTCTCAGATTCCAGAACTTTCTGCCACAGAAATGTTAGGAACATGTGTTTTTTTTAGCCAAATTTTGAGGTTTGCAAAGGATTCTGGGTAACAGAACCTGGTCCGAGCCACACAAGTCACCCCATCTTGGATTCCCCTAGGTCTCTAGTTTTCAGAAATGCACAGGTTTGGTAGGTTTCCCTAGGTTGTGGCTGAGCTACAGGCCAAAATCTACAGGTAGGCACTTTGCAAAAAACACCTCTGTTTTCCTTCAAAAATTTGGATGTGTCCACGTTGCGCTTTGGGGCGTTTCCTGTCACGGGCGCTAGGCCTACGCACACAAGTGAGGTATCATTTTTATCGGAAGACGTGGGGGAACGCTGGGTGGAAGGAAATTCGTGGCTCCTCTCAGATTCCAGAACTTTCTGCCACAGAAATGTGAGGAACATGTGTTTTTTTAGCCAAATTTTGAGGTTTGCAAAGGATTCTGGGTAACAGAACCTGGTCCGAGCCACACAAGTCACCCCATCTTGGATTCCCCTATGTCTCTAGTTTTCAGAAATGCACAGGTTTGGTAGGTTTCCCTAGGTGGCAGCTGAGCTACAAGCTAAAATCTACAGGTATGCACTTTGCAAAAAACACCTCTGTTTTCCTTCACAAATTTGCATGTGTCCACTTTGCGCTTTGGGGCATTTCCTGTCGCGGGCGCTAGGCCTACCCACACAAGTGAGGTATCATTTTTATCGGGAGACGTGGGGGAACGCTGGGTGGAAGGAAATTTGTGGCTCCTCTCAGATTCCAGAAATTTCTGCCACAGAAATGTGAGGAACATGTGTTTTTTTAGCCAAATTTTGAGATTTGCAAAGGATTCTGGGTAACAGAACCTGGTCCGAGCCACACAAGTCACCCCTTCTTGGATTCCCCTAGGTCTCTAGTTTTCAGAAATGCACAGGTTTGGTAGGTTGCCCTAGGTGGCGGCTGAGCTACAGGCCAAAATCTACAGGTAGGCAATTTGCAAAAAACACCTCTGTTTTCCTTCACAAATTTGGATGTGTCCACGTTGCGCTTTGGGGCATTTCATGTCGCGGGCGCTAGGCTTACCCACACAAGTGAGGTATCATTTTTATCGGGAGACGTGGGGGAACGCTGGGTGGAAGGAAATTTGTGGCTCCTCTCAGATTCCAGAACTTTCTGCCACAGAAATTTGGGGAACACATATTTTAGCCAAATTTTGAGATTTGCAAAGGATTCTGGGTAACAGAACCTGGTCCGAGCCACACAAGTCACCCCATCTTGGATTCCCCTAGGTCTCTAGTTTTCAGAAATGCACAGGTTTGGTAGGTTTCCCTAGGTGGCGGCTGAGCTACAAGCCAAAATCTACAGGTAGGCACTTTGCAAAAAACACCTCTGTTTTCCTCCACAAATTTGGATGTGTCCACGTTGCGCTTTGGGGCGTTTTCTGTCGCGGGCGCTATGCCTACCCACACAAGTGAGGTATCATTTTTATCGGGAGACGTGGGGGAACGCTGGGTGGAAGGAAATTTGTGGCTCCTCTCAGATTCCAGAACTTTCTGCCACAGAAATTTGGGGAACATGTGTTTTTTTAGCCAAATTTTGAGATTTGCAAAGGATTCTGGGTAACAGAACCTGGTCCGAGCCACACAAGTCACCCCATCTTGGATTCCCCTAGGTCTCTAGTTTTCAGAAATCCACAGGTTTGGTAGGTTTCCCTAGGTGGCGGCTGAGCTACAGGCCAAAATCTACAGGTAGGCACTTTGCAAAAAACACCTCTGTTTTCCTTCAAAAATTTGGATGTGTCCACGTTGCGCTTTGGGGCGTTTCCTGTCACGGGCGCTAGGCCTACGCACACAAGTGAGGTATCATTTTTATCGGGAGACGTGGGGGAACGCTGGGTGGAAGGAAATTCGTGGCTCCTCTCAGATTCCAGAACTTTCTGCACAGAAATGTGAGGAACATGTGTTTTTTTAGCCAAATTTTGAGGTTTGCAAAGGATTCTGGGTAACAGAACCTGGTCCGAGCCACACAAGTCACCCCATCTTGGATTCCCCTAGGTCTCTAGTTTTCAGAAATGCACAGGTTTGGTAGGTTTCCCTAGGTGGCAGCTGAGCTACAAGCTAAAATCTACAGGTATGCACTTTGCAAAAAACACCTCTGTTTTCCTTCACAAATTTGCATGTGTCCACTTTGCGCTTTGGGGCATTTCCTGTCGCGGGCGCTAGGCCTACCCACACAAGTGAGGTATCATTTTTATCGGGAGACGTGGGGGAACGCTGGGTGGAAGGAAATTTGTGGCTCCTCTCAGATTCCAGAAATTTCTGCCACAGAAATGTGAGGAACATGTGTTTTTTTAGCCAAATTTTGAGATTTGCAAAGGATTCTGGGTAACAGAACCTGGTCCGAGCCACACAAGTCACCCCTTCTTGGATTCCCCTAGGTCTCTAGTTTTCAGAAATGCACAGGTTTGGTAGGTTGCCCTAGGTGGCGGCTGAGCTACAGGCCAAAATCTACAGGTAGGCAATTTGCAAAAAACACCTCTGTTTTCCTTCACAAATTTGGATGTGTCCACGTTGCGCTTTGGGGCATTTCATGTCGCGGGCGCTAGGCTTACCCACACAAGTGAGGTATCATTTTTATCGGGAGACGTGGGGGAACGCTGGGTGGAAGGAAATTTGTGGCTCCTCTCAGATTCCAGAACTTTCTGCCACAGAAATTTGGGGAACACATATTTTAGCCAAATTTTGAGATTTGCAAAGGATTCTGGGTAACAGAACCTGGTCCGAGCCACACAAGTCACCCCATCTTGGATTCCCCTAGGTCTCTAGTTTTCAGAAATGCACAGGTTTGGTAGGTTTCCCTAGGTGGCGGCTGAGCTACAAGCCAAAATCTACAGGTAGGCACTTTGCAAAAAACACCTCTGTTTTCCTCCACAAATTTGGATGTGTCCACGTTGCGCTTTGGGGCGTTTTCTGTCGCGGGCGCTATGCCTACCCACACAAGTGAGGTATCATTTTTATCGGGAGACGTGGGGGAACGCTGGGTGGAAGGAAATTTGTGGCTCCTCTCAGATTCCAGAACTTTCTGCCACAGAAATTTGGGGAACATGTGTTTTTTTAGCCAAATTTTGAGATTTGCAAAGGATTCTGGGTAACAGAACCTGGTCCGAGCCACACAAGTCACCCCATCTTGGATTCCCCTAGGTCTCTAGTTTTCAGAAATCCACAGGTTTGGTAGGTTTCCCTAGGTGGCGGCTGAGCTACAGGCCAAAATCTACAGGTAGGCACTTTGCAAAAAACACCTCTGTTTTCCTTCAAAAATTTGGATGTGTCCACGTTGCGCTTTGGGGCGTTTCCTGTCACGGGCGCTAGGCCTACGCACACAAGTGAGGTATCATTTTTATCGGGAGACGTGGGGGAACGCTGGGTGGAAGGAAATTCGTGGCTCCTCTCAGATTCCAGAACTTTCTGCACAGAAATGTGAGGAACATGTGTTTTTTTAGCCAAATTTTGAGGTTTGCAAAGGATTCTGGGTAACAGAACCTGGTCCGAGCCACACAAGTCACCCCATCTTGGATTCCCCTAGGTCTCTAGTTTTCAGAAATGCACAGGTTTGGTAGGTTTCCCTAGGTGGCAGCTGAGCTACAAGCTAAAATCTACAGGTATGCACTTTGCAAAAAACACCTCTGTTTTCCTTCACAAATTTGCATGTGTCCACTTTGCGCTTTGGGGCATTTCCTGTCGCGGGCGCTAGGCCTACCCACACAAGTGAGGTATCATTTTTATCGGGAGACGTGGGGGAACGCTGGGTGGAAGGAAATTTGTGGCTCCTCTCAGATTCCAGAAATTTCTGCCACAGAAATGTGAGGAACATGTGTTTTTTTAGCCAAATTTTGAGATTTGCAAAGGATTCTGGGTAACAGAACCTGGTCCGAGCCACACAAGTCACCCCTTCTTGGATTCCCCTAGGTCTCTAGTTTTCAGAAATGCACAGGTTTGGTAGGTTGCCCTAGGTGGCGGCTGAGCTACAGGCCAAAATCTACAGGTAGGCAATTTGCAAAAAACACCTCTGTTTTCCTTCACAAATTTGGATGTGTCCACGTTGCGCTTTGGGGCATTTCATGTCGCGGGCGCTAGGCCTACCCACACAAGTGAGGTATCATTTTTATCGGGAGACGTGGGGGAACGCTGGGTGGAAGGAAATTTGTGGCTCCTCTCAGATTCCAGAACTTTCTGCCACAGAAATTTGGGGAACATGTGTTTTTTTAGCCAAATTTTGAGATTTGCAAAGGATTCTGGGTAACAGAACCTGGTCCGAGCCACACAAGTCACCCCATCTTGGATTCCCCTAGGTCTCTAGTTTTCAGAAATGCACAGGTTTGGTAGGTTTCCCTAGGTGGCGGCTGAGCTACAAGCCAAAATCTACAGGTAGGCACTTTGCAAAAAACACCTCTGTTTTCCTCCACAAATTTGGATGTGTTTACGTTGCGCTTTGGGGCGTTTTCTGTCGCGGGCGCTATGCCTACCCACACAAGTGAGGTATCATTTTTATCGGGAGACGTGGGGGAACGCTGGGTGGAAGGAAATTTGTGGCTCCTCTCAGATTCCAGAACTTTCTGCCACAGAAATTTGGCGAACATGTGTTTTTTTAGCCAAATTTTGAGATTTGCAAAGGATTCTGGGTAACAGAACCTGGTCCGAGCCACACAAGTCACCCCATCTTGGATTCCCCTAGGTCTCTAGTTTTCATAAATGCACAGGTTTGGTAGGTTTCCCTAGGTGGCGGCTGAGCTACAGGCCAAAATCTACAGGTAGGCACTTTGCAAAAAACACCTCTGTTTTCCTTCACAAATTTGGATGTGTCCACGTTGCGCTTTGGGGCGTTTCATGTCGCGGGCGCTAGGCCTACCCACACAAGTGAGGTATCATTTTTATCGGGAGACGTGGGGGAACGCTGGGTGGAAGGAAATTTGTAGCTCCTCTCAGATTCCAGAACTTTCTGCCACAGAAATGTTAGGAACATGTGTTTTTTTAGCCAAATTTTGAGGTTTGCAAAGGATTCTGGGTAACAGAACCTGGTCCGAGCCAAACAAGTCACCCCATCTTGGATTCCACTAGGTCTCTAGTTTTCAGAAATGCACAGGTTTGGTAGGTTTCCCTAGGTGGCGGCTGAGCTACAGGCCAAAATCTACAGGTAGGCACTTTGCAAAAAACACCTCTGATTTCCTTCAAAAATTTGGATGTGTCCACGTTGCGCTTTGGGGCGTTTCCTGTCACGGGCGCTAGGCCTACGCACACAAGTGAGGTATCATTTTTATCGGGAGACGTGGGGGAACGCTGGGTGGAAGGAAATTCGTGGCTCCTCTCAGATTCCAGAACTTTCTGCCACAGAAATGTGAGGAACATGTGTTTTTTTAGCCAAATTTTGAGGTTTGCAAAGGATTCTGGGTAACAGAACCTGGTCCGAGCCACACAAGTCACCCCATCTTGGATTCCCCTAGGTCTCTAGTTTTCAGAAATGCACAGGTTTGGTAGGTTTCCCTAGGTGGCAGCTGAGCTACAAGCTAAAATCTACAGGTAGGCACTTTGCAAAAAACACTTCTGTTTTCCTTCACAAATTTGCATGTGTCCACTTTGCGCTTTGGGGCATTTTCTGTCGCGGGCGCTAGGCCTACCCACACAAGTGAGGTATCATTTTTATCGGGAGATGTGGGGGAACGCTGGGTGATAGGAAATTTGTGGCTCCTCTCAGATTCCAGAAATTTATGCCACAGAAATGTGAGGAACATGTGTTTTTTTAGCCAAATTTTGAGATTTGCAAAGGATTCTGGGTAACAGAACCTGGTCCGAGCCACACAAGTCACCCCTTCTTGGATTCCCCTAGGTCTCTAGTTTTCAGAAATGCACAGGTTTGGTAGGTTGCCCTAGGTGGCGGCTGAGCTACAGGCCAAAATCTACAGGTAGGAAATTTGCAAAAAACACCTCTGTTTTCCTTCACAAATTTGGATGTGTCCACGTTGCGCTTTGGGGCATTTCCTGTCGCGGGCGCTAGGCCTATCCACACAAGTGAGGTATCATTTTTATCGGGAGACGTGGGGGAACGCTGGGTGGAAGGAAATTTGTGGCTCCTCTCAGATTCCAGAACTTTCTGCCACAGAAATGTTAGGAACATGTGTTTTTTAGCCAAATTTTGAGGTTTGCAAAGGATTCTGGGTAACAGAACCTGGTCCGAGACACACAAGTCACCCCATCTTGGATTCCCCTACGTCTCTAGTTTTCAGAAATGCACAGGTTTGGTAGGTTTCCCTAGGTGGCGGCTGAGCTACAGGCCAAAATCTACAGGTAGGCACTTTGCAAAAAACACCTCTGTTTTCCTTCACAAATTTGGATGTGTCCACGTTGCGCTTTGGGGCGTTTCCTGTCGCGGGCGCTAGGCCTACCCACTCAAGTGAGGTATCATTTTTATCGGGAGACGTGGGGGAACGCTGCGTGGAAGGAAATTTGTGGCTCCTCTCAGATTCCAGAACTTTCTGCCACAGAAATGTTAGGAACATGTGTTTTTTTATCCAAATTTTGAGGTTTGCAAAGGATTCTGGGTAACAGAACCTGGTCCGAGCCACAAAAGTCACCCCATCTTGGATTTCCCTAGGGCTCTAGTTTTCAGAAATGCACAGGTTTGGTAGGTTTCCCTAGGTGGCGGCTGAGCTACAGGCCAAAATCTACAGGTAGGCACTTTGCAAAAAACACCTCTGTTTTCCTTCAAAAATTTGGATGTGTCCACGTTGCGCTTTGGGGCGTTTCCTGTCACGGGCGCTAGGCCTACGCACACAAGTGAGGTATCATTTTTATCGGGAGACGTGGGGGAACGCTGGGTGGAAGGAAATTCGTGGCTCCTCTCAGATTCCAGAACTTTCTGCCACAGAAATGTGAGGAACATGTGTTTTTTTAGCCAAATTTTGAGGTTTGCAAAGGATTCTGGGTAACAGAACCTGGTCCGAGCCACACAAGTCACCCCATCTTGGATTCCCCTAGGTCTCTAGTTTTCAGAAATGCACAGGTTTGGTAGGTTTCCCTAGGTGGCAGCTGAGCTACAAGCTAAAATCTACAGGTAGGCACTTTGCAAAAAACACCTCTGTTTTCCTTCACAAATTTGGATGTGTCCACTTTGCGCTTTGGGGCGTTTTCTGTCGCGGGCGCTAGGCCTACCCACACAAGTGAGGTATCATTTTTATCGGGAGACGTGGGGGAACGCTGGGTGGAAGGAAATTTGTGGCTCCTCTCAGATGCCAGAAATTTCTGCCACAGAAATGTGAGGAACATGTGTTTTTTTAGCCAAATTTTGAGATTTGCAAAGGATTCTGGGTAACAGAACCTGGTCCGAGCCACACAAGTCACCCCTTCTTGGATTCCCCTAGGTCTCTAGTTTTCAGAAATGCACAGGTTTGGTAGGTTGCCCTAGGTGGCGGCTGAGCTACAGGCCAAAATCTACAGGTAGGCAATTTGCAAAAAACACCTCTTTTTTCCTTCACAAATTTGGATGTGTCCACGTTGCGCTTTGGGGCGTTTTCTGTCGCGGGCGCTAGGCCTACCCACACAAGTGAGGTATCATTTTTATAGGGAGACGTGGGGGAATGCTGGGTGGAAGGAAATTTGTGGCTCCTCTCAGATTCCAGAACTTTCTGCCACAGAACTATGAGGAACATGTGTTTTTTTAGCCAAATTTTGAGGTTTGCAAAGGATTCTGGGTAACAGAACCTGGTCCGAGCCACACAAGTCACCCCATCTTGGATTCCCCTAGGTCTCTAGTTTTCAGAAATGCACAGGTTTGGTAGGTTTCCCTAGGTGGCGGCTGAGCTACAGGCCAAAATCTACAGGTAGGCACTTTGCAAAAAACACCTCTGTTTTCCTTCAAAAATGTGGATGTGTCCACGTTGCGCTTTGGGGCGTTTCCTGTCACGGGCGCTAGGCCTACGCACACAAGTGAGGTATCATTTTTATCGGGAGACGTGGGGGAACGCTGGGTGGAAGGAAATTCGTGGCTCCTCTCAGATTCCAGAACTTTCTGCCACAGAAATGTGAGGAACATGTGTTTTTTTAGCCACATTTTGAGGTTTGCAAAGGATTCTGGGTAACAGAACCTGGTCCGAGCCACACAAGTCACCCCATCTTGGATTCCCCTAGGTCTCTAGTTTTCAGAAATGCACAGGTTTGGTAGGTTTCCCTAGGTGGCGGCTGACCTACAGGCCAAAATCTACAGGTAGGCACTTTGCAAAAAACACCTCTGTTTTCCTTCAAAAATTTGGCTGTGTCCACTTTGCGCTTTGGGGCGTTTCCTGTCACGGGCGCTAGGCCTACGCACACAAGTGAGGTATCATTTTTATCGGGAGACATGGGGGAACGCTGGGTGGAAGGAAATTTGTGGCTCCTCTCAGATTCCAGAACTTTCTGCCACAGAAATGTGAGGAACATGTGTTTTTTTAGCCAAATTTTGAGGTTTGCAAAGGATTCTGGGTAACAGAACCTGGTCCGCGCCACACAAGTCACCCCTTCTTGGATTCCCCTAGGTCTCTAGTTTTCAGAAATGCACAGGTTTGGTAGGTTGCCCTAGGTGGCGGCTGAGCTACAGGCCAAAATCTACAGGTAGGCAATTTGCAAAAAACACCTCTGTTTTCCTTCACAAATTTGGATGTGTCCCCGTTGCGCTTTGGGGCATTTCCTGTCGCGGGCGCTAGGCCTATCCACACAAGTGAGGTATCATTTTTATCGGGAGACGTGGGGGAACGCTGGGTGGAAGGAAATTTGTGGCTCCTCTCAGATTCCAGAACTTTCTGCCACAGAAATGTGAGGAACATGTGTTTTTTTAGCCAAATTTTGAGGTTTGCAAAGGATTCTGGGTAACAGAACCTGGTCCGAGCCACACAAGTCACCCCATCTTGGATTCCCCTAGGTCTCTAGTTTTCAGAAATGCACAGGTTTGGTAGGTTTCCCTAGGTGGCAGCTGAGCTAAAAGCTAAAATCTACAGGTAGGCACTTTGCAAAAAACACCTCTGTTTTCCTTCACAAATTTGCATGTGTCCACTTTGCGCTTTGGGGCATTTTCTGTCGCGGGCGCTAGGCCTACCCACACAAGTGAGGTATCATTTTTATCGGGAGACGTGGGGGAACGCTGGGTGGAAGGAAATTTGTGACTCCTCTTAGATTCCAGAAATTTCTGCCACAGAAATGTGAGGAACATGTGTTTTTTTAGCCAAATTTTGAGATTTGCAAAGGATTCTGGGTAACAGAACCTGGTCCGAGCCACACAAGTCACCCCTTCTTGGATTCCCCTAGGTCTCTAGTTTTCAGAAATGCACAGGTTTGGTAGGTTGCCCTAGGTGGCGGCTGAACTACAGGCCAAAATCTACAGGTAGGCAATTTGCAAAAAACACCTCTGTTTTCCTTCACAAATTTGGATGTGTCCACGTTGCGCTTTGGGGCATTTCCTGTCGCGGGCGCTAGGCCTATCCACACAAGTGAGGTATCATTTTTATCGGGAGACGTGGGGGAACGCTGGGTGGAAGGAAATTTGTTGCTCCTCTCAGATTCCAGAACTTTCTGCCACAGAAATGTTAGGAACATGTGTTTTTTTAGCCAAATTTTGAGGTTTGCAAAGGATTCTGGGTAACAGAACCTGGTCCGAGCCACACAAGTCACCCCATCTTGGATTCCCCTACGTCTCTAGTTTTCAGAAATGCACAGGTTTGGTAGGTTTCCCTCGGTGGCGGCTGAGCTACAGGCCAAAATCTACAGGTAGGCACTTTGCAAAAAACACCTCTGTTTTCCTTCACAAATTTGGATGTGTCCACGTTGCGCTTTGGGGCGTTTCCTGTCGCGGGCGCTAGGCCTACCCACTCAAGTGAGGTATCATTTTTATCGGGAGACGTGGGGGAACGCTGCGTGGAAGGAAATTTGTGGCTCCTCTCAGATTCCAGAACTTTCTGCCACAGAAATGTTAGGAACATGTGTTTTTTTAGCCAAATTTTGAGGTTTGCAAAGGATTCTGGGTAACAGAACCTGGTCCGAGCCACAAAAGTCACCCCATCTTGGATTTCACTAGGGCTCTAGTTTTCAGAAATGCACAGGTTTGGTAGGTTTCCCTAGGTGGCGGCTGAGCTACAGGCCAAAATCTACAGGTAGGCATTTTGCAAAAAACACCTCTGTTTTCCTTCACAAATTTGGATGTGTCCACTTTGCGCTTTGGGGCGTTTTCTGTCGCGGGCGCTAGGCCTACCCACACAAGTGAGGTATCATTTTTATCGGGAGACGTGGGGGAACGCTGGGTGGAAGGAAATTTGTGGCTCCTCTCAGATTCCAGAAATTTCTGCCACAGAAATGTGAGGAACATGTGTTTTTTTAGCCAAATTTTGAGATTTGCAAAGGATTCTGGGTAACAGAACCTGGTCCGAGCCACACAAGTCACCCCTTCTTGGATTCCCCTAGGTCTCTAGTTTTCAGAAATGCACAGGTTTGGTAGGTTGCCCTAGGTGGCGGCTGAGCTACAGGCCAAAATCTACAGGTAGGCACTTTGCAAAAAACACCTCTGTTTTCCTTCAAAAATGTGGATGTGTCCACGTTGCACTTTGGGGCGTTTCCTGTCACGGGCGCTAGGCTTACGCACACAAGTGAGGTATCATTTTTATCGGGAGACGTGGGGGAACGCTGGGTGGAAGGAAATTCATGGCTCCTCTCAGATTCCAGAACTTTCTGCCACAGAAATGTGAGGAACATGTGTTTTTTTAGCCAAATTTTGAGGTTTGCAAAGGATTCTGGGTAACAGAACCTGGTCCGAGCCACACAAGTCACCCCATCTTGGATTCCCCTAGGTCTCTAGTTTTCAGAAATGCACAGGTTTGGTAGGTTTCCCTAGGTGGCAGCTGAGCTACAAGCTAAAATCTACAGGTAGGCACTTTGCAAAAAACACCTCTGTTTTCCTTCACAAATTTGGATGTGTCCAGTTTGCGCTTTGGGGCATTTTCTGTCGCGGGCGCTAGGCCTACTCACACAAGTGAGGTATCATTTTTATCGGGAGACGTGGGGGAACGCTGGGTGGAAGGAAATTTGTGGCTCCTCTCAGATTCCAGAACTTTCTGCCACAGAAATGTTAGGAACATGTGTTTTTTTAACCAAATTTTGAGGTTTGCAAAGGATTCTGGGTAACAGAACCTGGTCCGAGCCACACAAGTCACCCCATCTTGGATTCCCCTAGGTCTCTAGTTTTCAGAAATGCACAGGTTTGGTAGGTTTCCCTAGGTGGCGGCTGAGCTACAGGCCAAAATCTACAGGTAGGCACTTTGCAAAAAACACCTCTGTTTTCCTTCACAAATTTGGATGTGTCCACGTTGCGCTTTGGGGCGTTTCCTGTCGCGGGCGCTAGGCCTACCCACTCAAGTGAGGTATCATTTTTATCGGGAGACGTGGGGGAACGCTGCGTGGAAGGAAATTTGTGGCTGCTCTCAGATTCCAGAACTTTCTGCCACAGAAATGTTAGGAACATGTGTTTTTTTAGCCAAATTTTGAGGTTTGCAAAGGATTCTGGGTAACAGAACCTGGTCCGAGCCACACAAGTCACCCCATCTTGGATTTCCCTAGGGCTCTAGTTTTCAGAAATGCACAGGTTTGGTAGGGTTCCCTAGGTGGCGGCTGAGCTACAGGCCAAAATCTAGAGGTAGGCACTTTGCAAAAAACACCTCTGTTTTCCTTCAAAAATTTGGATGTGTCCACGTTGCGCTTTGGGGCGTTTCCTGTCACGGGCACTAGGCCTACGCACACAAGTGAGGTATCATTTTTATTGGGAGACGTGGGGGAACGCTGGGTGGAAGGAAATTCGTGGCTCCTCTCAGATTCCAGAACTTTCTGCCACAGAAATGTGAGGAACATGTGTTTTTTTAGCCAAATTTTGAGGTTTGCAAAGGATTCTGGGTAACAGAACCTGCTCCGAGCCACACAGGTCACCCCATCTTGGATTCCCCTAGGTCTCTAGTTTTCAGAAATGCACAGGTTTGGTAGGTTTCCCTAGGTGGCAGCTGAGCTACAAGCTAAAATCTACAGGTAGGCACTTTGCAAAAAACACCTCTGTTTTCCTTCACAAATTTGGATGTGTCCACGTTGCGCTTTGGGGCGTTTTCTGTCGCGGGCGCTAGGCCTACCCACACAAGTGAGGTATCATTTTTATCGGGAGACGTGGGGGAACGCTGGGTGGAAGGAAATTTGTGGCTCCTCTCAGATTCCAGAAATTTCTGCCACAGAAATGTGAGGAACATGTGTTTTTTTAGCCAAATTTTGAGATTTGCAAAGGATTCTGGGTAACAGAACCTGGTCCGAGCCACACAAGTAACCCCTTCTTGGATTCCCCTAGGTCTCTAGTTTTCAGAAATGCACAGGTTTGGTAGGTTGCCCTAGGTGGCGGCTGAGCTACAGGCCAAAATCTACAGGTAGGCAATTTGCAAAAAACACCTCTTTTTTCCTTCACAAATTTGGATGTGTCCACGTTGCGCTTTGGGGCGTTTTCTGTTGCGGGCGCTAGGCCTACCCACACAAGTGAGGTATCATTTTTATAGGGAGACGTGGGGGAATGCTGGGTGGAAGGAAATTTGTGGCTCCTCTCAGATTCCAGAACTTTCTGCCACCGAAATATGAGGAACATGTGTTTTTTTAGCCAAATTTTGAGGTTTGCACAATTCTGGGTAACAGAACCTGGTCCGAGCCACACAAGTCACCCCATCTTGGATTCCCCTAGGTCTCTAGTTTTCAGAAATGCACAAGTTTGGTAGGTTTCCCTAGGTGGCGGCTGAGCTACAGGCCAAAATCTACAGGTAGGCACTTTGCAAAAAACACCTCTGTTTTCCTTCAAAAATTTGGATGTGTCCACGTTGCGCTTTGGGGTGTTTCCTGTCACGGGCGCTAGGCCTACGCACACAAGTGAGGTATCATTTTTATCGGGAGACGTGGGGGAACGCTGGGTGGAAGGAAATTCGTGGCTCCTCTCAGATTCCAGAACTTTCTGCCACAGAAATGTGAGGAACATGTGTTTTTTTAGCCAAATTTTGAGGTTTGCAAAGGATTCTGGGTAACAGAACCTGGTCCGAGTCACTCAAGTCACCCCATCTTGGATTCCCCTAGGTCTCTACTTTTCAGAAATGCACAGGTTTGGTAGGTTTCCCTAGGTGGCAGCTGAGCTACAAGCTAAAATCTACAGGTAGGCACTTTGCAAAAAACACCTCTGTTTTCCTTCACAAATTTGGATGTGTCCATTTTGCGCTTTGGGGCATTTTCTGTCGCGGGCGCTAGGCCTACCCACACAAGTGAGGTATCATTTTTATCGGGAGACGTGGGGGAACGCTGGGTGGAAGGAAATTTGTGGCTCCTCTCAGATTCCAGAAATTTCTGCCACAGAAATGTGAGGAACATGTGTTTTTTTAGCCAAATTTTGAGATTTGCAAAGGATTCTGGGTAACAGAACCTGGTCCGAGCCACACAAGTCACCCCTTCTTGGATTTCCCTAGGTCTCTAGTTTTCAGAAATGCACAGGTTTGGTAGGTTGCCCTAGGTGGCGGCTGAGCTACAGGCCAAAATCTACAGGTAGGCACTTTGCAAAAAACACCTCTGTTTTCCCTCACAAATTTGGATGTGTCCACGTTGCGCTTTGGGGCGTTTCCTGTCGCGGGCGCTAGGCCTACCCACTCAAGTGAGGTATCATTTTTATCGGGAGACGTGGGGGAACGCTGCGTGGAAGGAAATTTGTGGCTTCTCTCAGATTCCAGAACTTTCTGCCACAGAAATGTTAGGAACATGTGTTTTTTTAGCCAAATTTTGAGGTTTGTAAAGGATTCTGGGTAACAGAACCTGGTCCGAGCCACACAAGTCACCCCATCTTGGATTTCCCTAGGGCTCTAGTTTTCAGAAATGCACAGGTTTGGTAGGTTTCCCTAGGTGGCGGCTGAGCTACAGGCCAAAATCTACAGGTAGGCACTTTGCAAAAAACACCTATGTTTTCCTTCAAAAATTTGGATGTGTCCACGTTGCGCTTTGGGGCGTTTCCTGTCACGGGCGCTAGGCCTACGCACACAAGTGAGGTATCATTTTTATCGGGAGACGTGGGGGAACGCTGGGTGGAAGGAAATTCGTGGCTCCTCTCAGATTCCAGAACTTTCTGCCACAGAAATGTGAGGAACATGTGTTTTTTTAGCCAAATTTTGAGGTTTGCAAAGGATTCTGGGTAACAGAACCTGGTCCGAGCCACACAGGTCACCCCATCTTGGATTCCCCTAGGTCTCTAGTTTTCAGAAATGCACAGGTTTGGTAGGTTTCCCTAGGTGGCAGCTGAGCTACAAGCTAAAATCTACAGGTAGGCACTTTGCAAAAAACACCTCTATTTTCCTTCACAAATTTGCATGTGTCCACTTTGCGCTTTGGGGCATTTTCTGTCGCGGGCGCTAGGCCTACCCACACAAGTGAGGTATCATTTTTATCGGGAGACGTGGGGGAACGCTGGGTGGAAGGAAATTTGTGGCTCCTCTCAGATTCCAGAACTTTCTGCCACAGAAATTTGGGGAACATGTGTTTTTTTAGCCAAATTTTGAGATTTGCAAAGGATTCTGGGTAACAGAACCTGGTCCGAGCCACACAAGTCACCCCATCTTGGATTCCCCTAGGTCTCTAGTTTTCAGAAATGCACAGGTTTGGTAGGTTTCCCTAGGTGGCGGCTGAGCTACAAGCCAAAATCTACAGGTAGGCACTTTGCAAAAAACACCTCTGTTTTCCTCCACAAATTTGGATGTGTCCACGTTGCGCTTTGGGGCGTTTTCTGTCGCGGGCGCTATGCCTTCCCACACAAGTGAGGTATCATTTTTATCGGGAGACGTGGGGGAACGCTGGGTGGAAGGAAATTCGTGGCTCCTCTCAGTTTCCAGAACTTTCTGCCACAGAAATGTGAGGAACATGTGTTTTTTTTAGCCAAATTTTGAGGTTTGCAAAGGATTCTGGGTAACAGAACCTGGTCCGAGCCACACAGGTCACCCCATCTTGGATTCCCCTAGGTCTCTAGTTTTCAGAAATGCACAGGTTTGGTAGGTTTCCCTAGGTGGCAGCTGAGCTACAAGCTAAAATCTACAGGTAGGCACTTTGCAAAAAACACCTCTGTTTTCCTTCACAAATTTGGATGTGTCCACTTTGCGCTTTGGGGTGTTTTCTGTCGCGGGCGCTAGGCCTACCCACACAAGTGAGGTATCATTTTTATCGGGAGACGTAGAGGAACGCTGGGTGGAAGGAAATTTGTGGCTCCTCTCAGATTCCAGAACTTTCTGCCACAGAAATGTGAGGAACATGTGTTTTTTTAGCCAAATTTTGAGATTTGCAAAGGATTCTGGGTAACAGAACCTGGTCCGAGCCACACAAGTCACCCCATCTTGGATTCCCCTAGGTCTCTAGTTTTCAGAAATGCACAGGTTTGGTAGGTTTCCCTAGGTGGCGGCTGAGCTACAGGCCAAAATCTACAGGTAGGCACTTTGCAAAAAACACCTCTGTTTTCCTTCACAAATTTGGATGTGTCCACGTTGCGCTTTGGGGCGTTTCCTGTTGCGGGCGCTAGGCCTACCCACTCAAGTGAGGTATCATTTTTATCGGGAGACGTGGCGGAACGCTGCGTGGAAGGAAATTTGTGGCTGCTCTCAGATTCCAGAACTTTCTGCCACAGAAATGTTAGGAACATGTGTTTTTTTATCCAAATTTTGAGGTTTGCAAAGGATTCTGGGTAACAGAACCTGGTCCGAGCCACAAAAGTCACCCCATCTTGGATTTCCCTAGGGCTCTAGTTTTCAGAAATGCACAGGTTTGGTAGGTTTCCCTAGGTGGCGGCTGAGCTACAGGCCAAAATCTACAGGTAGGCACTTTGCAAAAAACACCTCTGTTTTCCTTCAAAAATTTGGATGTGTCCACGTTGCGCTTTGGGGCGTTTCCTGTCACGGGCGCTAGGCCTACGCACACAAGTGAGGTATCATTTTTATCGGGAGACGTGGGGGAACGCTGGGTGGAAGGAAATTCATGGCTCCTCTCAGATTCCAGAACTTTCTGCCACAGAAATGTGAGGAACATGTGTTTTTTTAGCCAAATTTTGAGGTTTGCAAAGGATTCTGGGTAACAGAACCTGCTCCGAGCCACACAGGTCACCCCATCTTGGATTCCCCTAGGTCTCTAGTTTTCAGAAATGCACAGGTTTGGTAGGTTTCCCTAGGTGGCAGCTGAGCTACAAGCTAAAATCTACAGGTAGGCACTTTGCAAAAAACACCTCTGTTTTCCTTCACAAATTTGGATGTGTCCACGTTGCGCTTTGGGGCGTTTTCTGTCGCGGGCGCTAGGCCTACCCACACAAGTGAGGTATCATTTTTATCGGGAGACGTGGGGGAACGCTGGGTGGAAGGAAATTTGTGGCTCCTCTCAGATTCCAGAAATTTCTGCCACAGAAATGTGAGGAACATGTGTTTTTTTAGCCAAATTTTGAGATTTGCAAAGGATTCTGGGTAACAGAACCTGGTCCGAGCCACACAAGTAACCCCTTCTTGGATTCCCCTAGGTCTCTAGTTTTCAGAAATGCACAGGTTTGGTAGGTTGCCCTAGGTGGCGGCTGAACTACAGGCCAAAATCTACAGGTAGGCAATTTGCAAAAAACACCTCTTTTTTCCTTCACAAATTTGGATGTGTCCACGTTGCGCTTTGGGGCGTTTTCTGTCGCGGGCGCTAGGCCTACCCACACAAGTGAGGTATCATTTTTATAGGGAGACGTGGGGGAATGCTGGGTGGAAGGAAATTTGTGGCTCCTCTCAGATTCCAGAACTTTCTGCCACCGAAATATGAGGAACATGTGTTTTTTTAGCCAAATTTTGAGGTTTGCACAATTCTGGGTAACAGAACCTGGTCCGAGCCACACAAGTCACCCCATCTTGGATTCCCCTAGGTCTCTAGTTTTCAGAAATGCACAGGTTTGGTAGGTTTCCCTAGGTGGCGGCTGAGCTACAGGCCAAAATCTACAGGTAGGCACTTTGCAAAAAACACCTCTGTTTTCCTTCAAAAATTTGGATGTGTCCACGTTGCGCTTTGGGGTGTTTCCTGTCACGGGCGCTAGGCCTACGCACACAAGTGAGGTATCATTTTTATCGGGAGACGTGGGGGAACGCTGGGTGGAAGGAAATTCGTGGCTCCTCTCAGATTCCAGAACTTTCTGCCACAGAAATGTGAGGAACATGTGTTTTTTTAGCCAAATTTTGAGGTTTGCAAAGGATTCTGGGTAACAGAACCTGGTCCGAGTCACTCAAGTCACCCCATCTTGGATTCCCCTAGGTCTCTACTTTTCAGAAATGCACAGGTTTGGTAGGTTTCCCTAGGTGGCAGCTGAGCTACAAGCTAAAATCTACAGGTAGGCACTTTGCAAAAAACACCTCTGTTTTCCTTCACAAATTTGGATGTGTCCACTTTGCGCTTTGGGGCATTTTCTGTCGCGGGCGCTAGGCCTACCCACACAAGTGAGGTATCATTTTTATCGGGAGACGTGGGGGAACGCTGGGTGGAAGGAAATTTGTGGCTCCTCTCAGATTCCAGAAATTTCTGCCACAGAAATGTGAGGAACATGTGTTTTTTTAGCCAAATTTTGAGATTTGCAAAGGATTCTGGGTAACAGAACCTGGTCCGAGCCACACAAGTCACCCCTTCTTGGATTCCCCTAGGTCTCTAGTTTTCAGAAATGCACAGGTTTGGTAGGTTGCCCTAGGTGGCGGCTGAGCTACAGGCCAAAATCTACAGGTAGGCACTTTGCAAAAAACACCTCTGTTTTCCCTCACAAATTTGGATGTGTCCACGTTGCGCTTTGGGGCGTTTCCTGTCGCGGGCGCTAGGCCTACCCACTCAAGTGAGGTATCATTTTTATCGGGAGACGTGGGGGAACGCTGCGTGGAAGGAAATTTGTGGCTTCTCTCAGATTCCAGAACTTTCTGCCACAGAAATGTTAGGAACATGTGTTTTTTTAGCCAAATTTTGAGGTTTGTAAAGGATTCTGGGTAACAGAACCTGGTCCGAGCCACACAAGTCACCCCATCTTGGATTTCCCTAGGGCTCTAGTTTTCAGAAATGCACAGGTTTGGTAGGTTTCCCTAGGTGGCGGCTGAGCTACAGGCCAAAATCTACAGGTAGGCACTTTGCAAAAAACACCTCTGTTTTCCTTCAAAAATTTGGATGTGTCCACGTTGCGCTTTGGGGCGTTTCCTGTCACGGGCGCTAGGCCTACGCACACAAGTGAGGTATCATTTTTATCGGGAGACGTGGGGGAACGCTGGGTGGAAGGAAATTCGTGGCTCCTCTCAGATTCCAGAACTTTCTGCCACAGAAATGTGAGGAACATGTGTTTTTTTAGCCAAATTTTGAGGTTTGCAAAGGATTCTGGGTAACAGAACCTGGTCCGAGCCACACAGGTCACCCCATCTTGGATTCCCCTAGGTCTCTAGTTTTCAGAAATGCACAGGTTTGGTAGGTTTCTCTAGGTGGCAGCTGAGCTACAAGCTAAAATCTACAGGTAGGCACTTTGCAAAAAACACCTCTATTTTCCTTCACAAATTTGCATGTGTCCACTTTGCGCTTTGGGGCATTTTCTGTCGCGGGCGCTAGGCCTACCCACACAAGTGAGGTATCATTTTTATCGGGAGACGTGGGGGAACGCTGGGTGGAAGGAAATTTGTGGCTCCTCTCAGATTCCAGAACTTTCTGCCACAGAAATTTGGGGAACATGTGTTTTTTTAGCCAAATTTTGAGATTTGCAAAGGATTCTGGGTAACAGAACCTGGTCCGAGCCACACAAGTCACCCCATCTTGGATTCCCCTAGGTCTCTAGTTTTCAGAAATGCACAGGTTTAGTAGGTTTCCCTAGGTGGCAGCTGAGCTACAAGCTAAAATCTACAGGTAGGCACTTTGCAAAAAACACCTCTGTTTTCCTTCACAAATTTGCATGTGTCCACTTTGCGCTTTGGGGCATTTTCTGTCGCGGGCGCTAGGCCTACCCACACAAGTGAGGTATCATTTTTATCGGGAGACGTGGGGGAACGCTGGTTGGAAGGAAATTTGTGGCTCCTCTCAGATTCCAGAAATTTCTGCCACAGAAATGTGAGGAACATGTGTTTTTTTAGCCAAATTTTGAGATTTGCAAAGGATTCTGGGTAACAGAACCTGGTCCGAGCCACACAAGTCACCCCTTCTTGGATTCCCCTAGGTCTCTAGTTTTCAGAAATGCACAGGTTTGGTAGGTTGCCCTAGGTGGCGGCTGAGCTACAGGCCAAAATCTACAGTTAGGCAATTTGCAAAAAACACCTCTGTTTTCCTTCACAAATTTGGATGTGTCCACGTTGCGCTTTGGGGCATTTCCTGTCGCGGGCGCTAGGCCTATCCACACAAGTGAGGTATCATTTTTATCGGGAGACGTGGGGGAACGCTGGGTGGAAGGAAATTTGTGGCTCCTCTCAGATTCCAGAACTTTCTGCCACAGAAATGTTAGGAACATGTGTTTTTTTAGCCAAATTTTGAGGTTTGCAAAGGATTCTGGGTAACAGAACCTGGTCCGAGCCACACAAGTCACCCCATCTTGGATTCCCCTATGTCTCTAGTTTTCAGAAATGCACAGGTTTGGTGGGTTTCCCTAGGTGGCGGCTGAGCTACAGGCCAAAATCTACAGGTAGGCACTTTGCAAAAAACACCTCTGTTTTCCTTCACAAATTTGGATGTGTCCACGTTGCGCTTTGGGGCGTTTCCTGTCGCGGGCGCTAGGCCTACCCACTCAAGTGAGGTATCATTTTTATCAGGAGACGTGGGGGAACGCTGCGTGGAAGGAAATTTGTGGCTCCTCTCAGATTCCAGAACTTTCTGCCACAGAAATGTTAGGAACATGTGTTTTTTTAGCCAAATTTTGAGGTTTGCAAAGGATTCTGGGTAATAGAACCTGGTCCGAGCCACAAAAGTCACCCCATCTTGGATTTCACTAGGGCTCTAGTTTTCAGAAATGCACAGGTTTGGTAGGTTTCCCTAGGTGGCGGCGGAGCTACAGGCCAAAATCTACAGGTAGGCATTTTGCAAAAAACACCTCTGTTTTCCTTCAAAAATTTGGATGTGTCCACGTTGCGCTTTGGGGCGTTTCCTGTCACGGGCGCTAGGCCTACGCACACAAGTGAGGTATCATTTTTATCGGGAGACGTGGGGGAATGCTGGGTGGAAGGAAATTCGTGGCTCCTCTCAGATTCCAGAACTTTCTGCACAGAAATGTGAGGAACATGTGTTTTTTTAGCCAAATTTTGAGGTTTGCAAAGGATTCTGGGTAACAGAACCTGGTCCGAGCCACACAGGTCACCCCATCTTGGATTCCCCTAGGTCTCTAGTTTTCAGAAATGCACAGGTTTGGTAGGTTTCCCTAGGTGGCAGCTGAGCTACAAGCTAAAATCTACAGGTAGGCACTTTGCAAAAAACACCTCTGTTTTCCTTCACAAATTTGGATGTGTCCACTTTGCGCTTTGGGGCGTTTTCTGTCGCGGGCGCTAGGCCTACCCACACAAGTGAGGTATCATTTTTATCGGGAGACGTGGGGGAACGCTGGGTGGAAGGAAATTTGTGGCTCCTCTCAGATTCCAGAAATTTCTGCCACAGAAATGTGAGGAACATGTGTTTTTTTAGCCAAATTTTGAGATTTGCAAAGGATTCTGGGTAACAGAACCTGGTCCGAGCCACACAAGTCACCCCTTCTTGGATTCCCCTAGGTCTCTAGTTTTCAGAAATGCACAGGTTTGGTAGGTTGCCCTAGGTGGCGGCTGAGCTACAGGCCAAAATCTACAGGTAGGCACTTTGCAAAAAACACCTCTGTTTTCCTTCAAAAATGTGGATGTGTCCACGTTGCGCTTTGGGGCGTTTCCTGTCACGGGCGCTAGGCCTACGCACACAAGTGAGGTATCATTTTTATCGGGAGACGTGGGGGAACGCTGGGTGGAAGGAAATTCATGGCTCCTCTCAGATTCCAGAACTTTCTGCCACAGAAATGTGAGGAACATGTGTTTTTTTAGCCAAATTTTGAGGTTTGCAAAGGATTCTGGGTAACAGAACCTGGTCCGAGCCACACAAGTCACCCCATCTTGGATTCCCCTAGGTCTCTAGTTTTCAGAAATGCACAGGTTTGGTAGGTTTCCCTAGGTGGCAGCTGAGCTACAAGCTAAAATCTACAGGTAGGCACTTTGCAAAAAACACCTCTGTTTTCCTTCACAAATTTGGATGTGTCCACTTTGCGCTTTGGGGCATTTTCTGTTGCGGGCGCTAGGCCTACTCACACAAGTGAGGTATCATTTTTATCGGGAGACGTGGGGGCACGCTGGGTGGAAGGAAATTTGTGGCTCCTCTCAGATTCCAGAACTTTCTGCCACAGAAATGTTAGGAACATGTGTTTTTTTAGCCAAATTTTGAGGTTTGCAAAGGATTCTGGGTAACAGAACCTGGTCCGAGCCACACAAGTCACCCCATCTTGGATTCCCCTAGGTCTCTAGTTTTCAGAAATGCACAGGTTTGGTAGGTTTCCCTAGGTGGCGGCTGAGCTACAGGCCAAAATCTACAGGTAGGCACTTTGCAAAAAACACCTCTGTTTTCCTTCACAAATTTGGATGTGTCCACGTTGCGCTTTGGGGCGTTTCCAGTCGCGGGCGCTAGGCCTACCCACACAAGTGAGGTATCATTTTTATCGGGAGACGTGGGGGAACGCTGGGTGGAAGGAAATTTGTGGCTCCTCTCAGATTCCAGAAATTTCTGCCACATAAATGTGAGGAACATGTGTTTTTTTAGCCAAATTTTGAGATTTGCAAAGGATTCTGGGTAACAGAACCTGGTCCGAGCCACACAAGTCACCCCTTCTTGGATTCCCCTAGGTCTCTAGTTTTCAGAAATGCACAGGTTTGGTAGGTTGCCCTAGGTGGCGGCTGAGCTACAGGCCAAAATCTACAGGTAGGCACTTTGCAAAAAACACCTCTGTTTTCCTTCAAAAATGTGGATGTGTCCACGTTGCGCTTTGGGGCGTTTCCTGTCACGGGCGCTAGGCCTACGCACACAAGTGAGGTATCATTTTTATCGGGAGACGTGGGGGAACGCTGGGTGGAAGGAAATTCATGGCTCCTCTCAGATTCCAGAACTTTCTGCCACAGAAATGTGAGGAACATGTGTTTTTTTAGCCAAATTTTGAGGTTTGCAAAGGATTCTGGGTAACAGAACCTGGTCCGAGCCACACAAGTCACCCCATCTTGGATTCCCCTAGGTCTCTAGTTTTCAGAAATGCACAGGTTTGGTAGGTTTCCCTAGGTGGCAGCTGAGCTACAAGCTAAAATCTACAGGTAGGCACTTTGCAAAAAACACCTCTGTTTTCCTTCACAAATTTGGATGTGTCCACTTTGCGCTTTGGGGCATTTTCTGTTGCGGGCGCTAGGCCTACTCACACAAGTGAGGTATCATTTTTATCGGGAGACGTGGGGGCACGCTGGGTGGAAGGAAATTTGTGGCTCCTCTCAGATTCCAGAACTTTCTGCCACAGAAATGTTAGGAACATGTGTTTTTTTAGCCAAATTTTGAGGTTTGCAAAGGATTCTGGGTAACAGAACCTGGTCCGAGCCACACAAGTCACCCCATCTTGGATTCCCCTAGGTCTCTAGTTTTCAGAAATGCACAGGTTTGGTAGGTTTCCCTAGGTGGCGGCTGAGCTACAGGCCAAAATCTACAGGTAGGCACTTTGCAAAAAACACCTCTGTTTTCCTTCACAAATTTGGATGTGTCCACGTTGCGCTTTGGGGCGTTTCCAGTCGCGGGCGCTAGGCCTACCCACTCAAGTGAGGTATCATTTTTATCGGGAGACGTGGGGGAACGCTGCGTGGAAGGAAATTTGTGGCTCCTCTCAGATTCCAGAACTTTCTGCCACAGAAATGTTAGGAACATGTGTTTTTTTAGCCAAATTTTGAGGTTTGCAAAGGATTCTGGGTAACAGAACCTGGTCCGAGCCACACAAGTAACCCCTTCTTGGATTCCCCTAGGTCTCTAGTTTTCAGAAATGCACAGGTTTGGTAGGTTGCCCTAGGTGGCGGCTGAGCTGCAGGCCAAAATCTACAGGTAGGCAATTTGCAAAAAACACCTCTTTTTTCCTTCACAAATTTGGATGTGTCCACGTTGCGCTTTGGGGCGTTTTCTGTCGCGGGCGCTAGGCCTACCCACACAAGTGAGGTATCATTTTTATAGGGAGACGTGGGGGAATGCTGGGTGGAAGGAAATTTGTGGCTCCTCTCAGATTCCAGAACTTTCTGCCACAGAAATATGAGGAACATGTGTTTTTTTAGCCAAATTTTGAGGTTTGCAAAGGATTCTGGGTAACAGAACCTGGTCCGAGCCACACAAGTCACCCCATCTTCGATTCCCCTAGGTCTCTAGTTTTCAGAAATGCACAGGTTTGGTAGGTTTCCCTAGGTGGCGGCTGAGCTACAGGCCAAAATCTACAGGTAGGCACTTTGCAAAAAACACCTCTGTTTTCCTTCAAAAATTTGGATGTGTCCACGTTGCGCTTTGGGGTGTTTCCTGTCACGGGCGCTAGGCCTACGCACACAAGTGAGGTATCATTTTTATCGGGAGACGTGGGGGAACGCTGGGTGGAAGGAAATTCGTGGCTCCTCTCAGATTCCAGAACTTTCTGCCACAGAAATGTGAGGAACATGTGTTTTTTTAGCCAAATTTTGAGGTTTGCAAAGGATTCTGGGTAACAGAACCTGGTCCGAGCCACACAAGTCACCCCATCTTGAATTCCCCTAGGTCTCTAGTTTTCAGAAATGCACAGGTTTGGTAGGTTTCCCTAGGTGGCAGCTGAGCTACAAGCTAAAATCTACAGGTAGGCACTTTGCAAAAAACACCTCTGTTTTCCTTCACAAATTTGGATGTGTCCACTTTGCGCTTTGGGGCATTTTCTGTCGCGGGCGCTAGGCCTACCCACACAAGTGAGGTATCATTTTTATCGGGAGACGTGGGGGAACGCTGGGTGGAAGGAAATTTGTGGCTCCTCTCAGATTCCAGAAATTTCTGCCACAGAAATGTGAGGAACATGTGTTTTTTTAGCCAAATTTTGAGATTTGCAAAGGATTCTGGGTAACAGAACCTGGTCCGAGCCACACAAGTCACCCCTTCTTGGATTCCCCTAGGTCTCTAGTTTTCAGAAATGCACAGGTTTGGTAGGTTGCCCTAGGTGGCGGCTGAGCTACAGGCCAAAATCTACAGGTAGGCAATTTGCAAAAAACACCTCTGTTTTCCTTCACAAATTTGGATGTGTCCACGTTGCGCTTTGGGGCATTTCCTGTCGCGGGCGCTAGGCCTATCCACACAAGTGAGGTATCATTTTTATCGGGAGACGTGGGGGAACGCTGGGTGGAAGGAAATTTGTGGCTCCTCTCAGATTCCAGAACTTTCTGCCACAGAAATGTTAGGAACATGTGTTTTTTAGCCAAATTTTGAGGTTTGCAAAGGATTCTGGGTAACAGAACCTGGTCCGAGCCACACAAGTCACCCCATCTTGAATTCCCCTACGTCTCTAGTTTTCAGAAATGCACAGGTTTGGTAGGTTTCCCTAGGTGGCGGCTGAGCTACAGGCCAAAATCTACAGGTAGGCACTTTGCAAAAAACACCTCTGTTTTCCTTCACAAATTTGGATGTGTCCACGTTGCGCTTTGGGGCGTTTCCTGTCGCGGGCGCTAGGCCTACCCACTCAAGTGAGGTATCATTTTTATCGGGAGACGTGGGGGAACGCTGCGTGGAAGGAAATTTGTGGCTCCTCTCAGATTCCAGAACTTTCTGCCACAGAAATGTTAGGAAAATGTGTTTTTTTATCCAAAATTTGAGGTTTGCAAAGGATTCTGGGTAACAGAACCTGGTCCGAGCCACAAAAGTCACCCCATCTTGGATTTCCCTAGGGCTCTAGTTTTCAGAAATGCACAGGTTTGGTAGGTTTCCCTAGGTGGCGGCTGAGCTACAGGCCAAAATCTACAGGTAGGCACTTTGCAAAAAACACCTCTGTTTTCCTTCAAAAATTTGGATGTGTCCACGTTGCGCTTTGGGGCGTTTCCTGTCACGGGCGCTAGGCCTACGCACACAAGTGAGGTATCATTTTTATCGGGAGACGTGGGGGAACGCTGGGTGGAAGGAAATTCGTGGCTCCTCTCAGATTCCAGAACTTTCTGCCACAGAAATGTGAGGAACATGTGTTTTTTTAGCCACATTTTGAGGTTTGCAAAGGATTCTGGGTAACAGAACCTGGTCCGAGCCACACAAGTCACCCCATCTTGGATTCCCCTAGGTCTCTAGTTTTCAGAAATGCACAGGTTTGGTAGCTTTCCCTAGGTGGCAGCTGAGCTACAAGCTAAAATCTACAGGTAGGCACTTTGCAAAAAACACCTCTGTTTTCCTTCACAAATTTGGATGTGTCCACTTTGCGCTTTGGGGCGTTTTCTGTCGCGGGCGCTAGGCCTACCCACACAAGTGAGGTATCATTTTTATCGGGAGACGTGGGGGAACGCTGGGTGGAAGGAAATTTGTGGCTCCTCTCAGATTCCAGAAATTTCTGCCACAGAAATGTGAGGAACATGTGTTTTTTTAGCCAAATTTTGAGATTTGCAAAGGATTCTGGGTAACAGAACCTGGTCCGAGCCACACAAGTCACCCCTTCTTGGATTCCCCTAGGTCTCTAGTTTTCAGAAATGCACAGGTTTGGTAGGTTGCCCTAGGTGGCGGCTGAGCTACAGGCCAAAATCTACAGGTAGGCAATTTGCAAAAAACACCTCTTTTTTCCTTCACAAATTTGGATGTGTCCACGTTGCGCTTTGGGGCGTTTTCTGTCGCGGGCGCTAGGCCTACCCACACAAGTGAGGTATCATTTTTATAGGGAGACGTGGGGGAATGCTGGGTGGAAGGAAATTTGTGGCTCCTCTCAGATTCCAGAACTTTCTGCTCAGAAATATGAGGAACATGTGTTTTTTTAGCCACATTTTGAGGTTTGCAAAGGATTCTGGGTAACAGAACCTGGTCCGAGCCACACAAGTCACCCCATCTTGGATTCCCCTAGGTCTCTAGTTTTCAGAAATGCACAGGTTTGGTAGGTTTCCCTAGGTGGCGGCTGAGATACAGGCCAAAATCTACAGGTAGGTACTTTGCAAAAAACACCTCTGTTTTCCTTAAAAAATGTGGATGTGTACACGTTGCGCTTTGGGGCGTTTCCTGTCACGGGCGCTAGGCCTACGCACACAAGTGAGGTATCATTTTTATCGGGAGACGTGGGGGAACGCTGGGTGGAAGGAAATTCGTGGCTCCTCTCAGATTCCAGAACTTTCTGCCACAGAAATGTGAGGAACATGTGTTTTTTTAGCCAAATTTTGAGATTTGCAAAGGATTCTGGGTAACAGAACCTGGTCCGAGCCACACAAGTCACCCCATCTTGGATTCCCCTAGGTCTCTAGTTTTCAGAAATGCACAGGTTTGGTAGGTTTCCCTAGGTGGCGGCTGAGCTACAGGCCAAAATCTACAGGTAGGCACTTTGCAAAAAACACCTCTGTTTTCCTTCACAAATTTGGATGTGTCCACGTTGTGCTTTGGGGCGTTTCATGTCGCGGGCGCTAGGCCTACCCACACAAGTGAGGTATCATTTTTATCGGGAGACGTGGGGGAACGCTGGGTGGAAGGAAATTTGTGGCTCCTCTCAGATTCCAGAACTTTCTGCCACAAAAATTTTAGGAACATGTGTTTTTTTAGCCACATTTTGAGGTTTGCAAAGGATTCTGGGTAACAGAACCTGGTCCGAGCCACACAAGTCACCCCATCTTGGATTCCCCTAGGTCTCTAGTTTTCAGAAATGCACAGGTTTGGTAGGTTTCCCTAGGTGGCGGCTGAGCTACAGGCCAAAATCTAATGGTAGGCAGTTTGCAAAAAACACCTCTGTTTTCCTTCAAAAATTTGGCTGTGTCCACTTTGCGCTTTGGGGCGTTTCCTGTCACGGGCGCTAGGCCTACGCACACAAGTGAGGTATCATTTTTATCGGGAGACATGGGGGAACGCTGGGTGGAAGGAAATTCGTGGCTCCTCTCAGATTCCAGAACTTTCTGCCACAGAAATGTGAGGAACATGTGTTTTTTTAGCCAAATTTTGAGGTTTGCAAAGGATTCTGTGTAACAGAACCTGGTCCGCGCCACACAAGTCACCCCTTCTTGGATTCCCCTAGGTCTCTAGTTTTCAGAAATGCACAGGTTTGGTAGGTTGCCCTAGGTGGCGGCTGAGCTACAGGCCAAAATCTACAGGTAGGCAATTTGCAAAAAACACCTCTGTTTTCCTTCACAAATTTGGATGTGTCCCCGTTGCGCTTTGGGGCATTTCCTGTCGCGGGCGCTAGGCCTATCCACACAAGTGAGGTATCATTTTTATTGGGAGACGTGGGGGAACGCTGGGTGGAAGGAAATTTGTGGCTCCTCTCAGATTCCAGAACTTTCTGCCACAGAAATGTGAGGAACATGTGTTTTTTTAGCCAAATTTTGAGGTTTGCAAAGGATTCTGGGTAACAGAACCTGGTCCGAGCCACACAAGTCACCCCATCTTGGATTCCCCTAGGTCTCTAGTTTTCAGAAATGCACAGGTTTGGTAGGTTTCCCTAGGTGGCAGCTGAGCTACAAGCTAAAATCTACAGGTAGGCACTTTGCAAAAAACACCTCTGTTTTCCTTCACAAATTTGCATGTGTCCACTTTGCGCTTTGGGGCATTTTCTGTCGCGGGCGCTAGGCCTACCCACACAAGTGAGGTATCATTTTTATCGGGAGACGTGGGGGAACGCTGGGTGGAAGGAAATTTGTGGCTCCTCTTAGATTCCAGAAATTTCTGCCACAGAAATGTGAGGAACATGTGTTTTTTTAGCCAAATTTTGAGATTTGCAAAGGATTCTGGGTAACAGAACCTGGTCCGAGCCACACAAGTCACCCCTTCTTGGATTCCCCTAGGTCTCTAGTTTTCAGAAATGCACAGGTTTGGTAGGTTGCCCTAGGTGGCGGCTGAACTACAGGCCAAAATCTACAGGTAGGCAATTTGCAAAAAACACCTCTGTTTTCCTTCACAAATTTGGATGTGTCCACGTTGCGCTTTGGGGCATTTCCTGTCGCGGGCGCTAGGCCTATCCACACAAGTGAGGTATCATTTTTATCGGGAGACGTGGGGGAACGCTGGGTGGAAGGAAATTTGTGGCTCCTCTCAGATTCCAGAACTTTCTGCCACAGAAATGTTAGGAACATGTGTTTTTTTAGCCAAATTTTGAGGTTTGCAAAGGATTCTGGGTAACAGAACCTGGTCCGAGCCACACAAGTCACCCCATCTTGGATTCCCCTACGTCTCTAGTTTTCAGAAATGCACAGGTTTGGTGGGTTTCCCTAGGTGGCGGCTGAGCTACAGGCCAAAATCTACAGGTAGGCACTTTGCAAAAAACACCTCTGTTTTCCTTCACAAATTTGGATGTGTCCACGTTGCGCTTTGGGGCGTTTCCTGTCGCGGGCGCTAGGCCTACCCACTCAAGTGAGGTATCATTTTTATCGGGAGACGTGGGGGAACGCTGCGTGGAAGGAAATTTGTGGCTACTCTCAGATTCCAGAACTTTCTGCCACAGAAATGTTAGGAACATGTGTTTTTTTAGCCAAATTTTGAGGTTTGCAAAGGATTCTGGGTAACAGAACCTGGTCCGAGCCACAAAAGTCACCCCATCTTGGATTTCACTAGGGCTCTAGTTTTCAGAAATGCACAGGTTTGGTAGGTTTCCCTAGGTGGCGGCTGAGCTACAGGCCAAAATCTACAGGTAGGCATTTTGCAAAAAACACCTCTGTTTTCCTTCAAAAATTTGGATGTGTCCACGTTGCGCTTTGGGGCGTTTCCTGTCACGGGCGCTAGGCCTACGCACACAAGTGAGGTATCATTTTTATCGGGAGACGTGGGGGAACGCTGGGTGGAAGGAAATTCGTGGCTCCTCTCAGATTCCAGAACTTTCTGCCACAGAAATGTGAGGAACATGTGTTTTTTTAGCCAAATTTTGAGGTTTGCAAAGGATTCTGGGTAACAGAACCTGGTCCGAGCCACACAGGTCACCCCATCTTGGATTCCCCTAGGTCTCTAGTTTTCAGAAATGCACAGGTTTGGTAGGTTTCCCTAGGTGGCAGCTGAGCTACAAGCTAAAATCTACAGGTAGGCACTTTGCAAAAAACACCTCTGTTTTCCTTCACAAATTTGGATGTGTCCACTTTGCGCTTTGGGGCGTTTTCTGTCGCGGGCGCTAGGCCTACCCACACAAGTGAGGTATCATTTTTATCGGGAGACGTGGGGGAACGCTGGGTGGAAGGAAATTTGTGGCTCCTCTCAGATTCCAGAAATTTCGGCCACAGAAATGTGAGGAACATGTGTTTTTTTAGCCAAATTTTGAGATTTGCAAAGGATTCTGGGTAACAGAACCTGGTCCGAGCCACACAAGTCACCCCTTCTTGGATTCCCCTAGGTCTCTAGTTTTCAGAAATGCACAGGTTTGGTAGGTTGCCCTAGGTGGCGGCTGAGCTACAGGCCAAAATCTACAGGTAGGCACTTTGCAAAAAACACCTCTGTTTTCCTTCAAAAATGTGGATGTGTCCACGTTGTGCTTTCAGGCGTTTCCTGTCACGGGCGCTAGGCCTACGCACACAAGTGATGTATCATTTTTATCGGGAGACGTGGGGGAATGCTGGGTGGAAGGAAATTCATGGCTCCTCTCAGATTCCAGAACTTTCTGCCACAGAAATGTGAGGAACATGTGTTTTTTTAGCCAAATTTTGAGGTTTGCAAAGGATTCTGGGTAACAGAACCTGGTCCGAGCCACACAAGTCACCCCATCTTGGATTCCCCTAGGTCTCTAGTTTTCAGAAATGCACAGGTTTGGTAGGTTTCCCTAGGTGGCAGCTGAGCTACAAGCTAAAATCTACAGGTAGGCACTTTGCAAAAAACACCTCTGTTTTCCTTCACAAATTTGGATGTGTCCAGTTTACGCTTTGGGGCATTTTCTGTCGCGGGCGCTAGGCCTATCCACACAAGTGAGGTATCATTTTTATCGGGAGACGTGGGGGAACGCTGGGTGGAAGGAAATTTGTGGCTCCTCTCAGATTCCAGAACTTTCTGCCACAGAAATGTGAGGAACATGTGTTTTTTTAGCCAAATTTTGAGGTTTGCAAAGGATTCTGGGTAACAGAACCTGGTCCGAGCCACACAAGTCACCCCATCTTGGATTCCCCTAGGTCTCTAGTTTTCAGAAATGCACAGGTTTGGTAGGTTTCCCTAGGTGGCAGCTGAGCTACAAGCTAAAATCTACAGGTAGGCACTTTGCAAAAAACACCTCTGTTTTCCTTCACAAATTTGGATGTGTCCAGTTTACGCTTTGGGGCATTTTCTGTCGCGGGCGCTAGGCCTATCCACACAAGTGAGGTATCATTTTTATCGGGAGACGTGGGGGAACGCTGGGTGGAAGGAAATTTGTGGCTCCTCTCAGATTCCAGAACTTTCTGCCACAGAAATGTTAGGAACATGTGTTTTTTTAGCCAAATTTTGAGGTTTGCAAAGGATTCTGGGTAACAGAACCTGGTCCGAGCCACACAAGTCACCCCATCTTGGATTCCCCTACGTCTCTAGTTTTCAGAAATGCACAGGTTTGGTGGGTTTCCCTAGGTGGCGGCTGAGCTACAGGCCAAAATCTACAGGTAGGCACTTTGCAAAAAACACCTCTGTTTTCCTTCACAAATTTGGATGTGTCCACGTTGCGCTTTGGGGCGTTTCCTGTCGCGGGCGCTAGGCCTACCCACTCAAGTGAGGTATCATTTTTATCGGGAGACGTGGGGGAACGCTGCGTGGAAGGAAATTTGTGGCTACTCTCAGATTCCAGAACTTTCTGCCACAGAAATGTTAGGAACATGTGTTTTTTTAGCCAAATTTTGAGGTTTGCAAAGGATTCTGGGTAACAGAACCTGGTCCAAGCCACAAAAGTCACCCCATCTTGGATTTCACTAGGGCTCTAGTTTTCAGAAATGCACAGGTTTGGTAGGTTTCCCTAGGTGGCGGCTGAGCTACAGGCCAAAATCTACAGGTAGGCATTTTGCAAAAAACACCTCTGTTTTCCTTCAAAAATTTGGATGTGTCCACGTTGCGCTTTGGGGCGTTTCCTGTCACGGGCGCTAGGCCTACGCACACAAGTGAGGTATCATTTTTATCGGGAGACGTGGGGGAACGCTGGGTGGAAGGAAATTCGTGGCTCCTCTCAGATTCCAGAACTTTCTGCCACAGAAATGTGAGGAACATGTGTTTTTTTAGCCAAATTTTGAGGTTTGCAAAGGATTCTGGGTAACAGAACCTGGTCCGAGCCACACAGGTCACCCCATCTTGGATTCCCCTAGGTCTCTAGTTTTCAGAAATGCACAGGTTTGGTAGGTTTCCCTAGGTGGCAGCTGAGCTACAAGCTAAAATCTACAGGTAGGCACTTTGCAAAAAACACCTCTGTTTTCCTTCACAAATTTGGATGTGTCCACTTTGCGCTTTGGGGCGTTTTCTGTCGCGGGCGCTAGGCCTACCCACACAAGTGAGGTATCATTTTTATCGGGAGACGTGGGGGAACGCTGGGTGGAAGGAAATTTGTGGCTCCTCTCAGATTCCAGAAATTTCTGCCACAGAAATGTGAGGAACATGTGTTTTTTTAGCCAAATTTTGAGATTTGCAAAGGATTCTGGGTAACAGAACCTGGTCCGAGCCACACAAGTCACCCCTTCTTGGATTCCCCTAGGTCTCTAGTTTTCAGAAATGCACAGGTTTGGTAGGTTGCCCTAGGTGGCGGCTGAGCTACAGGCCAAAATCTACAGGTAGGCACTTTGCAAAAAACACCTCTGTTTTCCTTCAAAAATGTGGATGTGTCCACGTTGCGCTTTGGGGCGTTTCCTGTCACGGGCGCTAGGCCTACGCACACAAGTGAGGTATCATTTTTATCGGGAGACGTGGGGGAATGCTGGGTGGAAGGAAATTCATGGCTCCTCTCAGATTCCAGAACTTTCTGCCACAGAAATGTGAGGAACATGTGTTTTTTTAGCCAAATTTTGAGGTTTGCAAAGGATTCTGGGTAACAGAACCTGGTCCGAGCCACACAAGTCACCCCATCTTGGATTCCCCTAGGTCTCTAGTTTTCAGAAATGCACAGGTTTGGTAGGTTTCCCTAGGTGGCAGCTGAGCTACAAGCTAAAATCTACAGGTAGGCACTTTGCAAAAAACACCTCTGTTTTCCTTCACAAATTTGGATGTGTCCAGTTTACGCTTTGGGGCATTTTCTGTCGCGGGCGCTAGGCCTACTCACACAAGTGAGGTATCATTTTTATCGGGAGACGTGGGGGAACGCTGGGTGGAAGGAAATTTGTGGCTCCTCTCAGATTCCAGAACTTTCTGCCACAGAAATGTTAGGAACATGTGTTTTTTTAGCCAAATTTTGAGGTTTGCAAAGGATTCTGGGTAACAGAACCTGGTCCGAGCCACACAAGTCACCCTATCTTGGATTCCCCTAGGTCTCTAGTTTTCAGAAATGCACAGGTTTGGTAGGTTTCCCTAGGTGGCGGCTGAGCTACAGGCCAAAATCTACAGGTAGGCACTTTGCAAAAAACACCTCTGTTTTCCTTCACAAATTTGGATGTGTCCACGTTGCGCTTTGGGGCGTTTCCTGTCGCGGGCGCTAGGCCTACCCACTCAAGTGAGGTATCATTTTTATCGGGAGACGTGGGGGAACGCTGCGTGGAAGGAAATTTGTGGCTCCTCTCAGATTCCAGAACTTTCTGCCACAGAAATGTTAGGAACATGTGTTTTTTTAGCCAAATTTTGAGGTTTGCAAAGGATTCTGGGTAACAGAACCTGGTCCGAGCCACACAAGTCACCCCATCTTGGATTTCCCTAGGGCTCTAGTTTTCAGAAATGCACAGGTTTGGTAGGGTTCCCTAGGTGGCGGCTGAGCTACAGGCCAAAATCTACAGGTAGGCAATTTGCAAAAAACACCTCTTTTTTCCTTCACAAATTTGGATGTGTCCACGTTGCGCTTTGGGGCGTTTTCTGTCGCGGGTGCTAGGCCTACCCACACAAGTGAGGTATCATTTTTATAGGGAGACGTGGGGGAATGCTGGGTGGAAGGAAATTTGTGGCTCCTCTCAGATTCCAGAACTTTCTGCCACAGAAATATGAGGAACATGTGTTTTTTTAGCCAAATTTTGAGGTTTGCAAAGGATTCTGGGTAACAGAACCTGGTCCGAGCCACACAAGTCACCCCATCTTGGATTCCCCTAGGTCTCTAGTTTTCAGAAATGCACAGGTTTGGTAGGTTTCCCTAGGTGGCGGCTGAGCTACAGGCCAAAATCTACAGGTAGGCACTTTGCAAAAAACACCTCTGTTTTCCTTCAAAAATTTGGATGTGTCCACGTTGCGCTTTGGGGTGTTTCCTGTCACGGGCGCTAGGCCTACGCACACAAGTGAGGTATCATTTTTATCGGGAGACGTGGGGGAACGCTGGGTGGAAGGAAATTCGTGGCTCCTCTCAGATTCCAGAACTTTCTGCCTCAGAAATGTTAGGAACATGTGTTTTTTTAGCCAAATTTTGAGGTTTGCAAAGGATTCTGGGTAACAGAACCTGGTCCGAGCCACACAAGTCACCCTATCTTGGATTCCCCTAGGTCTCTAGTTTTCAGAAATGCACAGGTTTGGTAGGTTTCCCTAGGTGGCGGCTGAGCTACAGGCCAAAATCTACAGGTAGGCACTTTGCAAAAAACACCTCTGTTTTCCTTCACAAATTTGGATGTGTCCACGTTGAGCTTTGGGGCGTTTCCTGTCGCGGGCGCTAGGCCTACCCACTCAAGTGAGGTATCATTTTTATCGGGAGACGTGGGGGAACGCTGCGTGGAAGGAAATTTGTGGCTCCTCTCAGATTCCAGAACTTTCTGCCACAGAAATGTTAGGAACATGTGTTTTTTTAGCCAAATTTTGAGGTTTGCAAAGGATTCTGGGTAACAGAACCTGGTCCGAGCCACACAAGTCACCCTATCTTGGATTCCCCTAGGTCTCTAGTTTTCAGAAATGCACAGGTTTGGTAGGTTTCCCTAGGTGGCGGCTGAGCTACAGGCCAAAATCTACAGGTAGGCACTTTGCAAAAAACACCTCTGTTTTCCTTCACAAATTTGGATGTGTCCACGTTGCGCTTTGGGGCGTTTCCTGTCGCGGGCGCTAGGCCTACCCACTCAAGTGAGGTATCATTTTTATCGGGAGACGTGGGGGAACGCTGCGTGGAAGGAAATTTGTGGCTCCTCTCAGATTCCAGAACTTTCTGCCACAGAAATGTTAGGAACATGTGTTTTTTTAGCCAAATTTTGAGGTTTGCAAAGGATTCTGGGTAACAGAACCTGGTCCGAGCCACACAAGTCACCCCATCTTGGATTTCCCTAGGGCTCTAGTTTTCAGAAATGCACAGGTTTGGTAGGGTTCCCTAGGTGGCGGCTGAGCTACAGGCCAAAATCTACAGGTAGGCAATTTGCAAAAAACACCTCTTTTTTCCTTCACAAATTTGGATGTGTCCACGTTGCGCTTTGGGGCGTTTTCTGTCGCGGGTGCTAGGCCTACCCACACAAGTGAGGTATCATTTTTATAGGGAGACGTGGGGGAATGCTGGGTGGAAGGAAATTTGTGGCTCCTCTCAGATTCCAGAACTTTCTGCCACAGAAATATGAGGAACATGTGTTTTTTTAGCCAAATTTTGAGGTTTGCAAAGGATTCTGGGTAACAGAACCTGGTCCGAGCCACACAAGTCACCCCATCTTGGATTCCCCTAGGTCTCTAGTTTTCAGAAATGCACAGGTTTGGTAGGTTTCCCTAGGTGGCGGCTGAGCTACAGGCCAAAATCTACAGGTAGGCACTTTGCAAAAAACACCTCTGTTTTCCTTCAAAAATTTGGATGTGTCCACGTTGCGCTTTGGGGTGTTTCCTGTCACGGGCGCTAGGCCTACGCACACAAGTGAGGTATCATTTTTATCGGGAGACGTGGGGGAACGCTGGGTGGAAGGAAATTCGTGGCTCCTCTCAGATTCCAGAACTTTCTGCCACAGAAATGTGAGGAACATGTGTTTTTTTAGCCAAATTTTGAGGTTTGCAAAGGATTCTGGGTAACAGAACCTGGTCCGAGTCACACAAGTCACCCCATCTTGGATTCCCCTAGGTCTCTAGTTTTCAGAAATGCACAGGTTTGGTAGGTTTCCCTAGGTGGCAGCTGAGCTACAAGCTAAAATCTACAGGTAGGCACTTTGCAAAAAACACCTCTGTTTTCCTTCACAAATTTGGATGTGTCCACTTTGCGCTTTGGGGCATTTTCTGTCGCGGGCGCTAGGCCTACCCACACAAGTGAGGTATCATTTTTATCGGGAGACGTGGGGGAACGCTGGGTGGAAGGAAATTTGTGGCTCCTCTCAGATTCCAGAAATTTCTGCTACAGAAATGTGAGGAACATGTGTTTTTTTAGCCAAATTTTGAGATTTGCAAAGGATTCTGGGTAACAGAACCTGGTCCGAGCCACACAAGTCACCCCTTCTTGGATTCCCCTAGGTCTTTAGTTTTCAGAAATGCACAGGTTTGGTAGGTTGCCCTAGGTGGCGGCTGAGCTACAGGCCAAAATCTACAGGTAGGCACTTTGCAAAAAACACCTCTTTTTTCCCTCACAAATTTGGATGTGTCCACGTTGCGCTTTGGGGCGTTTCCTGTCGCGGGCGCTAGGCCTACCCACTCAAGTGAGGTATCATTTTTATCGGGAGACGTGGGGGAACGCTGCGTGGAAGGAAATTTGTGGCTTCTCTCAGATTCCAGAACTTTCTGCCACAGAAATGTTAGGAACATGTGTTTTTTTAGCCAAATTTTGAGGTTTGCAAAGGATTCTGGGTAACAGAACCTGGTCCGAGCCACACAAGTCACCCCATCTTGGATTCCCCTACGTCTCTAGTTTTCAGAAATGCACAGGTTTGGTGGGTTTCCCTAGGTGGCGGCTGAGCTACAGGCCAAAATCTACAGGTAGGCACTTTGCAAAAAACACCTCTGTTTTCCTTCACAAATTTGGATGTGTCCACGTTGCGCTTTGGGGCGTTTCCTGTCGCGGGCGCTAGGCCTACCCACTCAAGTGAGGTATCATTTTTATCGGGAGACGTGGGGGAACGCTGCGTGGAAGGAAATTTGTGGCTCCTCTCAGATTCCAGAACTTTCTGCCACAGAAATGTTAGGAACATGTGTTTTTTTAGCCAAATTTTGAGGTTTGCAAAGGATTCTGGGTAACAGAACCTGGTCCGAGCCACAAAAGTCACCCCATCTTGGATTTCACTAGGGCTCTAGTTTTCAGAAATGCACAGGTTTGGTAGGTTTCCCTAGGTGGCGGCTGAGCTACAGGCCAAAATCTACAGGTAGGCATTTTGCAAAAAACACCTCTGTTTTCCTTCAAAAATTTGGATGTGTCCACGTTGCGCTTTGGGGCGTTTCCTGTCACGGGCGCTAGGCCTACGCACACAAGTGAGGTATCATTTTTATTGGGAGACGTGGGGGAACGCTGGGTGGAAGGAAATTCGTGGCTCCTCTCAGATTCCAGAACTTTCTGCCACAGAAATGTGAGGAACATGTGTTTTTTTTAGCCAAATTTTGAGGTTTGCAAAGGATTCTGGGTAACAGAACCTGGTCCGAGCCACACAGGTCACCCCATCTTGGATTCCCCTAGGTCTCTAGTTTTCAGAAATGCACAGGTTTGGTAGGTTTCCCTAGGTGGCAGCTGAGCTACAAGCTAAAATCTACAGGTAGGCACTTTGCAAAAAACACCTCTGTTTTCCTTCACAAATTTGGATGTGTCCACTTTGCGCTTTGGGGCGTTTTCTGTCGCGGGCGCTAGGCCTACCCACACAAGTGAGGTATCATTTTTATCGGGAGACGTGGGGGAACGCTGGGTGGAAGGAAATTTGTGGCTCCTCTCAGATTCCAGAAATTTCTGCCACAGAAATGTGAGGAACATGTGTTTTTTTAGCCAAATTTTGAGATTTGCAAAGGATTCTGGGTAACAGAACCTGGTCCGAGCCACACAAGTCACCCCTTCTTGGATTCCCCTAGGTCTCTAGTTTTCAGAAATGCACAGGTTTGGTAGGTTGCCCTAGGTGGCGGCTGAGCTACAGGCCAAAATCTACAGGTAGGCACTTTGCAAAAAACACCTCTGTTTTCCTTCAAAAATGTGGATGTGTCCACATTGCGCTTTGGGGCGTTTCCTGTCACGGGCGCTAGGCCTACGCACACAAGTGAGGTATCATTTTTATCGGGAGACGTGGGGGAACGCTGGGTGGAAGGAAATTCATGGCTCCTCTCAGATTCCAGAACTTTCTGCCACAGAAATGTGAGGAACATGTGTTTTTTTAGCCAAATTTTGAGGTTTGCAAAGGATTCTGGGTAACAGAACCTGGTCCGAGCCACACAAGTCACCCCATCTTGGATTCCCCTAGGTCTCTAGTTTTCAGAAATGCACAGGTTTGGTAGGTTTCCCTAGGTGGCAGCTGAGCTACAAGCTAAAATCTACAGTTAGGCACTTTGCAAAAAACACCTCTGTTTTCCTTCACAAATTTGGATGTGTCCAGTTTGCGCTTTGGGGCATTTTCTGTCGCGGGCGCTAGGCCTACTCACACAAGTGAGGTATCATTTTATCGGGAGACGTGGGGGAACGCTGGGTGGAAGGAAATTTGTGGCTCCTCTCAGATTCCAGAACTTTCTGCCACAGAAATATTAGGAACATGTGTTTTTTTAGCCAAATTTTGAGGTTTGCAAAGGATTCTGGGTAACAGAACCTGGTCCGAGCCACACAAGTCACCCCATCTTGGATTCCCCTAGGTCTCTAGTTTTCAGAAATGCACAGGTTTGGTAGGTTTCCCTAGGTGGCGGCTGAGCTACAGGCCAAAATCTACAGGTAGGCACTTTGCAAAAAACACCTCTGTTTTCCTTCACAAATTTGGATGTGTCCACGTTGCGCTTTGGGGCGTTTCCTGTCGCGGGCGCTAGGCCTACCCACTCAAGTGAGGTATCATTTTTATCGGGAGACGTGGGGGAACGCTGCGTGGAAGGAAATTTGTGGCTCCTCTCAGATTCCAGAACTTTCTGCCACAGAAATGTTAGGAACATGTGTTTTTTTAGCCAAATTTTGAGGTTTGCAAACGATTCTGGGTAACAGAACCTGGTCCGAGCCACACAAGTCACCCCATCTTGGATTTCCCTAGGGCTCTAGTTTTCAGAAATGCACAGGTTTGGTAGGGTTCCCTAGGTGGCGGCTGAGCTACAGGCCAAAATCTAGAGGTAGGCACTTTGCAAAAAACACCTCTGTTTTCCTTCAAAAATTTGGATGTGTCCACGTTGCGCTTTGGGGCGTTTCCTGTCACGGGCACTAGGCCTACGCACACAAGTGAGGTATCATTTTTATCGGGAGACGTGGGGGAACGCTGGGTGGAAGGAAATTTGTGGCTCCTCTCAGATTCCAGAAATTTCTGCCACAGAAATGTGAGGAACATGTGTTTTTTTAGCCAAATTTTGAGATTTGCAAAGGATTCTGGGTAACAGAACCTGGTCCGAGCCACACAAGTAACCCCTTCTTGGATTCCCCTAGGTCTCTAGTTTTCAGAAATGCACAGGTTTGGTAGGTTGCCCTAGGTGGCGGCTGAGCTACAGGCCAAAATCTACAGGTAGGCAATTTGCAAAAAACACCTCTTTTTTCCTTCACAAATTTGGATGTGTCCACGTTGCGCTTTGGGGCGTTTTCTGTCGCGGGCGCTAGGCCTACCCACACAAGTGAGGTATCATTTTTATAGGGAGACGTGGGGGAATGCTGGGTGGAAGGAAATTTGTGGCTCCTCTCAGATTCCAGAACTTTCTGCCACAGAAATATGAGGAACATGTGTTTTTTTAGCCAAATTTTGAGGTTTGCAAAGGATTCTGGGTAACAGAACCTGGTCCGAGCCACACAAGTCACCCCATCTTGGATTCCCCTAGGTCTCTAGTTTTCAGAAATGCACAGGTTTGGTAGGTTTCCCTAGGTGGCGGCTGAGCTACAGGCCAAAATCTACAGGTAGGCACTTTGCAAAAAACACCTCTGTTTTCCTTCAAAAATTTGGATGTGTCCACGTTGCGCTTTGGGGTGTTTCCTGTCACGGGCGCTAGGCCTACGCACACAAGTGAGGTATCATTTTTATCGGGAGACGTGGGGGAACGCTGGGTGGAAGGAAATTCGTGGCTCCTCTCAGATTCCAGAACTTTCTGCCACAGAAATGTGAGGAACATGTGTTTTTTTAGCCAAATTTTGAGGTTTGCAAAGGATTCTGGGTAACAGAACCTGGTCCGAGTCATACAAGTCACCCCATCTTGGATTCCCCTAGGTCTCTAGTTTTCAGAAATGCACAGGTTTGGTAGGTTTCCCTAGGTGGCAGCTGAGCTACAAGCTAAAATCTACAGGTAGGCACTTTGCAAAAAACACCTCTGTTTTCCTTCACAAATTTGGATGTGTCCACTTTGCGCTTTGGGGCATTTTCTGTCGCGGGCGCTAGGCCTACCCACACAAGTGAGGTATCATTTTTATCGGGAGACGTGGGGGAACGCTGGGTGGAAGGAAATTTGTGGCTCCTCTCAGATTCCAGAAATTTCTGCTACAGAAATGTGAGGAACATGTGTTTTTTTAGCCAAATTTTGAGATTTGCAAAGGATTCTGGGTAACAGAACCTGGTCCGAGCCACACAAGTCACCCCTTCTTGGATTCCCCTAGGTCTCTAGTTTTCAGAAATGCACAGGTTTGGTAGGTTGCCCTAGGTGGCGGCTGAGCTACAGGCCAAAATCTACAGGTAGGCACTTTGCAAAAAACACCTCTTTTTTCCCTCACAAATTTGGATGTGTCCACGTTGCGCTTTGGGGCGTTTCCTGTCGCGGGCGCTAGGCCTACCCACTCAAGTGAGGTATCATTTTTATCGGGAGACGTGGGGGAACGCTGCGTGGAAGGAAATTTGTGGCTTCTCTCAGATTCCAGAACTTTCTGCCACAGAAATGTTAGGAACATGTGTTTTTTTAGCCAAATTTTGAGGTTTGTAAAGGATTCTGGGTAACAGAACCTGGTCCGAGCCACACAAGTCACCCCATCTTGGATTTCCCTAGGGCTCTAGTTTTCAGAAATGCACAGGTTTGGTAGGTTTCCCTAGGTGGCGGCTGAGCTACAGGCCAAAATCTACAGGTAGGCACTTTGCAAAAAACACCTCTGTTTTCCTTCAAAAATTTGGATGTGTCCACGTTGCGCTTTGGGGCGTTTCCTGTCACGGGCGCTAGGCCTACGCACACAAGTGAGGTATCATTTTTATCGGGAGACGTGGGGGAACGCTGGGTGGAAGGAAATTCGTGGCTCCTCTCAGATTCCAGAACTTTCTGCCACAGAAATGTGAGGAACATGTGTTTTTTTTTGCCAAATTTTGAGGTTTGCAAAGGATTCTGGGTAACAGAACCTGGTCCGAGCCACACAGGTCACCCCATCTTGGATTCCCCTAGGTCTCTAGTTTTCAGAAATGCACAGGTTTGGTAGGTTTCCCTAGGTGGCACCTGAGCTACAAGCTAAAATCTACAGGTAGGCACTTTGCAAAAAACACCTCTATTTTCCTTCACAAATTTGCATGTGTTCACTTTGCGCTTTGGGGCATTTTCTGTCGCGGGCGCTAGGCCTACCCACACAAGTGAGGTATCATTTTTATCGGGAGACGTGGGGGAACGCTGGGTGGAAGGAAATTTGTGGCTCCTCTCAGATTCCAGAACTTTCTGCCACAGAAATTTGGGGAACATGTGTTTTTTTAGCCAAATTTTGAGATTTGCAAAGGATTCTGGGTAACAGAACCTGGTCCGAGCCACACAAGTCACCCCATCTTGGATTCCCCTAGGTCTCTAGTTTTCAGAAATGCACAGGTTTGGTAGGTTTCCCTAGGTGGCGGCTGAGCTACAAGCCAAAATCTACAGGTAGGCACTTTGCAAAAAACACCTCTGTTTTCCTCCACAAATTTGGATGTGTCCACGTTGCGCTTTGGGGCGTTTTCTGTCGCGGGCGCTATGCCTACCCACACAAGTGAGGTATCATTTTTATCGGGAGACGTGGGGGAACGCTGGGTGGAAGGAAATTTGTGGCTCCTCTCAGATTCCAGAACTTTCTGCCACAGAAATTTGGGGAACATGTGTTTTTTTAGACAAATTTTGAGATTTGCAAAGGATTCTGGGTAACAGAACCTGGTCCGAGCCACACAAGTCACCCCTTCTTGGATTCCCCTAGGGCTCTAGTTTTCAGAAATGCACAGGTTTGGTAGGTTGCCCTAGGTGGCGGCTGAGCTACAGGCCAAAATCTACAGGTAGGCACTTTGCAAAAAACACCTCTGTTTTCCCTCACAAATTTGGATGTGTCCACGTTGCGCTTTGGGGCGTTTCCTGTCGCGGGCGCTAGGCCTACCCACTCAAGTGAGGTATCATTTTTATCGGGAGACGTGGGGGAACGCTGCGTGGAAGGAAATTTGTGGCTTCTCTCAGATTCCAGAACTTTCTGCCACAGAAATGTGAGGAACATGTGTTTTTTTAGCCAAATTTTGAGGTTTGTAAAGGATTCTGGGTAACAGAACCTGGTCCGAGCCACACAAGTCACCCCATCTTGGATTTCCCTAGGGCTCTAGTTTTCAGAAATGCACAGGTTTGGTAGGTTTCCCTAGGTGGCGGCTGAGCTACAGGCCAAAATCTACAGGTAGGCACTTTGCAAAAAACACCTCTGTTTTCCTTCAAAAATGTGGATGTGTCCACGTTGCGCTTTGGGGCGTTTCCTGTCACGGGCGCTAGGCCTACGCACACAAGTGAGGTATCATTTTTATCGGGAGACGTGGGGGAACGCTGGGTGGAAGGAAATTCGTGGCTCCTCTCAGATTCCAGAACTTTCTGCCACAGAAATGTGAGGAACATGTGTTTTTTTAGCCAAATTTTGAGGTTTGCAAAGGATTCTGGGTAACAGAACCTGGTCCGAGCCACACAGGTCACCCCATCTTGGATTCCCCTAGGTCTCTAGTTTTCAGAAATGCACAGGTTTGGTAGGTTTCCCTAGGTGGCAGCTGAGCTACAAGCTAAAATCTACAGGTAGGCACTTTGCAAAAAACACCTCTATTTTCCTTCACAAATTTGCATGTGTCCACTTTGCGCTTTGGGGCATTTTCTGTCGCGGGCGCTAGACCTACCCACACAAGTGAGGTATCATTTTTATCGGGAGACGTGGGGGAACGCTGGGTGGAAGGAAATTTGTGGCCCCTCTCAGATTCCAGAACTTTCTGCCACAGAAATTTGTGGAACATGTGTTTTTTTAGCCAAATTTTGAGATTTGCAAAGGATTCTGGGTAACAGAACCTGGTCCGAGCCACACAAGTCACCCCATCTTGGATTCCCCTAGGTCTCTAGTTTTCAGAAATGCACAGGTTTGGTAGGTTTCCCTAGGTGGCGGCTGAGCTACAAGCCAAAATCTACAGGTAGGCACTTTGCAAAAAACACCTCTGTTTTCCTCCACAAATTTGGATGTGTCCACGTTGCGCTTTGGGGCGTTTTCTGTCGCGGGCGCTATGCCTACCCACACAAGTGAGGTATCATTTTTATCGGGAGACGTGGGGGAACGCTGGGTGGAAGGAAATTTGTGGCTCCTCTCAGATTCCAGAACTTTCTGCCACAGAAATTTGGGGAACATGTGTTTTTTTAGCCAAATTTTGAGATTTGCAAAGGATTCTGGGTAACAGAACCTGGTCCGAGCCACACAAGTCACCCCATCTTGGATTCCCCTAGGTCTCTAGTTTTCAGAAATGCACAGGTTTGGTAGGTTTCCCTAGGTGGCGGCTGAGCTACAGGCCAAAATCTACAGGTAGGCACTTTGCAAAAAACACCTCTGTTTTCCTTCACAAATTTGGATGTGTCCACGTTGCGCTTTGGGGCGTTTCATGTCGCGGGCGCTAGGCCTACCCACACAAGTGAGGTATCATTTTTATCGGGAGACGTGGGGGAACGCTGGGTGGAAGGAAATTTGTGGCTCCTCTCAGATTCCAGAACTTTCTGCCACAGAAATGTTAGGAACATGTGTTTTTTTAGCCAAATTTTGAGGTTTGCAAAGGATTCTGGGTAACAGAACCTGGTCCGAGCCACACAAGTCACCCCATCTTGGATTCCCCTAGGTCTCTAGTTTTCAGAAATGCACAGGTTTAGTAGGTTTCCCTAGGTGGCGGCTGAGCTACAGGCCAAAATCTACAGGTAGGCACTTTGCAAAAAACACCTCTGTTTTCCTTCACAAATTTGGATGTGTCCACGTTGCGCTTTGGGGCGTTTCCTGTCACGGGCACAAGGCCTACGCACACAAGTGAGGTATCATTTTTATCGGGAGACGTGGAGGAACGCTGGGTGGAAGGAAATTCGTGGCTCCTCTCAGATTCCAGAACTTTCTGCCACAGAAATGTGAGGAACATGTGTTTTTTTAGCCAAATTTTGAGATTTGCAAAGGATTCTGGGTAACAGAACCTGGTCCGAGCCACACAAGTCACCCCTTCTTGGATTCCCCTAGGTCTTTAGTTTTCAGAAATGCACAGGTTTGGTAGGTTGCCCTAGGTGGCGGTTGAGCTACAGGCCAAAATCTACAGGTAGGCAATTTGCAAAAAACACCTCTGTTTTCCTTCACAAATTTGGATGTGTCCACGTTGCGCTTTGGGGCGTTTCCTGTCGCGGGCGCTAGGCCTACCCACTCAAGTGAGGTATCATTTTTATCGGGAGACGTGGGGGAACGCTGCGTGGAAGGAAATTTGTGGCTTCTCTCAGATTCCAGAACTTTCTGCCACAGAAATGTTAGGAACATGTGTTTTTTTAGCCAAATTTTGAGGTTTGTAAAGGATTCTGGGTAACAGAACCTGGTCCGAGCCACACAAGTCACCCCATCTTGGATTTCCCTAGGGCTCTAGTTTTCAGAAATGCACAGGCTTGGTAGGTTTCCCTAGGTGGCGGCTGAGCTACAGGCCAAAATCTACAGGTAGGCACTTTGCAAAAAACACCTCTGTTTTCCTTCAAAAATTTGGATGTGTCCACGTTGCGCTTTGGGGCGTTTCCTGTCACGGGCGCTAGGCCTACGCACACAAGTGAGGTATCATTTTTATCGGGAGACGTGGGGGAACGCTGGGTGGAAGGAAATTCGTGGCTCCTCTCAGATTCCAGAACTTTCTGCCACAGAAATGTGAGGAACATGTGTTTTTTTAGCCAAATTTTGAGGTTTGCAAAGGATTCTGGGTAACAGAACCTGGTCCGAGCCACACAGGTCACCCCATCTTGGATTCCCCTAGGTCTCTAGTTTTCAGAAATGCACAGGTTTGGTAGGTTTCCGTAGGTGGCGGCTGAGCTACAGGCCAAAATCTACAGGTAGGCACTTTGCAAAAAACACCTCTGTTTTCCTTCACAAATTTGGATGTGTCCACGTTGCGCTTTGGGGCGTTTCATGTCGCGGGCGCTAGGCCTACCCACACAAGTGAGGTATCATTTTTATCGGGAGACGTGGGGGAACGCTGGGTGGAAGGAAATTTGTGGGTCCTCTCAGATTCCAGAACTTTCTGCCACAGAAATGTTAGGAACATGTGTTTTTTTAGCCAAATTTTGAGGTTTGCAAAGGATTCTGGGTAACAGAACCTGGTCCGAGCCACACAAGTCACCCCATCTTGGATTCCCCTAGGTCTCTAGTTTTCAGAAATGCACAGGTTTGGTAGGTTTCCCTAGGTGGCGGCTGAGCTACAGGCCAAAATCTACAGGTAGGCACTTTGCAAAAAACACCTCTGTTTTCCTTCAAAAATTTGGATGTGTCCACGTTGCGCTTTGGGGCGTTTCCTGTCACGGGCGCTAGGCCTACGCACACAAGTGAGGTATCATTTTTATCGGGAGACGTGGGGGAACGCTGGGTGGAAGGAAATTCGTGGCTCCTCTCAGATTCCAGAACTTTCTGCCACAGAAATGTGAGGAACATGTGTTTTTTTAGCCAAATTTTGAGGTTTGCAAAGGATTCTGGGTAACAGAACCTGGTCCGAGCCACACAAGTCACCCCATCTTGGATTCCCCTAGGTCTCTAGTTTTCAGAAATGCACAGGTTTGGTAGGTTTCCCTAGGTGGCGGCTGAGCTACAGGCCAAAATCTACAGGTAGGCACTTTGCAAAAAACACCTCTGTTTTCCTTCACAAATTTGGATGTGTCCACGTTGCGCTTTGAGGCGTTTCATGTCGCGGGCGCTAGGCCTACCCACACAAGTGAGGTATCATTTTTATCGGGAGACGTGGGGGAACGCTGGGTGGAAGGAAATTTGTGGCTCCTCTCAGATTCCAGAACTTTCTGCCACAGAAATGTTAGCAACATGTGTTTTTTTAGCCAAATTTTGAGGTTTGCAAAGGATTCTGGGTAACAGAACCTGGTCCGAGCCACACAAGTCACCCCATCTTGGATTCCCCTAGGTCTCTAGTTTTCAGAAATGCACAGGTTTGGTAGGTTTCCCTAGGTGGCGGCTGAGCTACAGGCCAAAATCTACAGGTAGGCACTTTGCAAAAAACACCTCTGTTTTCCTTCAAAAATTTGGATGTGTCCACGTTGCGCTTTGGGGCGTTTCCTGTCACGGGCGCTAGGCCTACGCACACAAGTGAGGTATCATTTTTATCGGGAGACGTGGGGGAACGCTGGGTGGAAGGAAATTCGTGGCTCCTCTCAGATTCCAGAACTTTCTGCCACAGAAATGTGAGGAACATGTGTTTTTTTAGCCAAATTTTGAGGTTTGCAAAGGATTCTGGGTAACAGAACCTGGTCCGAGCCACACAAGTCACCCCATCTTGGATTCCCCTAGGTCTCTAGTTTTCAGAAATGCACAGGTTTGGTAGGTTTCCCTAGGTGGCAGCTGAGCTACAAGCTAAAATCTACAGGTAGGCACTTTGCAAAAAACACCTCTGTTTTCCTTCACAAATTTGCATGTGTCCACTTTGCGCTTTGGGGCATTTTCTGTCGCGGGCGCTAGGCCTTCCCACACAAGTGAGGTATCATTTTTATCGGGAGACGTGGGGGAACGCTAGGTGGAAGGAAATTTGTGGCTCCTCTCAGATTCCAGAAATTTCTGCCACAGAAATGTGAGGAACATGTGTTTTTTTAGCCAAATTTTGAGATTTGCAAAGGATTCTGGGTAACAGAACCTGGTCCGAGCCACACAAGTCACCCCTTCTTGGATTCCCCTAGGTCTCTAGTTTTCAGAAATGCACAGGTTTGGTAGGTTGCCCTAGGTGGCGGCTGAGCTACAGGCCAAAATCTACAGGTAGGCAATTTGCAAAAAACACCTCTGTTTTCCTTCACAAATTTGGATGTGTCCACGTTGCGCTTTGGGGCATTTCCTGTCGCGGGCGCTAGGCCTATCCACACAAGTGAGGTATCATTTTTATCGGGAGACGTGGGGGAACGCTGGGTGGAAGGAAATTTGAGGCTCCTCTCAGATTCCAGAACTTTCTGCCACAGAAATGTTAGGAACATGTGTTTTTTTAGCCAAATTTTGAGGTTTGCAAAGGATTCTGGGTAACAGAACCTGGTCCGAGCCACACAAGTCACCCCATCTTGGATTCCCCTACGTCTCTAGTTTTCAGAAATGCACAGGTTTGGTAGGTTTCCCTAGGTGGCGGCTGAGCTACAGGCCAAAATCTACAGGTAGGCACTTTGCAAAAAACACCTCTGTTTTCCTTCACAAATTTGGATGTGTCCACGTTGCGCTTTGGGGCGTTTCCTGTCGCGGGCGCTAGGCCTACCCACTCAAGTGAGGTATCATTTTTATCGGGAGACGTGGGGGAACGCTGCGTGGAAGGAAATTTGTGGCTCCTCTCAGATTCCAGAACTTTCTGCCACAGAAATGTTAGGAACATGTGTTTTTTTATCCAAATTTTGAGGTTTGCAAAGGATTCTGGGTAACAGAACCTGGTCCGAGCCACAAAAGTCACCCCATCTTGGATTTCCCTAGGGCTCTAGTTTTCAGAAATGCACAGGTTTGGTAGGTTTCCCTAGGTGGCGGCTGAGCTACAGGCCAAAATCTACAGGTAGGCACTTTGCAAAAAACACCTCTGTTTTCCTTCAAAAATTTGGATGTGTCCACGTTGCGCTTTGGGGCGTTTCCTGTCACGGGCGCTAGGCCTACGCACACAAGTGAGGTATCATTTTTATCGGGAGACGTGGGGGAACGCTGGGTGGAAGGAAATTCGTGGCTCCTCTCAGTTTCCAGAACTTTCTGCCACAGAAATGTGAGGAACATGTGTTTTTTTAGCCAAATTTTGAGGTTTGCAAAGGATTCTGGGTAACAGAACCTGGTCCGAGCCACACAGGTCACCCCATCTTGGATTCCCCTAGGTCTCTAGTTTTCAGAAATGCACAGGTTTGGTAGGTTTCCCTAGGTGGCAGCTGAGCTACAAGCTAAAATCTACAGGTAGGCACTTTGCAAAAAACACCTCTGTTTTCCTTCACAAATTTGGATGTGTCCACTTTGCGCTTTGGGGCGTTTTCTGTCGCGGGCGCTAGGCCTACCCACACAAGTGAGGTATCATTTTTATCGGGAGACGTGGGGGAACGCTGGGTGGAAGGAAATTTGTGGCTCCTCTCAGATTCCAGAAATTTCTGCCACAGAAATGTGAGGAACATGTGTTTTTTTAGCCAAATTTTGAGATTTGCAAAGGATTCTGGGTAACAGAACCTGGTCCGAGCCACACAAGTCACCCCTTCTTGGATTCCCCTAGGTCTCTAGTTTTCAGAAATGCACAGGTTTGGTAGGTTGCCCTAGGTGGCGGCTGAGCTACAGGCCAAAATCTACAGGTAGGCAATTTGCAAAAAACACCTCTTTTTTCCTTCACAAATTTGGATGTGTCCACGTTGCGCTTTGGGGCGTTTTCTGTCGCGGGCGCTAGGCCTACCCACACAAGTGAGGTATAATTTTTATAGGGAGACGTGGGGGAATGCTGGGTGGAAGGAAATTTGTGGCTCCTCTCAGATTCCAGAACTTTCTGCCACAGAAATATGAGGAACATGTGTTTTTTAATCCAAATTTTGAGGTTTGCAAAGGATTCTGGGTAACAGAACCTGGTCCGAGCCACACAAGTCACCCCATCTTGGATTCCCCTAGGTCTCTAGTTTTCAGAAATGCACAGGTTTGGTAGCTTTCCCTAGGTGGCGGCTGAGCTACAGGCCAAAATCTACAGGTAGGCACTTTGCAAAAAACACCTCTGTTTTCCTTCAAAAATGTGGATGTGTCCACGTTGCGCTTTGGGGCGTTTCCTGTCACGGGCGCTAGGCCTACGCACACAAGTGAGGTATCATTTTTATCGGGAGACGTGGGGGAACGCTGGGTGGAAGGAAATTCGTGGCTCCTCTCAGATTCCAGAACTTTCTGCCACAGAAATGTGAGGAACATGTGTTTTTTTAGCCAAATTTTGAGATTTGCAAAGGATTCTGGGTAACAGAACCTGGTCCGAGCCACACAAGTCACCCCATCTTGGATTCCCCTAGGTCTCTAGTTTTCAGAAATGCACAGGTTTGGTAGGTTTCCCTAGGTGGCGGCTGAGCTACAGGCCAAAATCTACAGGTAGGCACTTTGCAAAAAACACCTCTGTTTTCCTTCACAAATTTTGATGTGTCCACGTTGCGCTTTGGGGCGTTTCATGTCGCGGGCGCTAGGCCTACCCACACAAGTGAGGTATCATTTTTATCGGGAGACGTGGGGGAACGCTGGGTGGAAGGAAATTTGTGGCTCCTCTCAGATTCCAGAACTTTCTGCCACAGAAATTTTAGGAACATGTGTTTTTTTAGCCAAATTTTGAGGTTTGCAAAGGATTCTGGGTAACAGAACCTGGTCCGAGCCACACAAGTCACCCCATCTTGGATTCCCCTAGGTCTCTAGTTTTCAGAAATGCACAGGTTTGGTAGGTTTCCCTAGGTGGCGGCTGAGCTACAGGCCAAAATCTACAGGTAGGCACTTTGCAAAAAACACCTCTGTTTTCCTTCAAAAATTTGGCTGTGTCCACTTTGCGCTTTGGGGCGTTTCCTGTCACGGGCGCTAGGCCTACGCACACAAGTGAGGTATCATTTTTATCGGGAGACATGGGGGAACGCTGGGTGGAAGGAAATTCGTGGCTCCTCTCAGATTCCAGAACTTTCTGCCACAGAAATGTGAGGAACATGTGTTTTTTTAGCCAAATTTAGAGGTTTGCAAAGGATTCTGGGTAACAGAACCTGGTCCGCGCCACACAAATCACCCCTTCTTGGATTCCCCTAGGTCTCTAGTTTTCAGAAATGCACAGGTTTGGTAGGTTGCCCTAGGTGGCGGCTGAGCTACAGGCCAAAATCTACAGGTAGGCAATTTGCAAAAAACACCTCTGTTTTCCTTCACAAATTTGGATGTGTCCACGTTGCGCTTTGGGGCATTTCCTGTCGCGGGCGCTAGGCCTATCCACACAAGTGAGGTATCATTTTTATCGGGAGACGTGGGGGAACGCTGGGTGGAAGGAAATTTGTGGCTCCTCTCAGATTCCAGAACTTTCTGCCACAGAAATGTGAGGAACATGTGTTTTTTTAGCCAAATTTAGAGGTTTGCAAAGGATTCTGGGTAACAGAACCTGGTCCGAGCCACACAAGTCACCCCATCTTGGATTCCCCTAGGTCTCTAGTTTTCAGAAATGCACAGGTTTAGTAGGTTTCCCTAGGTGGCAGCTGAGCTACAAGCTAAAATCTACAGGTAGGCACTTTGCAAAAAACACCTCTGTTTTCCTTCACAAATTTGCATGTGTCCACTTTGCGCTTTGGGGCATTTTCTGTCGCGGGCGCTAGGCCTACCCACACAAGTGAGGTATCATTTTTATCGGGAGACGTGGGGGAACGCTGGGTGGAAGGAAATTTGTGGCTCCTCTCAGATTCCAGAAATTTCTGCCACAGAAATGTGAGGAACATGTGTTTTTTTAGCCAAATTTTGAGATTTGCAAAGGATTCTGGGTAACAGAACCTGGTCCGAGCCACACAAGTCACCCCTTCTTGGATTTCCCTAGGTCTCTAGTTTTCAGAAATGCACAGGTTTGGTAGGTTGCCCTAGGTGGCGGCTGAGCTACAGGTCAAAATCTACAGGTAGGCAATTTGCAAAAAACACCTCTGTTTTCCTTCACAAATTTGGATGTGTCCACGTTGCGCTTTGGGGCATTTCCTGTCGCGGGCGCTAGGCCTATCCACACAAGTGAGGTATCATTTTTATCGGGAGACGTGGGGGAACGCTGGGTGGAAGGAAATTTGTGGCTCCTCTCAGATTCCAGAACTTTCTGCCACAGAAATGTTAGGAACATGTGTTTTTTTAGCCAAATTTTGAGGTTTGCAAAGGATTCTGGGTAACAGAACCTGGTCCGAGCCACACAAGTCACCCCATCTTGGATTCCCCTACGTCTCTAGTTTTCAGAAATGCACAGGTTTGGTGGGTTTCCCTAGGTGGCGGCTGAGCTACAGGCCAAAATCTACAGGTAGGCACTTTGCAAAAAACACCTCTGTTTTCCTTCACAAATTTGGATGTGTCCACGTTGCGCTTTGGGGCGTTTCCTGTCGCGGGCGCTAGGCCTACCCACTCAAGTGAGGTATCATTTTTATCGGGAGACGTGGGGGAACGCTGCGTGGAAGGAAATTTGTGGCTCCTCTCAGATTCCAGAACTTTCTGCCACAGAAATGTTAGGAACATGTGTTTTTTTAGCCAAATTTTGAGGTTTGCAAAGGATTCTGGGTAACAGAACCTGGTCCGAGCCACAAAAGTCACCCCATCTTGGATTTCACTAGGGCTCTAGTTTTCAGAAATGCACAGGTTTGGTAGGTTTCCCTAGGTGGCGGCTGAGCTACAGGCCAAAATCTACAGGTAGGCATTTTGCAAAAAACACCTCTGTTTTCCTTCAAAAATTTGGATGTGTCCACGTTGCGCTTTGGGGCGTTTCCTGTCACGGGCGCTAGGCCTACGCACACAAGTGAGGTATCATTTTTATCGGGAGACGTGGGGGAACGCTGGGTGGAAGGAAATTCGTGGCTCCTCTCAGATTCCAGAACTTTCTGCCACAGAAATGTGAGGAACATGTGTTTTTTTAGCCAAATTTTGAGGTTTGCAAAGGATTCTGGGTAACAGAACCTGGTCCGAGCCACACAGGTCACCCCATCTTGGATTCCCCTAGGTCTCTAGTTTTCAGAAATGCACAGGTTTGGTAGGTTTCCCTAGGTGGCAGCTGAGCTACAAGCTAAAATCTACAGGTAGGCACTTTGCAAAAAACACCTCTGTTTTCCTTCACAAATTTGGATGTGTCCACTTTGCGCTTTGGGGCGTTTTCTGTCGCGGGCGCTAGGCCTACCCACACAAGTGAGGTATCATTTTTATCGGGAGACGTGGGGGAACGCTGGGTGGAAGGAAATTTGTGGCTCCTCTCAGATTCCAGAAATTTCTGCCACAGAAATGTGAGGAACATGTGTTTTTTTAGCCAAATTTTGAGATTTGCAAAGGATTCTGGGTAACAGAACCTGGTCCGAGCCACACAAGTCACCCCTTCTTGGATTCCCCTAGGTCTCTAGTTTTCAGAAATGCACAGGTTTGGTAGGTTTCCCTAGGTGGCGGCTGAGCTACAGGCCAAAATCTACAGGTAGGCACTTTGCAAAAAACACCTCTGTTTTCCTTCACAAATTTGGATGTGTCCACGTTGCGCTTTGGGGCGTTTCCTGTCGCGGGCGCTAGGCCTACCCACTCAAGTGAGGTATCATTTTTATCGGGAGACGTGGGGGAACGCTGCGTGGAAGGAAATTTGTGGCTCCTCTCAGATTCCAGAACTTTCTGCCACAGAAATGTTAGGAACATGTGTTTTTTTAGCCAAATTTTGAGGTTTGCAAAGGATTCTGGGTAACAGAACCTGGTCCGAGCCACACAAGTCACCCCATCTTGGATTTCCCTAGGGCTCTAGTTTTCAGAAATGCACAGGTTTGGTAGGTTTCCCTAGGTGGCGGCTGAGCTACAGGCCAAAATCTAGAGGTAGGCACTTTGCAAAAAACACCTCTGTTTTCCTTCAAAAATTTGGATGTGTCCACGTTGCGCTTTGGGGCGTTTCCTGTCACGGGCACTAGGCCTACGCACACAAGTGAGGTATCATTTTTATCGGGAGACGTGGGGGAACGCTGGGTGGAAGGAAATTCGTGGCTCCTCTCAGATTCCAGAACTTTCTGCCACAGAAATGTGAGGAACATGTGTTTTTTTAGCCAAATTTTGAGGTTTGCAAAGGATTCTGGGTAACAGAACCTGGTCCGAGCCACACAGGTCACCCCATCTTGGATTCCCCTAGGTCTCTAGTTTTCAGAAATGCACAGGTTTGGTAGGTTTCCCTAGGTGGCAGCTGAGCTACAAGCTAAAATCTACAGGTAGGCACTTTGCAAAAAACACCTCTGTTTTCCTTCACAAATTTGGATGTGTCCACGTTGCGCTTTGGGGCGTTTTCTGTCGCGGGCGCTAGGCCTACCCACACAAGTGAGGTATCATTTTTATCGGGAGACGTGGGGGAACGCTGGGTGGAAGGAAATTTGTGGCTCCTCTCAGATTCCAGAAATTTCTGCCACAGAAATGTGAGGAACATGTGTTTTTTTAGCCAAATTTTGAGATTTGCAAAGGATTCTGGGTAACAGAACCTGGTCCGAGCCACACAAGTCACCCCATCTTGGATTCCCCTAGGTCTCTAGTTTTCAGAAATGCACAGGTTTGGTAGGTTTCCCTAGGTGGCGGCTGAGCTACAGGCCAAAATCTACAGGTAGGCACTTTGCAAAAAACACCTCTGTTTTCCTTCAAAAATTTGGATGTGTCCACGTTGCGCTTTGGGGTGTTTCCTGTCACGGGCGCTAGGCCTACGCACACAAGTGAGGTATCATTTTTATCGGGAGACGTGGGGGAACGCTGGGTGGAAGGAAATTCGTGGCTCCTCTCAGATTCCAGAACTTTCTGCCACAGAAATGTGAGGAACATGTGTTTTTTTAGCCAAATTTTGAGGTTTGCAAAGGATTCTGGGTAACAGAACCTGGTCCGGGCCACACAAGTCACCCCATCTTGGATTCCCCTAGGTCTCTAGTTTTCAGAAATGCACAGGTTTGGTAGGTTTCCCTAGGTGGCAGCTGAGCTACAAGCTAAAATCTACAGGTAGGCACTTTGCAAAAAACACCTCTGTTTTCCTTCACAAATTTGGATGTGTCCACTTTGCGCTTTGGGGCATTTTCTGTTGCGGGCGCTAGGCCTACCCACACAAGTGAGGTATCATTTTTATCGGGAGACGTGGGGGAACGCTGGGTGGAAGGAAATTTGTGGCTCCTCTCAGATTCCAGAAATTTCTGCCACAGAAATGTGAGGAACATGTGGTTTTTTAGCCAAATTTTGAGATTTGCAAAGGATTCTGGGTAACAGAACCTGGTCCGAGCCACACAAGTCACCCCTTCTTGGATTCCCCTAGGTCTCTAGTTTTCAGAAATGCACAGGTTTGGTAGGTTGCCCTAGGTGGCGGCTGAGCTACAGGCCAAAATCTACAGGTAGGCAATTTGCAAAAAACACCTCTGTTTTCCTTCACAAATTTGGATGTGTCCACTTTGCGCTTTGGGGCATCATCTGTCGCGGGCGCTAGGCTTACCCACACAAGTGAGGTATCATTTTTATCGGGAGACGTGGGGGAACGCTGGGTGGAAGGAAATTTGTGGCTCCTCTCAGATTCCAGAACTTTCTGCCACAGAAATGTTAGGAACATGTGTTTTTTTAGCCAAATTTTGAGGTTTGCAAAGGATTCTGGGTAACAGAACCTGGTCCGAGCCACACAAGTCCCCCCATCTTGGATTCCCCTAGGTCTCTAGTTTTCAGAAATGCACAGGTTTGGTAGGTTTCCCTAGGTGGCGGCTGAGCTACAGGCCAAAATCTACAGGTAGGCACTTTGCAAAAAACACCTCTGTTTTCCCTCACAAATTTGGATGTGTCCACGTTGCGCTTTGGGGCGTTTCCTGTCGCGGGCGCTAGGCCTACCCACTCAAGTGAGGTATCATTTTTATCGGGAGACGTGGGGGAACGCTGCGTGGAAGGAAATTTGTGGCTTCTCTCAGATTCCAGAACTTTCTGCCACAGAAATGTTAGGAACATGTGTTTTTTTAGTCAAATTTTGAGGTTTGTAAAGGATTCTGGGTAACAGAACCTGGTCCGAGCCACACAAGTCACCCCATCTTGGATTTCCCTAGGGCTCTAGTTTTCAGAAATGCACAGGTTTGGTAGGTTTCCCTAGGTGGCGGCTGAGCTACAGGCCAAAATCTACAGGTAGGCACTTTGCAAAAAACACCTCTGTTTTCCTTCAAAAATTTGGATGTGTCCACGTTGCGCTTTGGGGCGTTTCCTGTCACGGGCGCTAGGCCTACGCACACAAGTGAGGTATCATTTTTATCGGGAGACGTGGGGGAACGCTGGGTGGAAGGAAATTCGTGGCTCCTCTCAGATTCCAGAACTTTCTGCCACAGAAATGTGAGGAACATGTGTTTTTTTAGCCAAATTTTGAGGTTTGCAAAGGATTCTGGGTAACAGAACCTGGTCCGAGCCACACAGGTCACCCCATCTTGGATTCCCCTAGGTCTCTAGTTTTCAGAAATGCACAGGTTTGGTAGGTTTCCCTAGGTGGCAGCTGAGCTACAAGCTAAAATCTACAGGTAGGCACTTTGCAAAAAACACCTCTATTTTCCTTCACAAATTTGCATGTGTCCACTTTGCGCTTTGGGGCATTTTCTGTCGCGGGCGCTAGGCCTACCCACACAAGTGAGGTATCATTTTTATCGGGAGACGTGTGGGAACGCTGGGTGGAAGGAAATTTGTGGCTCCTCTCAGATTCCAGAAATTTCTGCCACAGAAATGTGAGGAACATGTGTTTTTTTAGCCAAATTTTGAGATTTGCAAAGGATTCTGGGTAACAGAACCTGGTCCGAGCCACACAAGTCACCCCTTCTTGGATTCCCCTAGGTCTCTAGTTTTCAGAAATGCACAGGTTTGGTAGGTTTACCTAGGTGACGGCTGAGCTACAGGCCAAAATCTACAGGTAGGCACTTTGCAAAAAACACCTCTGTTTTCCTTCAAAAATTTGGATGTGTCCACGTTGCGCTTTGGGGCGTTTCCTGTCACGGGCGCTAGGCCTACGCACACAAGTGAGGTATCATTTTTATAGGGAGACGTGGGGGAATGCTGGGTGGAAGGAAATTTGTGGCTCCTCTCAGATTCCAGAACTTTCTGCCACAGAAATATGAGGAACATGTGTTTTTTTAGCCAAATTTTGAGGTTTGCAAAGGATTCTGGGTAACAGAACCTGGTCCGAGCCACACAAGTCACCCCATCTTGGATTCCCCTAGGTCTCTAGTTTTCAGAAATGCACAGGTTTGGTAGGTTTCCCTAGGTGGCGGCTGAGCTACAGGCCAAAATCTACAGGTAGGCACTTTGCAAAAAACACCTCTGTTTTCCTTCAAAAATTTGGATGTGTCCACGTTGCGCTTTGGGGCGTTTCCTGTCACGGGCGCTAGGCCTACGCACACAAGTGAGGTATCATTTTTATCGGGAGACGTGGGGGAACGCTGGGTGGAAGGAAATTCGTGGCTCCTCTCAGATTCCAGAACTTTCTGCCACAGAAATGTGAGGAACATGTGTTTTTTTAGCCAAATTTTGAGGTTTGCAAGGGATTCTGGGTAACAGAACCTGGTCCGAGCCACACAAGTCACCCCATCTTGGATTCCCCTAGGTCTCTAGTTTTCAGAAATGCACAGGTTTGGTAGGTTTCCCTAGGTGGCAGCTGAGCTACAAGCTAAAATCTACAGGTAGGCACTTTGCAAAAAACACCTCTGTTTTCCTTCACAAATTTGCATGTGTCCACTTTGCGCTTTGGGGCATTTTCTGTCGCGGGCGCTAGGCCTACCCACACAAGTGAGGTATCATTTTTATCGGGAGACGTGGGGGAACGCTGGGTGGAAGGACATTTGTGGCTCCTCTCAGATTCCAGAACTTTCTGCCACAGAAATGTGAGGAACATGTGTTTTTTTAGCCAAATTTTGAGGTTTGCAAAGGATTCTGGGTAACAGAACCTGGTCTGAGCCACACAAGTCACCCCATCTTGGATTCTCCTTGGTCTCTAGTTTTCAGAAATGCACAGGTTTGGTAGGTTTCCCTAGGTGGCGGCTGAGCTACAAGCTAAAATCTACAGGTAGGCACTTTGCAAAAAACACCTCTGTTTTCCTCCACAAATTTGGATGTGTCCACGTTGCGCTTTGGGGCGTTTTCTGTTGCGGGCGCTATGCCTACCCACACAAGTGAGGTATCATTTTTATCGGGAGACGTGAGGGAACGCTGGGTGGAAGGAAATTTGTGGCTCCTCTCAGATTCCAGAACTTTCTGCCACAGAAATTTGGGGAACATGTGTTTTTTTAGCCAAATTTTGAGATTTGCAAAGGATTCTGGGTAACAGAACCTGGTCCGAGCCACACAAGTCACCCCATCTTGGATTCCCCTAGGTCTCTAGTTTTCAGAAATGCACAGGTTTGGTAGGTTTCCCTAGGTGGCGGCTGAGCTACAGGCCAAAATCTACAGGTAGGCACTTTGCAAAAAACACCTCTGTTTTCCTTCACAAATTTGGATGTGTCCACGTTGCGCTTTGGGGCGTTTCATGTCGCGGGCGCTAGGCCTACCCACACAAGTGAGGTATCATTTTTATCGGGAGACGTGGGGGAACGCTGGGTGGAAGGAAATTTGTGGCTCCTCTCAGATTCCAGAACTTTCTGCCACAGAAATGTTAGGAACATGTGTTTTTTTAGCCAAATTTTGAGGTTTGCAAAGGATTCTGGGTAACAGAACCTGGTCCGAGCCACACAAGTCACCCCATCTTGGATTCCCCTAGGTCTCTAGTTTTCAGAAATGCACAGGTTTGGTAGGTTTCCCTAGGTGGCGGCTGAGCTACAGGACAAAATATACAGGTAGGCACTTTGCAAAAAACACCTCTGTTTTCCTTCAAAAATTTGGATGTGTCCACGTTGAGCTTTGGGGCGTTTCCTGTCACGGGCGCTAGGCCTACGCACACAAGTGAGGTATCATTTTTATCGGGAGACGTGGGGGAACGCTGGGTGAAAGGAAATTCGTGGCTCCTCTCAGATTCCAGAACTTTCTGCCACAGAAATGTGAGGAACATGTGTTTTTTTAGCCAAATTTTGAGGTTTGCAAAGGATTCTGGGTAACAGAACCTGGTCCGAGCCACACAAGTCACCCCATCTTGGATTCCCCTAGGTCTCTAGTTTTCAGAAATGCACAGGTTTGGTAGGTTTCCCTAGGTGGCAGCTGAGCTACAAGCTGAAATCTACAGGTAGGCACTTTGCAAAAAACACCTCTGTTTTCCTTCACAAATTTGCATGTGTCCACTTTGCGCTTTGGGGCATTTTCTGTCGCGGGCGCTAGGCCTACCCACACAAGTGAGGTATCATTTTTATCGGGAGACGTGGGGGAACGCTGGGTGGAAGGAAATTTGTGGCTCCTCTCAGATTCCAGAAATTTCTGCCACAGAAATGTGAGGAACATGTGTTTTTTTAGCCAAATGTTTTGATTTGCAAAGGATTCTGGGTAACAGAACCTGGTCCGAGCCACACAAGTCACCCCTTCTTGGATTCCCCTAGGTCTCTAGTTTTCAGAAATGCACAGGTTTGGTAGGTTGCCCTAGGTGGCGGCTGAGCTACAGGCCAAAATCTACAGGTAGGCAATTTGCAAAAAACACCTCTGTTTTCCTTCACAAATTTGGATGTGTCCACGTTGCGCTTTGGGGCATTTCATGTCGCGGGCGCTAGGCCTACCCACACAAGTGAGGTATCATTTTTATCGGGAGACGTGGGGGAACGCTGGGTGGAAGGAAATTTGTGGCTCCTCTCAGATTCCAGAACTTTCTGCCACAGAAATTTGGGGACATGTGTTTTTTTAGCCACATTTTGAGATTTGCAAAGGATTCTGGGTAACAGAACCTGGTCCGAGCCACACAAGTCACCCCATCTTGGATTCCCCTAGGTCTCTAGTTTTCAGAAATGCACAGGTTTGGTAGGTTTCCCTAGGTGGCGGCTGAGCTACAAGCCAAAATCTACAGGTAGGCACTTTGCAAAAAACACCTCTGTTTTCCTCCACAAATTTGGATGTGTCCACGTTGCGCTTTGGGGCGTTTTCTGTCGCGGGCGCTATGCCTACCCACACAAGTGAGGTATCATTTTTATCGGGAGACGTGGGGGAACGCTGGGTGGAAGGAAATTTGTGGCTCCTCTCAGATTCCAGAACTTTCTGCCACAGAAATTTGGGGAACATGTGTTTTTTTAGCAAATTTTGAGATTTGCAAAGGATTCTGGGTAACAGAACCTGGTCCGAGCCACACAAGTCACCCCATCTTGGATTCCCCTAGGTCTCTAGTTTTCAGAAATGCACAGGTTTGGTAGGTTTCCCTAGGTGGCGGCTGAGCTACAGGCCAAAATCTACAGGTAGGCACTTTGCAAAAAACACCTCTGTTTTCATTCACAAATTTGGATGTGTCCACGTTGCGCTTTGGGGCGTTTCATGTCGCGGGCGTTAGGCCTACCCACACAAGTGAGGTATCATTTTTATCGGGAGACGTGGGGGAACGCTGGGTGGAAGGAAATTTGTGGCTCCTCTCAGATTCCAGAACTTTCTGCCACAGAAATGTTAGGAACATGTGTTTTTTTAGCCAAATTTTGAGGTTTGCAAAGGATTCTGGGTAACAGAACCTGGTCCGAGCCACACAAGTCACCCCATCTTGGATTCCCCTAGGTCTCTAGTTTTCAGAAATGCACAGGTTTGGTAGGTTTCCCTAGGTGGCGGCTGAGCTACAGGCCAAAATCTACAGGTAGGCACTTTGCAAAAAACACCTCTGTTTTCCTTCAAAAATTTGGATGTGTCCACGTTGCGCTTTGGGGCGTTTCCTGTCTCGGGCGCTAGGCCTACGCACACAAGTGAGGTATCATTTTTATCGGGAGACGTGGGGGAACGCTGGGTGGAAGGAAATTTGTGGCTCCTCTCAGATTCCAGAAATTTCTGCCACAGAAATGTGAGGAACATGTGTTTTTTTAGCCAAATTTTGAGATTTGCAAAGGATTCTGGGTAACAGAACCTGGTCCGAGCCACACAAGTCACCCCATCTTGGATTCCCCTAGGTCTCTAGTTTTCAGAAATGCACAGGTTTGGTAGGTTTCCCTAGGTGGCGGCTGAGCTACAGGCCAAAATCTACAGGTAGGCACTTTGCAAAAAACACCTCTGTTTTCCTTCACAAATTTGGATGTGTCCACGTTGCGCTTTGGGGCGTTTCATGTCGCGGGCGCTAGGCCTACCCACACAAGTGAGGTATCATTTTTATCGGGAGACGTGGGGGAACGCTGGGTGGAAGGAAATTTGTGGCTCCTCTCAGATTCCAGAACTTTCTGCCACAGAAATGTTAGGAACATGTGTTTTTTTAGCCAAATTTTGAGGTTTGCAAAGGATTCTGGGTAACAGAACCTGGTCCGAGCCACACAAGTCACCCCATCTTGGATTCCCCTAGGTCTCTAGTTTTCAGAAATGCACAGGTTTGGTAGGTTTCCCTAGGTGGCGGCTGAGCTACAGGACAAAATATACAGGTAGGCACTTTGCAAAAAACACCTCTGTTTTCCTTCAAAAATTTGGATGTGTCCACGTTGAGCTTTGGGGCGTTTCCTGTCACGGGCGCTAGGCCTACGCACACAAGTGAGGTATCATTTTTATCGGGAGACGTGGGGGAACGCTGGGTGAAAGGAAATTCGTGGCTCCTCTCAGATTCCAGAACTTTCTGCCACAGAAATGTGAGGAACATGTGTTTTTTTAGCCAAATTTTGAGGTTTGCAAAGGATTCTGGGTAACAGAACCTGGTCCGAGCCACACAAGTCACCCCATCTTGGATTCCCCTAGGTCTCTAGTTTTCAGAAATGCACAGGTTTGGTAGGTTTCCCTAGGTGGCAGCTGAGCTACAAGCTGAAATCTACAGGTAGGCACTTTGCAAAAAACACCTCTGTTTTCCTTCACAAATTTGCATGTGTCCACTTTGCGCTTTGGGGCATTTTCTGTCGCGGGCGCTAGGCCTACCCACACAAGTGAGGTATCATTTTTATCGGGAGACGTGGGGGAACGCTGGGTGGAAGGAAATTTGTGGCTCCTCTCAGATTCCAGAAATTTCTGCCACAGAAATGTGAGGAACATGTGTTTTTTTAGCCAAATGTTTTGATTTGCAAAGGATTCTGGGTAACAGAACCTGGTCCGAGCCACACAAGTCACCCCTTCTTGGATTCCCCTAGGTCTCTAGTTTTCAGAAATGCACAGGTTTGGTAGGTTGCCCTAGGTGGCGGCTGAGCTACAGGCCAAAATCTACAGGTAGGCAATTTGCAAAAAACACCTCTGTTTTCCTTCACAAATTTGGATGTGTCCACGTTGCGCTTTGGGGCATTTCATGTCGCGGGCGCTAGGCCTACCCACACAAGTGAGGTATCATTTTTATCGGGAGACGTGGGGGAACGCTGGGTGGAAGGAAATTTGTGGCTCCTCTCAGATTCCAGAACTTTCTGCCACAGAAATTTGGGGACATGTGTTTTTTTAGCCACATTTTGAGATTTGCAAAGGATTCTGGGTAACAGAACCTGGTCCGAGCCACACAAGTCACCCCATCTTGGATTCCCCTAGGTCTCTAGTTTTCAGAAATGCACAGGTTTGGTAGGTTTCCCTAGGTGGCGGCTGAGCTACAAGCCAAAATCTACAGGTAGGCACTTTGCAAAAAACACCTCTGTTTTCCTCCACAAATTTGGATGTGTCCACGTTGCGCTTTGGGGCGTTTTCTGTCGCGGGCGCTATGCCTACCCACACAAGTGAGGTATCATTTTTATCGGGAGACGTGGGGGAACGCTGGGTGGAAGGAAATTTGTGGCTCCTCTCAGATTCCAGAACTTTCTGCCACAGAAATTTGGGGAACATGTGTTTTTTTAGCAAATTTTGAGATTTGCAAAGGATTCTGGGTAACAGAACCTGGTCCGAGCCACACAAGTCACCCCATCTTGGATTCCCCTAGGTCTCTAGTTTTCAGAAATGCACAGGTTTGGTAGGTTTCCCTAGGTGGCGGCTGAGCTACAGGCCAAAATCTACAGGTAGGCACTTTGCAAAAAACACCTCTGTTTTCATTCACAAATTTGGATGTGTCCACGTTGCGCTTTGGGGCGTTTCATGTCGCGGGCGTTAGGCCTACCCACACAAGTGAGGTATCATTTTTATCGGGAGACGTGGGGGAACGCTGGGTGGAAGGAAATTTGTGGCTCCTCTCAGATTCCAGAACTTTCTGCCACAGAAATGTTAGGAACATGTGTTTTTTTAGCCAAATTTTGAGGTTTGCAAAGGATTCTGGGTAACAGAACCTGGTCCGAGCCACACAAGTCACCCCATCTTGGATTCCCCTAGGTCTCTAGTTTTCAGAAATGCACAGGTTTGGTAGGTTTCCCTAGGTGGCGGCTGAGCTACAGGCCAAAATCTACAGGTAGGCACTTTGCAAAAAACACCTCTCTTTTTCCTTCAAAAATTTGGATGTGTCCACGTTGCGCTTTGGGGCGTTTCCTGTCTCGGGCGCTAGGCCTACGCACACAAGTGAGGTATCATTTTTATCGGGAGACGTGGGGGAACGCTGGGTGGAAGGAAATTTGTGGCTCCTCTCAGATTCCAGAAATTTCTGCCACAGAAATGTGAGGAACATGTGTTTTTTTAGCCAAATTTTGAGATTTGCAAAGGATTCTGGGTAACAGAACCTGGTCCGAGCCACACAAGTCACCCCTTCTTGGATTCCCCTAGGTCTCTAGTTTTCAGAAATGCACAGGTTTGGTAGGTTTCCCTAGGTGGCGGCTGAGCTACAGGCCAAAATCTACAGGTAGGCACTTTGCAAAAAACACCTCTGTTTTCCTTCAAAAATTTGGATGTGTCCACGTTGCGCTTTGGGGCGTTTCCTGTCACGGGCGCTAGGCCTACGCACACAAGTGAGGTATCATTTTTATAGGGAGACGTGGGGGAATGCTGTGTGGAAGGAAATTTGTGGCTCCTCTCAGATTCCAGAACTTTCTGCCACAGAAATATGAGGAACATGTGTTTTTTTAGACAAATTTTGAGGTTTGCAAAGGATTCTGGGTAACAGAACCTGGTCCGAGCCACACAAGTCACCCCATCTTGGATTCCCCTAGGTCTCTAGTTTTCAGAAATGCACAGGTTTGGTAGGTTTCCCTAGGTGGCGGCTGAGCTACAGGCCAAAATCTACAGGTAGGCACTTTGCAAAAAACACCTCTGTTTTCCTTCAAAAATTTGGATGTGTCCACGTTGCGCTTTGGGGCGTTTCCTGTCACGGGCGCTAGGCCTACGCACACAAGTGAGGTATCATTTTTATCGGGAGACGTGGGGGAACGCTGGGTGGAAGGAAATTCGTGGCTCCTCTCAGATTCCAGAACTTTCTGCCACAGAAATGTGAGGAACATGTGTTTTTTTAGCCAAATTTTGAGGTTTGCAAAGGATTCTGGGTAACAGAACCTGGTCCGAGCCACACAGGTCACCCCATCTTGGATTCCCCTAGGTCTCTAGTTTTCAGAAATGCACAGGTTTGGTAGGTTTCCCTAGGTGGCAGCTGAGCTAGAAGCTAAAATCTACAGGTAGGCACTTTGCAAAAAACACCTCTATTTTCCTTCACAAATTTGCATGTGTCCACTTTGCGCTTTGGGGCATTTTCTGTCGCGGGCGCTAGGCCTACCCACACAAGTGAGGTATCATTTTTATCGGGAGACGTGTGGGAACGCTGGGTGGAAGGAAATTTGTGGCTCCTCTCAGATTCCAGAAATTTCTGCCACAGAAATGTGAGGAACATGTGTTTTTTTAGCCAAATTTTGAGATTTGCAAAGGATTCTGGGTAACAGAACCTGGTCCGAGCCACACAAGTCACCCCTTCTTGGATTCCCCTAGGTCTCTAGTTTTCAGAAATGCACAGGTTTGGTAGGTTTACCTAGGTGACGGCTGAGCTACAGGCCAAAATCTACAGGTAGGCACTTTGCAAAAAACACCTCTGTTTTCCTTCAAAAATTTGGATGTGTCCACGTTGCGCTTTGGGGCGTTTCCTGTCACGGGCGCTAGGCCTACGCACACAAGTGAGGTATCATTTTTATAGGGAGACGTGGGGGAATGCTGGGTGGAAGGAAATTTGTGGCTCCTCTCAGATTCCAGAACTTTCTGCCACAGAAATATGAGGAACATGTGTTTTTTTAGCCAAATTTTGAGGTTTGCAAAGGATTCTGGGTAACAGAACCTGGTCCGAGCCACACAAGTCACCCCATCTTATATTCCCCTAGGTCTCTAGTTTTCAGAAATGCACAGGTTTGGTAGGTTTCCCTAGGTGGCGGCTGAGCTACAGGCCAAAATCTACAGGTAGGCACTTTGCAAAAAACACCTCTGTTTTCCTTCAAAAATTTGGATGTGTCCACGTTGCGCTTTGGGGCGTTTCCTGTCACGGTCGCTAGGCCTACGCACACAAGTGAGGTATCATTTTTATCGGGAGACGTGGGGGAACGCTGGGTGGAAGGAAATTCGTGGCTCCTCTCAGATTCCAGAACTTTCTGCCACAGAAATGTGAGGAACATGTGTTTTTTTAGCCAAATTTTGAGGTTTGCAAAGGATTCTGGGTAACAGAACCTGGTCCGAGCCACACAAGTCACCCCATCTTGGATTCCCCTAGGTCTCTAGTTTTCAGAAATGCACAGGTTTGGTAGGTTTCCCTAGGGGGCAGCTGAGCTACAAGCTAAAATCTACAGGTAGGCACTTTGCAAAAAACACCTCTGTTTTCCTTCACAAATTTGCATGTGTCCACTTTGCGCTTTGGGGCATTTTCTGTCGCGGGCGCTAGGCCTACCCACACAAGTGAGGTATCATTTTTATCGGGAGACGTGGGGGAACGCTGGGTGGAAGGACATTTGTGGCTCCTCTCAGATTCCAGAACTTTCTGCCACAGAAATGTGAGGAACATGTGTTTTTTTAGCCAAATTTTGAGGTTTGCAAAGGATTCTGGGTAACAGAACCTGGTCTGAGCCACACAAGTCACCCCATCTTGGATTCCCCTTGGTCTCTAGTTTTCAGAAATGCACAGGTTTGGTAGGTTTCCCTAGGTGGCGGCTGAGCTACAAGCTAAAATCTACAGGTAGGCACTTTGCAAAAAACACCTCTGTTTTCCTCCACAAATTTGGATGTGTCCACGTTGCGCTTTGGGGCGTTTTCTGTTGCGGGCGCTATGCCTACCCACACAAGTGAGGTATCATTTTTATCGGGAGACGTGAGGGAACGCTGGGTGGAAGGAAATTTGTGGCTCCTCTCAGATTCCAGAACTTTCTGCCACAGAAATTTGGGGAACATGTGTTTTTTTAGCCAAATTTTGAGATTTGCAAAGGATTCTGGGTAACAGAACCTGGTCCGAGCCACACAAGTCACCCCATCTTGGATTCCCCTAGGTCTCTAGTTTTCAGAAATGCACAGGTTTGGTAGGTTTCCCTAGGTGGCGGCTGAGCTACAGGCCAAAATCTACAGGTAGGCACTTTGCAAAAAACACCTCTGTTTTCCTTCACAAATTTGGATGTGTCCACGTTGCGCTTTGGGGCGTTTCATGTCGCGGGCGCTAGGCCTACCCACACAAGTGAGGTATCATTTTTATCGGGAGACGTGGGGGAACGCTGGGTGGAAGGAAATTTGTGGCTCCTCTCAGATTCCAGAACTTTCTGCCACAGAAATATGAGGAACATGTGTTTTTTTAGCCAAATTTTGAGGTTTGCAAAGGATTCTGGGTAACAGAACCTGGTCCGAGCCACACAAGTCACCCCATCTTGGATTCCCCTAGGTCTCTAGTTTTCAGAAATGCACAGGTTTGGTAGGTTTCCCTAGGTGGCGGCTGAGCTACAGTACAAAATATACAGGTAGGCACTTTGCAAAAAACACCTCTGTTTTCCTTCAAAAATTTGGATGTGTCCACGTTGAGCTTTGGGGCGTTTCCTGTCACGGGCGCTAGGCCTACGCACACAAGTGAGGTATCATTTTTATCGGGAGACGTGGGGGAACGCTGGCTGAAAGGAAATTCGTGGCTCCTCTCAGATTCCAGAACTTTCTGCCACAGAAATGTGAGGAACATGTGTTTTTTTAGCCAAATTTTGAGGTTTGCAAAGGATTCTGGGTAACAGAACCTGGTCCGAGCCACACAAGTCACCCCATCTTGGATTCCCCTAGGTCTCTAGTTTTCAGAAATGCACAGGTTTGGTAGGTTTCCCTAGGTGGCAGCTGAGCTACAAGCTGAAATCTACAGGTAAGCACTTTGCAAAAAACACCTCTGTTTTCCTTCACAAATTTGCATGTGTCCACTTTGCGCTTTGGGGCATTTTCTGTCGCGGGCGCTAGGCCTACCCACACAAGTGAGGTATCATTTTTATCGGGAGACGTGGGGGAACGCTGGGTGGAAGGAAATTTGTGGCTCCTCTCAGATTCCAGAAATTTCTGCCACAGAAATGTGAGGAACATGTGTTTTTTTAGCCAAATTTTTAGATTTGCAAAGGATTCTGGGTAACAGAACCTGGTCCGAGCCACACCAGTCACCCCTTCTTGGATTCCCCTAGGTCTCTAGTTTTCAGAAATGCACAGGTTTGGTAGGTTGCCCTAGGTGGCGGCTGAGCTACAGGCCAAAATCTACAGGTAGGCAATTTGCAAAAAACACCTCTGTTTTCCTTCACAAATTTGGATGTGTCCACGTTGCGCTTTGGGGCATTTCATGTCGCGGGCGCTAGGCCTACCCACACAAGTGAGGTATCATTTTTATCGGGAGACGTGGGGGAACGCTGGGTGGAAGGAAATTTGTGGCTCCTCTCAGATTCCAGAACTTTCTGCCACAGAAATTTGGGGACATGTGTTTTTTTAGCCACATTTTGAGATTTGCAAAGGATTCTGGGTAACAGAACCTGGTCCGAGCCACACAAGTCACCCCATCTTGGATTCCCCTAGGTCTCTAGTTTTCAGAAATGCACAGGTTTGGTAGGTTTCCCTAGGTGGCGGCTGAGCTACAAGCCAAAATCTACAGGTAGGCACTTTGCAAAAAACACCTCTGTTTTCCTCCACAAATTTGGATGTGTCCACGTTGCGCTTTGGGGCGTTTTCTGTCGCGGGCGCTATGCCTACCCACACAAGTGAGGTATCATTTTTATCGGGAGACGTGGGGGAACGCTGGGTGGAAGGAAATTTGTGGCTCCTCTCAGATTCCAGAACTTTCTGCCACAGAAATTTGGGGAACATGTGTTTTTTTAGCAAATTTTGAGATTTGCAAAGGATTCTGGGTAACAGAACCTGGTCCGAGCCACACAAGTCACCCCATCTTGGATTCCCCTAGGTCTCTAGTTTTCAGAAATGCACAGGTTTGGTAGGTTTCCCTAGGTGGCGGCTGAGCTACAGGCCAAAATCTACAGGTAGGCACTTTGCAAAAAACACCTCTGTTTTCCTTCACAAATTTGGATGTGTCCACGTTGCGCTTTGGGGCGTTTCATGTCGCGGGCGTTAGGCCTACCCACACAAGTGAGGTATCATTTTTATCGGGAGACGTGGGGGAACGCTGGGTGGAAGGAAATTTGTGGCTCCTCTCAGATTCCAGAACTTTCTGCCACAGAAATGTTAGGAACATGTGTTTTTTTAGCCAAATTTTGAGGTTTGCAAAGGATTCTGGGTAACAGAACCTGGTCCGAGCCACACAGGTCACCCCATCTTGGATTCCCCTAGGTCTCTAGTTTTCAGAAATGCACAGGTTTGGTAGGTTTCCCTAGGTGGCAGCTGAGCTAGAAGCTAAAATCTACAGGTAGGCACTTTGCAAAAAACACCTCTATTTTCCTTCACAAATTTGCATGTGTCCACTTTGCGCTTTGGGGCATTTTCTGTCGCGGGCGCTAGGCCTACCCACACAAGTGAGGTATCATTTTTATCGGGAGACGTGTGGGAACGCTGGGTGGAAGGAAATTTGTGGCTCCTCTCAGATTCCAGAAATTTCTGCCACAGAAATGTGAGGAACATGTGTTTTTTTAGCCAAATTTTGAGATTTGCAAAGGATTCTGGGTAACAGAACCTGGTCCGAGCCACACAAGTCACCCCTTCTTGGATTCCCCTAGGTCTCTAGTTTTCAGAAATGCACAGGTTTGGTAGGTTTACCTAGGTGACGGCTGAGCTACAGGCCAAAATCTACAGGTAGGCACTTTGCAAAAAACACCTCTGTTTTCCTTCAAAAATTTGGATGTGTCCACGTTGCGCTTTGGGGCGTTTCCTGTCACGGGCGCTAGGCCTACGCACACAAGTGAGGTATCATTTTTATAGGGAGACGTGGGGGAATGCTGGGTGGAAGGAAATTTGTGGCTCCTCTCAGATTCCAGAACTTTCTGCCACAGAAATATGAGGAACATGTGTTTTTTTAGCCAAATTTTGAGGTTTGCAAAGGATTCTGGGTAACAGAACCTGGTCCGAGCCACACAAGTCACCCCATCTTGGATTCCCCTAGGTCTCTAGTTTTCAGAAATGCACAGGTTTGGTAGGTTTCCCTAGGTGGCGGCTGAGCTACAGGCCAAAATCTACAGGTAGGCACTTTGCAAAAAACACCTCTGTTTTCCTTCAAAAATTTGGATGTGTCCACGTTGCGCTTTGGGGCGTTTCCTGTCACGGGCGCTAGGCCTACGCACACAAGTGAGGTATCATTTTTATCGGGAGACGTGGGGGAACGCTGGGTGGAAGGAAATTCGTGGCTCCTCTCAGATTCCAGAACTTTCTGCCACAGAAATGTGAGGAACATGTGTTTTTTTAGCCAAATTTTGAGGTTTGCAAAGGATTCTGGGTAACAGAACCTGGTCCGAGCCACACAAGTCACCCCATCTTGGATTCCCCTAGGTCTCTAGTTTTCAGAAATGCACAGGTTTGGTAGGTTTCCCTAGGGGGCAGCTGAGCTACAAGCTAAAATCTACAGGTAGGCACTTTGCAAAAAACACCTCTGTTTTCCTTCACAAATTTGCATGTGTCCACTTTGCGCTTTGGGGCATTTTCTGTCGCGGGCGCTAGGCCTACCCACACAAGTGAGGTATCATTTTTATCGGGAGACGTGGGGGAACGCTGGGTGGAAGGACATTTGTGGCTCCTCTCAGATTCCAGAACTTTCTGCCACAGAAATGTGAGGAACATGTGTTTTTTTAGCCAAATTTTGAGGTTTGCAAAGGATTCTGGGTAACAGAACCTGGTCTGAGCCACACAAGTCACCCCATCTTGGATTCCCCTTGGTCTCTAGTTTTCAGAAATGCACAGGTTTGGTAGGTTTCCCTAGGTGGCGGCTGAGCTACAAGCTAAAATCTACAGGTAGGCACTTTGCAAAAAACACCTCTGTTTTCCTCCACAAATTTGGATGTGTCCACGTTGCGCTTTGGGGCGTTTTCTGTTGCGGGCGCTATGCCTACCCACACAAGTGAGGTATCATTTTTATCGGGAGACGTGAGGGAACGCTGGGTGGAAGGAAATTTGTGGCTCCTCTCAGATTCCAGAACTTTCTGCCACAGAAATTTGGGGAACATGTGTTTTTTTAGCCAAATTTTGAGATTTGCAAAGGATTCTGGGTAACAGAACCTGGTCCGAGCCACACAAGTCACCCCATCTTGGATTCCCCTAGGTCTCTAGTTTTCAGAAATGCACAGGTTTGGTAGGTTTCCCTAGGTGGCGGCTGAGCTACAGGCCAAAATCTACAGGTAGGCACTTTGCAAAAAACACCTCTGTTTTCCTTCACAAATTTGGATGTGTCCACGTTGCGCTTTGGGGCGTTTCATGTCGCGGGCGCTAGGCCTACCCACACAAGTGAGGTATCATTTTTATCGGGAGACGTGGGGGAACGCTGGGTGGAAGGAAATTTGTGGCTCCTCTCAGATTCCAGAACTTTCTGCCACAGAAATGTTAGGAACATGTGTTTTTTTAGCCAAATTTTGAGGTTTGCAAAGGATTCTGGGTAACAGAACCTGGTCCGAGCCACACAAGTCACCCCATCTTGGATTCCCCTAGGTCTCTAGTTTTCAGAAATGCACAGGTTTGGTAGGTTTCCCTAGGTGGCGGCTGAGCTACAGTACAAAATATACAGGTAGGCACTTTGCAAAAAACACCTCTGTTTTCCTTCAAAAATTTGGATGTGTCCACGTTGAGCTTTGGGGCGTTTCCTGTCACGGGCGCTAGGCCTACGCACACAAGTGAGGTATCATTTTTATCGGGAGACGTGGGGGAACGCTGGCTGAAAGGAAATTCGTGGCTCCTCTCAGATTCCAGAACTTTCTGCCACAGAAATGTGAGGAACATGTGTTTTTTTAGCCAAATTTTGAGGTTTGCAAAGGATTCTGGGTAACAGAACCTGGTCCGAGCCACACAAGTCACCCCATCTTGGATTCCCCTAGGTCTCTAGTTTTCAGAAATGCACAGGTTTGGTAGGTTTCCCTAGGTGGCAGCTGAGCTACAAGCTGAAATCTACAGGTAGGCACTTTGCAAAAAACACCTCTGTTTTCCTTCACAAATTTGCATGTGTCCACTTTGCGCTTTGGGGCATTTTCTGTCGCGGGCGCTAGGCCTACCCACACAAGTGAGGTATCATTTTTATCGGGAGACGTGGGGGAACGCTGGGTGGAAGGAAATTTGTGGCTCCTCTCAGATTCCAGAACTTTCTGCCACAGAAATGTGAGGAACATGTGTTTTTTTAGCCAAATTTTGAGGTTTGCAAAGGATTCTGGGTAACAGAACCTGGTCCGAGCCACACAAGTCACCCCATCTTGGATTCCCCTAGGTCTCTAGTTTTCAGAAATGCACAGGTTTGGTAGGTTTCCCTAGGTGGCGGCTGAGCTACAGGCCAAAATCTACAGGTAGGCACTTTGCAAAAAACACCTCTGTTTTCCTTCAAAAATTTGGATGTGTCCACGTTGCGCTTTGGGGCGTTTCCTGTCTCGGGCGCTAGGCCTACGCACACAAGTGAGGTATCATTTTTATCGGGAGACGTGGGGGAACGCTGGGTGGAAGGAAATTTGTGGCTCCTCTCAGATTCCAGAAATTTCTGCCACAGAAATGTGAGGAACATGTGTTTTTTTAGCCAAATTTTGAGATTTGCAAAGGATTCTGGGTAACAGAACCTGGTCCGAGCCACACAAGTCACCCCTTCTTGGATTCCCCTAGGTCTCTAGTTTTCAGAAATGCACAGGTTTGGTAGGTTTCCCTAGGTGGCGGCTGAGCTACAGGCCAAAATCTACAGGTAGGCACTTTGCAAAAAACACCTCTGTTTTCCTTCAAAAATTTGGATGTGTCCACGTTGCGCTTTGGGGCGTTTCCTGTCACGGGCGCTAGGCCTACGCACACAAGTGAGGTATCATTTTTATAGGGAGACGTGGGGGAATGCTGGGTGGAAGGAAATTTGTGGCTCCTCTCAGATTCCAGAACTTTCTGCCACAGAAATATGAGGAACATGTGTTTTTTTAGCCAAATTTTGAGGTTTGCAAAGGATTCTGGGTAACAGAACCTGGTCCGAGCCACACAAGTCACCCCATCTTGGATTGCCCTAGGTCTCTAGTTTTCAGAAATGCACAGGTTTGGTAGGTTTCCCTAGGTGGCGGCTGAGCTACAGGCCAAAATCTACAGGTAGGCACTTTGCAAAAAACACCTCTGTTTTCCTTCAAAAATTTGGATGTGTCCACGTTGCGCTTTGGGGCGTTTCCTGTCACGGGCGCTAGGCCTACGCACACAAGTGAGGTATCATTTTTATCGGGAGACGTGGGGGAACGCTGGGTGGAAGGAAATTCGTGGCTCCTCTCAGATTCCAGAACTTTCTGCCACAGAAATGTGAGGAACATGTGTTTTTTTAGCCAAATTTTGAGGTTTGCAAAGGATTCTGGGTAACAGAACCTGGTCCGAGCCACACAAGTCACCCCATCTTGGATTCCCCTAGGTCTCTAGTTTTCAGAAATGCACAGGTTTGGTAGGTTTCCCTAGGTGGCAGCTGAGCTACAAGCTAAAATCTACAGGTAGGCACTTTGCAAAAAACACCTCTGTTTTCCTTCACAAATTTGCATGTGTCCACTTTGCGCTTTGGGGCATTTTCTGTCGCGGGCGCTAGGCCTACCCACACAAGTGAGGTATCATTTTTATCGGGAGACGTGGCGGAACGCTGGGTGGAAGGACATTTGTGGCTCCTCTCAGATTCCAGAACTTTCTGCCACAGAAATGTGAGGAACATGTGTTTTTTTAGCCAAATTTTTAGATTTGCAAAGGATTCTGGGTAACAGAACCTGGTCCGAGCCACACAAGTCACCCCTTCTTGGATTCCCCTAGGTCTCTAGTTTTCAGAAATGCACAGGTTTGGTAGGTTGCCCTAGGTGGCGGCTGAGCTACAGGCCAAAATCTACAGGTAGGCAATTTGCAAAAAACACCTCTGTTTTCCTTCACAAATTTGGATGTGTCCACGTTGCGCTTTGGGGCATTTCATGTCGCGGGCGCTAGGCCTACCCACACAAGTGAGGTATCATTTTTATCGGGAGACGTGGGGGAACGCTGGGTGGAAGGAAATTTGTGGCTCCTCTCAGATTCCAGAACTTTCTGCCACAGAAATTTGGGGACATGTGTTTTTTTAGCCACATTTTGAGATTTGCAAAGGATTCTGGGTAACAGAACCTGGTCCGAGCCACACAAGTCACCCCATCTTGGATTCCCCTAGGTCTCTAGTTTTCAGAAATGCACAGGTTTGGTAGGTTTCCCTAGGTGGCGGCTGAGCTACAAGCCAAAATCTACAGGTAGGCACTTTGCAAAAAACACCTCTGTTTTCCTCCACAAATTTGGATGTGTCCACGTTGCGCTTTGGGGCGTTTTCTGTCGCGGGCGCTATGCCTACCCACACAAGTGAGGTATCATTTTTATCGGGAGACGTGGGGGAACGCTGGGTGGAAGGAAATTTGTGGCTCCTCTCAGATTCCAGAACTTTCTGCCACAGAAATTTGGGGAACATGTGTTTTTTTAGCAAATTTTGAGATTTGCAAAGGATTCTGGGTAACAGAACCTGGTCCGAGCCACACAAGTCACCCCATCTTGGATTCCCCTAGGTCTCTAGTTTTCAGAAATGCACAGGTTTGGTAGGTTTCCCTAGGTGGCGGCTGAGCTACAGGCCAAAATCTACAGGTAGGCACTTTGCAAAAAACACCTCTGTTTTCCTTCACAAATTTGGATGTGTCCACGTTGCGCTTTGGGGCGTTTCATGCCGCGGGCGTTAGGCCTACCCACACAAGTGAGGTATCATTTTTATCGGGAGACGTGGGGGAACGCTGGGTGGAAGGAAATTTGTGGCTCCTCTCAGATTCCAGAACTTTCTGCCACAGAAATGTTAGGAACATGTGTTTTTTTAGCCAAATTTTGAGGTTTGCAAAGGATTCTGGGTAACAGAACCTGGTCCGAGCCACACAGGTCACCCCATCTTGGATTCCCCTAGGTCTCTAGTTTTCAGAAATGCACAGGTTTGGTAGGTTTCCCTAGGTGGCAGCTGAGCTAGAAGCTAAAATCTACAGGTAGGCACTTTGCAAAAAACACCTCTATTTTCCTTCACAAATTTGCATGTGTCCACTTTGCGCTTTGGGGCATTTTCTGTCGCGGGCGCTAGGCCTACCCACACAAGTGAGGTATCATTTTTATCGGGAGACGTGTGGGAACGCTGGGTGGAAGGAAATTTGTGGCTCCTCTCAGATTCCAGAAATTTCTGCCACAGAAATGTGAGGAACATGTGTTTTTTTAGCCACATTTTGAGATTTGCAAAGGATTCTGGGTAACAGAACCTGGTCCGAGCCACACAAGTCACCCCTTCTTGGATTCCCCTAGGTCTCTAGTTTTCAGAAATGCACAGGTTTGGTAGGTTTACCTAGGTGACGGCTGAGCTACAGGCCAAAATCTACAGGTAGGCACTTTGCAAAAAACACCTCTGTTTTCCTTCAAAAATTTGGATGTGTCCACGTTGCGCTTTGGGGCGTTTCCTGTCACGGGCGCTAGGCCTACGCACACAAGTGAGGTATCATTTTTATAGGGAGACGTGGGGGAATGCTGGGTGGAAGGAAATTTGTGGCTCCTCTCAGATTCCAGAACTTTCTGCCACAGAAATATGAGGAACATGTGTTTTTTTAGCCAAATTTTGAGGTTTGCAAAGGATTCTGGGTAACAGAACCTGGTCCGAGCCACACAAGTCACCCCATCTTGGATTCCCCTAGGTCTCTAGTTTTCAGAAATGCACAGGTTTGGTAGGTTTCCCTAGGTGGCGGCTGAGCTACAGGCCAAAATCTACAGGTAGGCACTTTGCAAAAAACACCTCTGTTTTCCTTCAAAAATTTGGATGTGTCCACGTTGCGCTTTGGGGCGTTTCCTGTCACGGGCGCTAGGCCTACGCACACAAGTGAGGTATCATTTTTATCGGGAGACGTGGGGGAACGCTGGGTGGAAGGAAATTCGTGGCTCCTCTCAGATTCCAGAACTTTCTGCCACAGAAATGTGAGGAACATGTGTTTTTTTAGCCAAATTTTGAGGTTTGCAAAGGATTCTGGGTAACAGAACCTGGTCCGAGCCACACAAGTCACCCCATCTTGGATTCCCCTAGGTCTCTAGTTTTCAGAAATGCACAGGTTTGGTAGGTTTCCCTAGGGGGCAGCTGAGCTACAAGCTAAAATCTACAGGTAGGCACTTTGCAAAAAACACCTCTGTTTTCCTTCACAAATTTGCATGTGTCCACTTTGCGCTTTGGGGCATTTTCTGTCGCGGGCGCTAGGCCTACCCACACAAGTGAGGTATCATTTTTATCGGGAGACGTGGGGGAACGCTGGGTGGAAGGACATTTGTGGCTCCTCTCAGATTCCAGAACTTTCTGCCACAGAAATGTGAGGAACATGTGTTTTTTTAGCCAAATTTTGAGGTTTGCAAAGGATTCTGGGTAACAGAACCTGGTCTGAGCCACACAAGTCACCCCATCTTGGATTCCCCTTGGTCTCTAGTTTTCAGAAATGCACAGGTTTGGTAGGTTTCCCTAGGTGGCGGCTGAGCTACAAGCTAAAATCTACAGGTAGGCACTTTGCAAAAAACACCTCTGTTTTCCTCCACAAATTTGGATGTGTCCACGTTGCGCTTTGGGGCGTTTTCTGTTGCGGGCGCTATGCCTACCCACACAAGTGAGGTATCATTTTTATCGGGAGACGTGAGGGAACGCTGGGTGGAAGGAAATTTGTGGCTCCTCTCAGATTCCAGAACTTTCTGCCACAGAAATTTGGGGAACATGTGTTTTTTTAGCCAAATTTTGAGATTTGCAAAGGATTCTGGGTAACAGAACCTGGTCCGAGCCACACAAGTCACCCCATCTTGGATTCCCCTAGGTCTCTAGTTTTCAGAAATGCACAGGTTTGGTAGGTTTCCCTAGGTGGCGGCTGAGCTACAGGCCAAAATCTACAGGTAGGCACTTTGCAAAAAACACCTCTGTTTTCCTTCACAAATTTGGATGTGTCCACGTTGCGCTTTGGGGCGTTTCATGTCGCGGGCGCTAGGCCTACCCACACAAGTGAGGTATCATTTTTATCGGGAGACGTGGGGGAACGCTGGGTGGAAGGAAATTTGTGGCTCCTCTCAGATTCCAGAACTTTCTGCCACAGAAATGTTAGGAACATGTGTTTTTTTAGCCAAATTTTGAGGTTTGCAAAGGATTCTGGGTAACAGAACCTGGTCCGAGCCACACAAGTCACCCCATCTTGGATTCCCCTAGGTCTCTAGTTTTCAGAAATGCACAGGTTTGGTAGGTTTCCCTAGGTGGCGGCTGAGCTACAGTACAAAATATACAGGTAGGCACTTTGCAAAAAACACCTCTGTTTTCCTTCAAAAATTTGGATGTGTCCACGTTGAGCTTTGGGGCGTTTCCTGTCACGGGCGCTAGGCCTATGCACACAAGTGAGGTATCATTTTTATCGGGAGACGTGGGGGAACGCTGGCTGAAAGGAAATTCGTGGCTCCTCTCAGATTCCAGAACTTTCTGCCACAGAAATGTGAGGAACATGTGTTTTTTTAGCCAAATTTTGAGGTTTGCAAAGGATTCTGGGTAACAGAACCTGGTCCGAGCCACACAAGTCACCCCTTCTTGGATTCCCCTAGGTCTCTAGTTTTCAGAAATGCACAGGTTTGGTAGGTTGCCCTAGGTGGCGGCTGAGCTACAGGCCAAAATCTACAGGTAGGCAATTTGCAAAAAACACCTCTGTTTTCCTTCACAAATTTGGATGTGTCCACGTTGCGCTTTGGGGCATTTCATGTCGCGGGCGCTAGGCCTACCCACACAAGTGAGGTATCATTTTTATCGGGAGACGTGGGGGAACGCTGGGTGGAAGGAAATTTGTGGCTCCTCTCAGATTCCAGAACTTTCTGCCACAGAAATTTGGGGACATGTGTTTTTTTAGCCACATTTTGAGATTTGCAAAGGATTCTGGGTAACAGAACCTGGTCCGAGCCACACAAGTCACCCCATCTTGGATTCCCCTAGGTCTCTAGTTTTCAGAAATGCACAGGTTTGGTAGGTTTCCCTAGGTGGCGGCTGAGCTACAAGCCAAAATCTACAGGTAGGCACTTTGCAAAAAACACCTCTGTTTTCCTCCACAAATTTGGATGTGTCCACGTTGCGCTTTGGGGCGTTTTCTGTCGCGGGCGCTATGCCTACCCACACAAGTGAGGTATCATTTTTATCGGGAGACGTGGGGGAACGCTGGGTGGAAGGAAATTTGTGGCTCCTCTCAGATTCCAGAACTTTCTGCCACAGAAATTTGGGGAACATGTGTTTTTTTAGCAAATTTTGAGATTTGCAAAGGATTCTGGGTAACAGAACCTGGTCCGAGCCACACAAGTCACCCCATCTTGGATTCCCCTAGGTCTCTAGTTTTCAGAAATGCACAGGTTTGGTAGGTTTCCCTAGGTGGCGGCTGAGCTACAGGCCAAAATCTACAGGTAGGCACTTTGCAAAAAACACCTCTGTTTTCCTTCAAAAATTTGGATGTGTCCACGTTGCGCTTTGGGGCGTTTCCTGTCTCGGGCGCTAGGCCTACGCACACAAGTGAGGTATCATTTTTATCGGGAGACGTGGGGGAACGCTGGGTGGAAGGAAATTTGTGGCTCCTCTCAGATTCCAGAAATTTCTGCCACAGAAATGTGAGGAACATGTGTTTTTTTAGCCAAATTTTGAGATTTGCAAAGGATTCTGGGTAACAGAACCTGGTCCGAGCCACACAAGTCACCCCTTCTTATATTCCCCTAGGTCTCTAGTTTTCAGAAATGCACAGGTTTGGTAGGTTTCCCTAGGTGGCGGCTGAGCTACAAGCCAAAATCTACAGGTAGGCACTTTGCAAAAAACACCTCTGTTTTCCTCCACAAATTTGGATGTGTCCACGTTGCGCTTTGGGGCGTTTTCTGTCGCGGGCGCTATGCCTACCCACACAAGTGAGGTATCATTTTTATCGGGAGACGTGGGGGAACGCTGGGTGGAAGGAAATTTGTGGCTCCTCTCAGATTCCAGAACTTTCTGCCACAGAAATTTGGGGAACATGTGTTTTTTTAGCAAATTTTGAGATTTGCAAAGGATTCTGGGTAACAGAACCTGGTCCGAGCCACACAAGTCACCCCATCTTGGATTCCCCTAGGTCTCTAGTTTTCAGAAATGCACAGGTTTGGTAGGTTTCCCTAGGTGGCGGCTGAGCTACAGGCCAAAATCTACAGGTAGGCACTTTGCAAAAAACACCTCTGTTTTCCTTCACAAATTTGGATGTGTCCACGTTGCGCTTTGGGGCGTTTCATGTCGCGGGCGTTAGGCCTACCCACACAAGTGAGGTATCATTTTTATCGGGAGACGTGGGGGAACGCTGGGTGGAAGGAAATTTGTGGCTCCTCTCAGATTCCAGAACTTTCTGCCACAGAAATGTTAGGAACATGTGTTTTTTTAGCCAAATTTTGAGGTTTGCAAAGGATTCTGGGTAACAGAACCTGGTCCGAGCCACACAAGTCACCCCATCTTGGATTCCCCTAGGTCTCTAGTTTTCAGAAATGCACAGGTTTGGTAGGTTTCCCTAGGTGGCGGCTGAGCTACAGGCCAAAATCTACAGGTAGGCACTTTGCAAAAAACACCTCTGTTTTCCTTCAAAAATTTGGATGTGTCCACGTTGCGCTTTGGGGCGTTTCCTGTCTCGGGCGCTAGGCCTACGCACACAAGTGAGGTATCATTTTTATCGGGAGACGTGGGGGAACGCTGGGTGGAAGGAAATTTGTGGCTCCTCTCAGATTCCAGAAATTTCTGCCACAGAAATGTGAGGAACATGTGTTTTTTTAGCCAAATTTTGAGATTTGCAAAGGATTCTGGGTAACAGAACCTGGTCCGAGCCACACAAGTCACCCCTTCTTATATTCCCCTAGGTCTCTAGTTTTCAGAAATGCACAGGTTTGGTAGGTTTCCCTAGGTGGCGGCTGAGCTACAGGCCAAAATCTACAGGTAGGCACTTTGCCAAAAACACCTCTGTTTTCCTTCAAAAATTTGGATGTGTCCACGTTGCGCTTTGGGGCGTTTCCTGTCACGGGCGCTAGGCCTACGCACACAAGTGAGGTATCATTTTTATAGGGAGACGTGGGGGAATGCTGGGTGGAAGGAAATTTGTGGCTCCTCTCAGATTCCAGAACTTTCTGCCACAGAAATATGAGGAACATGTGTTTTTTTAGCCAAATTTTGAGGTTTGCAAAGGATTCTGGGTAACAGAACCTGGTCCGAGCCACACAAGTCACCCCATCTTGGATTGCCCTAGGTCTCTAGTTTTCAGAAATGCACAGGTTTGGTAGGTTTCCCTAGGTGGCGGCTGAGCTACAGGCCAAAATCTACAGGTAGGCACTTTGCAAAAAACACCTCTGTTTTCCTTCAAAAATTTGGATGTGTCCACGTTGCGCTTTGGGGCGTTTCCTGTCACGGGCGCTAGGCCTACGCACACAAGTGAGGTATCATTTTTATCGGGAGACGTGGGGGAACGCTGGGTGGAAGGAAATTCGTGGCTCCTCTCAGATTCCAGAACTTTCTGCCACAGAAATGTGAGGAACATGTGTTTTTTTAGCCAAATTTTGAGGTTTGCAAAGGATTCTGGGTAACAGAACCTGGTCCGAGCCACACAAGTCACCCCATCTTGGATTCCCCTAGGTCTCTAGTTTTCAGAAATGCACAGGTTTGGTAGGTTTCCCTAGGTGACAGCTGAGCTACAAGCTAAAATCTACAGGTAGGCACTTTGCAAAAAACACCTCTGTTTTCCTTCACAAATTTGCATGTGTCCACTTTGCGCTTTGGGGCATTTTCTGTCGCGGGCGCTAGGCCTACCCACACAAGTGAGGTATCATTTTTATCGGGAGACGTGGGGGAACGCTGGGTGGAAGGACATTTGTGGCTCCTCTCAGATTCCAGAACTTTCTGCCACAGAAATGTGAGGAACATGTGTTTTTTTAGCCAAATTTTGAGGTTTGCAAAGGATTCTGGGTAACAGAACCTGGTCTGAGCCACACAAGTCACCCCATCTTGGATTCCCCTTGGTCTCTAGTTTTCAGAAATGCACAGGTTTGGTAGGTTTCCCTAGGTGGCGGCTGAGCTACAAGCTAAAATCTACAGGTAGGCACTTTGCAAAAAACACCTCTGTTTTCCTCCACAAATTTGGATGTGTCCACGTTGCGCTTTGGGGCGTTTTCTGTTGCGGGCGCTATGCCTACCCACACAAGTGAGGTATCATTTTTATCGGGAGACGTGGGGGAACGCTGGGTGGAAGGAAATTTGTGGCTCCTCTCAGATTCCAGAACTTTCTGCCACAGAAATTTGGGGAACATGTGTTTTTTTAGCCAAATTTTGAGATTTGCAAAGGATTCTGGGTAACAGAACCTGGTCCGAGCCACACAAGTCACCCCATCTTGGATTCCCCTAGGTCTCTAGTTTTCAGAAATGCACAGGTTTGGTAGGTTTCCCTAGGTGGCGGCTGAGCTACAGGCCAAAATCTACAGGTAGGCACTTTGCAAAAAACACCTCTGTTTTCCTTCACAAATTTGGATGTGTCCACGTTGCGCTTTGGGGCGTTTCATGTCGCGGGCGCTAGGCCTACCCACACAAGTGAGGTATCATTTTTATCGGGAGACGTGGGGGAACGCTGGGTGGAAGGAAATTTGTGGCTCCTCTCAGATTCCAGAACTTTCTGCCACAGAAATGTTAGGAACATGTGTTTTTTTAGCCAAATTTTGAGGTTTGCAAAGGATTCTGGGTAACAGAACATGGTCCGAGCCACACAAGTCACCCCATCTTGGATTCCCCTAGGTCTCTAGTTTTCAGAAATGCACAGGTTTGGTAGGTTTCCCTAGGTGGCGGCTGAGCTACAGGCCAAAATCTACAGGTAGGCACTTTGCAAAAAACACCTCTGTTTTCCTTCAAAAATTTGGATGTGTCCACGTTGCGCTTTGGGGCGTTTCCTGTCACGGGCGCTAGGCCTACGCACACAAGTGAGGTATCATTTTTATCGGGAGACGTGGGGGAACGCTGGGAGAAAGGAAATTCGTGGCTCCTCTCAGATTCCAGAACTTTCTGCCACAGAAATGTGAGGAACATGTGTTTTTTTAGCCAAATTTTGAGGTTTGCAAAGGATTCTGGGTAACAGAACCTGGTCCGAGCCACACAAGTCACCCCATCTTGGATTCCCCTAGGTCTCTAGTTTTCAGAAATGCACAGGTTTGGTAGGTTTCCCTAGGTGGCAGCTGAGCTACAAGCTGAAATCTACAGGTAGGCACTTTGCAAAAAACACCTCTGTTTTCCTTCACAAATTTGCATGTGTCCACTTTGCGCTTTGGGGCATTTTCTGTCGCGGGCGCTAGGCCTACCCACACAAGTGAGGTATCATTTTTATCGGGAGACGTGGGGGAACGCTGGGTGGAAGGAAATTTGTGGCTCCTCTCAGATTCCAGAAATTTCTGCCACAGAAATGTGAGGAACATGTGTTTTTTTAGCCAAATTTTTAGATTTGCAAAGGATTCTGGGTAACAGAACCTGGTCCGAGCCACACAAGTCACCCCTTCTTGGATTCCCCTAGGTCTCTAGTTTTCAGAAATGCACAGGTTTGGTAGGTTGCCCTAGGTGGCGGCTGAGCTACAGGCAAAAATCTACAGGTAGGCAATTTGCAAAAAACACCTCTGTTTTCCTTCACAAATTTGGATGTGTCCACGTTGCGCTTTGGGGCATTTCATGTCGCGGGCGCTAGGCCTACCCACACAAGTGAGGTATGATTTTTATCGGGAGACGTGGGGGAACGCTGGGTGGAAGGAAATTTGTGGCTCCTCTCAGATTCCAGAACTTTCTGCCACAGAAATTTGGGGACATGTGTTTTTTTAGCCACATTTTGAGATTTGCAAAGGATTCTGGGTAACAGAACCTGGTCCGAGCCACACAAGTCACCCCTTCTTGGATTCCCCTAGGTCTCTAGTTTTCAGAAATGCACAGGTTTGGTAGGTTTCCCTAGGTGGCGGCTGAGCTACAAGCCAAAATCTACAGGTAGGCACTTTGCAAAAAACACCTCTGTTTTCCTCCACAAATTTGGATGTGTCCACGTTGCGCTTTGGGGCGTTTTCTGTCGCGGGCGCTATGCCTACCCACACAAGTGAGGTATCATTTTTATCGGGAGACGTGGGGGAACGCTGGGTGGAAGGAAATTTGTGGCTCCTCTCAGATTCCAGAACTTTCTGCCACAGAAATTTGGGGAACATGTGTTTTTTTAGCCAAATTTTGAGATTTGCAAAGGATTCTGGGTAACAGAACCTGGTCCGAGCCACACAAGTCACCCCATCTTGGATTCCCCTAGGTCTCTAGTTTTCAGAAATGCACAGGTTTGGTAGGTTTCCCTAGGTGGCGGCTGAGCTACAGGCCAAAATCTACAGGTAGGCACTTTGCAAAAAACACCTCTGTTTTCCTTCACAAATTTGGATGTGTCCACGTTGCGCTTTGGGGCGTTTCATGTCGCGGGCGTTAGGCCTACCCACACAAGTGAGGTATCATTTTTATCGGGAGACGTGGGGGAACGCTGGGTGGAAGGAAATTTGTGGCTCCTCTCAGATTCCAGAACTTTCTGCCACAGAAATGTTAGGAACATGTGTTTTTTTAGCCAAATTTTGAGGTTTGCAAAGGATTCTGGGTAACAGAACCTGGTCCGAGCCACACAAGTCACCCCATCTTGGATTCCCCTAGGTCTCTAGTTTTCAGAAATGCACAGGTTTGGTAGGTTTCCCTAGGTGGCGGCTGAGCTACAGGCCAAAATCTACAGGTAGGCACTTTGCAAAAAACACCTCTGTTTTCCTTCAAAAATTTGGATGTGTCCACGTTGCGCTTTGGGGCGTTTCCTGTCTCGGGCGCTAGGCCTACGCACACAAGTGAGGTATCATTTTTATCGGGAGACGTGGGGGAACGCTGGGTGGAAGGAAATTCGTGGCTCCTCTCAGATTCCAGAACTTTCTGCCACAGAAATGTGAGGAACATGTGTTTTTTTAGCCAAATTTTGAGGTTTGCAAAGGATTCTGGGTAACAGAACCTGGTCCGAGCCACACAAGTCACCCCATCTTGGATTCTCCTAGGTCTCTATTTTTCAGAAATGCACAGGTTTGGTAGGTTTCCCTAGGTGGCGGCTGAGCTACAGGCCAAAATCTACAGGTAGGCACTTTGCAAAAAACACCTCTGTTTTCCTTCACAAATTTGCATGTGTCCACTTTGCGCTTTGGGGCGTTTCCTGTCGCGGGCGCTAGGCCTACCCACTCAAGTGAGGTATCATTTTTATCGGGAGACGTGGGGGAACGCTGCGTGGAAGGAAATTTGTGGCTCCTCTCAGATTCCAGAACTTTCTGCCACAGAAATTTTAGGAACATGTGTTTTTTTAGCCAAATTTTGAGGTTTGCAAAGGATTCTGGGTAACAGAACCTGGTCCGAGCCACACAAGTCACCCCATCTTGGATTTCCCTAGGGCTCTAGTTTTCAGAAATGCACAGGTTTGGTAGGTTTCCCTAGGTGGCGGCTGAGCTACAGGCCAAAATCTACAGGTAGGCACTTTGCAAAAAACACCTCTGTTTTCCTTCAAAAATTTGGATGTGTCCACGTTGCGCTTTGGGGCGTTTCCTGTCACGGGCGCTAGGCCTACGCACACAAGTGAGGTATCATTTTTATCGGGAGACGTGGGGGAACGCTGGGAGAAAGGAAATTCGTGGCTCCTCTCAGATTCCAGAACTTTCTGCCACAGAAATGTGAGGAACATGTGTTTTTTTAGCCAAATTTTGAGGTTTGCAAAGGATTCTGGGTAACAGAACCTGGTCCGAGCCACACAAGTCACCCCATCTTGGATTCCCCTAGGTCTCTAGTTTTCAGAAATGCACAGGTTTGGTAGGTTTCCCTAGGTGGCAGCTGAGCTACAAGCTGAAATCTACAGGTAGGCACTTTGCAAAAAACACCTCTGTTTTCCTTCACAAATTTGGATGTGTCCACTTTGCGCTTTGGGGCATTTTCTGTCGCGGGCGCTAGGCCTACCCACACAAGTGAGGTATCATTTTTATCGGCAGACGTGGGGGAACGCTGGGTGGAAGGAAATTTGTGGCTCCTCTCAGATTCCAGAACTTTCTGCCACAGAAATTTGGGGACATGTGTTTTTTTAGCCACATTTTGAGATTTGCAAAGGATTCTGGGTAACAGAACCTGGTCCGAGCCACACAAGTCACCCCATCTTGGATTCCCCTAGGTCTCTAGTTTTCAGAAATGCACAGGTTTGGTAGCTTTCCCTAGGTGGCGGCTGAGCTACAAGCCAAAATCTACAGGTAGGCACTTTGCAAAAAACACCTCTGTTTTCCTCCACAAATTTGGATGTGTCCACGTTGCGCTTTGGGGCGTTTTCTGTCGCGGGCGCTATGCCTACCCACACAAGTGAGGTATCATTTTTATCGGGAGACGTGGGGGAACGCTGGGTGGAAGGAAATTTGTGGCTCCTCTCAGATTCCAGAACTTTCTGCCACAGAAATTTGGGGAACATGTGTTTTTTTAGCCAAATTTTGAGATTTGCAAAGGATTCTGGGTAACAGAACCTGGTCCGAGCCACACAAGTCACCCCATCTTGGATTCCCCTAGGTCTCTAGTTTTCAGAAATGCACAGGTTTGGTAGGTTTCCCTAGGTGGCGGCTGAGCTACAGGCCAAAATCTACAGGTAGGCACTTTGCAAAAAACACCTCTGTTTTCCTTCACAAATTTGGATGTGTCCACGTTGCGCTTTGGGGCGTTTCATGTCGCGGGCGTTAGGCCTACCCACACAAGTGAGGTATCATTTTTATCGGGAGATGTGGGGGAACGCTGGGTGGAAGGAAATTTGTGGCTCCTCTCAGATTCCAGAACTTTCTGCCACAGAAATGTTAGGAACATGTGTTTTTTTAGCAAAATTTTGAGGTTTGCAAAGGATTCTGGGTAACAGAACCTGGTCCGAGCCACACAAGTCACCCCATCTTGGATTTCCCTAGGGCTCTAGTTTTCAGAAATGCACAGGTTTGGTAGGTTTCCCTAGGTGGCGGCTGAACTACAGGCCAAAATCTACAGGTAGGCACTTTGCAAAAAACACCTCTGTTTTCCTTCAAAAATTTGGATGTGTCCACGTTGCGCTTTGGGGCGTTTCCTGTCACGGGCGCTAGGCCTACGCACACAAGTGAGGTATCATTTTTATCGGGAGACGTGGGGGAACGCTGGGTGGAAGGAAATTCGTGGCTCCTCTCAGATTCCAGAACTTTCTGCCACAGAAATGTGAGGAACATGTGTTTTTTTAGCCAAATTTTGAGGTTTGCAAAGGATTCTGGGTAACAGAACCTGGTCCGAGCCACACAGGTCACCCCATCTTGGATTCCCCTAGGTCTCTAGTTTTCAGAAATGCACAGGTTTGGTAGGTTTCCCTAGGTGGCAGCTGAGCTACAAGCTAAAATCTACAGGTAGGCACTTTGCAAAAAACACCTCTGTTTTCCTTCACAAATTTGGATGTGTCCACTTTGCGCTTTGGGGCATTTTCTGTCGCGGGCGCTAGGCCTACTCACACAAGTGAGGTATCATTTTTATCGGGAGACGTGGGGGAACGCTGGGTGGAAGGAAATTTGTGGCTCCTCTCAGATTCCAGAACTTTTTGCCACAGAAATGTTAGGAACATGTGTTTTTTTAGCCAAATTTTGAGGTTTGCAAAGGATTCTGGGTAACAGAACCTGGTCCGAGCCACACAAGTCACCCCATCTTGAATTCCCCTAGGTCTCTATTTTTCAGAAATGCACAGGTTTGGTAGGTTTCCCTAGGTGGCGGCTGAGCTACAGGCCAAAATCTACAGGTAGGCACTTTGCAAAAAACACCTCTGTTTTCCTTCACAAATTTGGATGTGTCCACGTTGCGCTTTGGGGCGTTTCCTGTCGCGGGCGCTAGGCCTACCCACTCAAGTGAGGTATCATTTTTATCGGGAGACGTGGGGGAACGCTGCGTGGAAGGAAATTTGTGGCTCCTCTCAGATTCCAGAACTTTCTGCCACAGAAATGTTAGGAACATGTGTTTTTTTAGCCAAATTTTGAGGTTTGCAAAGGATTCTGGGTAACAGAACCTGGTCCGAGCCACACAAGTCACCCCATCTTGGATTTCCCTAGGGCTCTAGTTTTCAGAAATGCACAGGTTTGGTAGGTTTCCCTAGGTGGCGGCTGAGCTACAGGCCAAAATCTACAGGTAGGCACTTTGCAAAAAACACCTCTGTTTTCCTTCAAAAATTTGGATGTGTCCACGTTGCGCTTTGGGGCGTTTCCTGTCACGGGCGATAGGCCTACGCACACAAGTGAGGTATCATTTTTATCGGGAGACGTGGGGGAACGCTGGGTGGAAGGAAATTCGTGGCTCCTCTCAGATTCCAGAACTTTCTGCCACAGAAATGTGAGGAACATGTGTTTTTTTAGCCAAATTTTGAGGTTTGCAAAGGATTCTGGGTAACAGAACCTGGTCCGAGCCACACAGGTCACCCCATCTTGGATTCCCCTAGGTCTCTAGTTTTCAGAAATGCACAGGTTTGGTAGGTTTCCATAGGTGGCAGCTGAGCTACAAGCTAAAATCTACAGGTAGGCACTTTGCAAAAAACACCTCTGTTTTCCTTCACAAATTTGGATGTGTCCACTTTGTGCTTTGGGGCATTTTCTGTCGCGGGCGCTAGGCCTACTCACACAAGTGAGGTATCATTTTTATCGGGAGACGTGGGGGAACGCTGGGTGGAAGGAAATTTGTGGCTCCTCTCAGATTCCAGAACTTTCTGCCACAGAAATGTTAGGAACATGTGTTTTTTTAGCCAAATTTTGAGGTTTGCAAAGGATTCTGGGTAACAGAACCTGGTCTGAGCCACACAAGTCACCCCATCTTGAATTCCCCTAGGTCTCTATTTTTCAGAAATGCACAGGTTTGGTAGGTTTCCCTAGGTGGCGGCTGAGCTACAGGCCAAAATCTACAGGTAGGCACTTTGCAAAAAACACCTCTGTTTTCCTTCACAAATTTGGATGTGTCCACGTTGCGCTTTGGGGCGTTTCCTGTCGCGGGCGCTAGGCCTACCCACTCAAGTGAGGTATCATTTTTATCGGGAGACGTGGGGGAACGCTGCGTGGAAGGAAATTTGTGGCTCCTCTCAGATTCCAGAACTTTCTGCCACAGAAATGTTAGGAACATGTGTTTTTTTAGCCAAATTTTGAGGTTTGCAAAGGATTCTGGGTAACAGAACCTGGTCCGAGCCACACAAGTCACCCCATCTTGGATTTCCCTAGGGCTCTAGTTTTCAGAAATGCACAGGTTTGGTAGGTTTCCCTAGGTGGCGGCTGAGCTACAGGCCAAAATCTACAGGTAGGCACTTTGCAAAAAACACCTCTGTTTTCCTTCAAAAATTTGGATGTGTCCACGTTGCGCTTTGGGGCGTTTCCTGTCACGGGCGCTAGGCCTACGCACACAAGTGAGGTATCATTTTTATCGGGAGACGTGGGGGAACGCTGGGTGGAAGGAAATTCGTGGCTCCTCTCAGATTCCAGAACTTTCTGCCACAGAAATGTGAGGAACATGTGTTTTTTTAGCCAAATTTTGAGGTTTGCAAAGGATTCTGGGTAACAGAACCTGGTCCGAGCCACACAGGTCACCCCATCTTGGATTCCCCTAGGTCTCTAGTTTTCAGAAATGCACAGGTTTGGTAGGTTTCCCTAGGTGGCAGCTGAGCTACAAGCTAAAATCTACAGGTAGGCACTTTGCAAAAAACACCTCTGTTTTCCTTCACAAATTTGGATGTGTCCACTTTGCGCTTTGGGGCGTTTTCTGTCGCGGGCGCTAGGCCTACCCACACAAGTGAGGTATAATTTTTATCGGGAGACGTGGGGGAACGCTGGGTGGAAGGAAATTTGTGGCTCCTCTCAGATTCCAGAAATTTCTGCCACAGAAATGTGAGGAACATGTGTTTTTTTAGCCAAATTTTGATATTTGCAAAGGATTCTGGGTAACAGAACATGGTCCGAGCCACACAAGTCACCCCTTCTTGGATTCCCCTAGGTCTCTAGTTTTCAGAAATGCACAGGTTTGGTAGGTTGCCCTAGGTGGCGGCTGAGCTACAGGCCAAAATCTACAGGTAGGCAATTTGCAAAAAACACCTCTTTTTTCCTTCACAAATTTGGATGTGTCCACGTTGCGCTTTGGGGCGTTTTCTGTCGCGGGCGCTAGGCCTACCCACACAAGTGAGGTATCATTTTTATAGGGAGACGTGGGGGAATGCTGGGTGGAAGGAAATTTGTGGCTCCTCTCAGATTCCAGAACTTTCTGCCACAGAAATATGAAGAACATGTGTTTTTTTAGCCAAATTTTGAGGTTTGCAAAGGATTCTGGGTAACAGAACCTGGTCCGAGCCACACAAGTCACCCCATCTTGGATTTCCCTAGGGCTCTAGTTTTCAGAAATGCACAGGTTTGGTAGGTTTCCCTAGGTGGCGGCTGAGCTACAGGCCAAAATCTACAGGTAGGCACTTTGCAAAAAACACCTCTGTTTTCCTTCAAAAATTTGGATGTGTCCACGTTGCGCTTTGGGGCGTTTCCTGTCACGGGCGCTAGGCCTACGCACACAAGTGAGGTATCATTTTTATCGGGAGACGTGGGGGAACGCTGGGTGGAAGGAAATTCGTGGCTCCTCTCAGATTCCAGAACTTTCTGCCACAGAAATGTGAGGAACATGTGTTTTTTTTGCCAAATTTTGAGGTTTGCAAAGGATTCTGGGTAACAGAACCTGGTCCGAGCCACACAGGTCACCCCATCTTGGATTCCCCTAGGTCTCTAGTTTTCAGAAATGCACAGGTTTGGTAGGTTTCCCTAGGTGGCAGCTGAGCTACAAGCTAAAATCTACAGGTAGGCACTTTGCAAAAAACACCTCTGTTTTCCTTCACAAATTTGGATGTGTCCACTTTGCGCTTTGGGGCGTTTTCTGTCGCGGGCGCTAGGCCTACCCACACAAGTGAGGTATCATTTTTATCGGGAGATGTGGGGGAACGCTGGGTGGAAGGAAATTTGTGGCTCCTCTCAGATTCCAGAAATTTCTGCCACAGAAATGTGAGGAACATGTGTTTTTTTAGCCAAATTTTGATATTTGCAAAGGATTCTGGGTAACAGAACCTGGTCCGAGCCACACAAGTCACCCCTTCTTGGATTTCCCTAGGTCTCTAGTTTTCAGAAATGCACAGGTTTGGTAGGTTGCCCTAGGTGGCGGCTGAGCTACAGGCCAAAATCTACAGGTAGGCAATTTGCAAAAAACACCTCTTTTTTCCTTCACAAATTTGGATGTGTCCACGTTGCGCTTTGGGGCGTTTTCTGTCGCGGGCGCTAGGCCTACCCACACAAGTGAGGTATCATTTTTATAGGGAGACGTGGGGGAATGCTGGGTGGAAGGAAATTTGTGGCTCCTCTCAGATTCCAGAACTTTCTGCCACAGAAATATGAGGAACATGTGTTTTTTTAGCCAAATTTTGAGGTTTGCAAAGGATTCTGGGTAACAGAACCTGGTCCGAGCCACACAAGTCACCCCATCTTGGATTCCCCTAGGTCTCTAGTTTTCAGAAATGCACAGGTTTGGTAGGTTTCCCTAGGTGGCGGCTGAGCTACAGGCCAAAATCTACAGGTAGGCACTTTGCAAAAAACACCTCTGTTTTCCTTCAAAAATTTGGATGTGTTCACGTTGCGCTTTGGGGCGTTTCCTGTCACGGGCGCTAGGCCTACGCACACAAGTGAGGTATCATTTTTATCGGGAGACGTGGGGGAACGCTGTGTGGAAGGAAATTCGTGGCTCCTCTCAGATTCCAGAACTTTCTGCCACAGAAATGTGAGGAACATGTGTTTTTTTAGCCAAATTTTGAGATTTGCAAAGGATTCTGGGTAACAGAACCTGGTCCGAGCCACACAAGTCACCCCTTCTTGGATTCCCCTAGGTCTCTAGTTTTCAGAAATGCACAGGTTTGGTAGGTTGCCCTAGGTGGCGGCTGAGCTACAGGCCAAAATCTACAGGTAGGCAATTTGCAAAAAACACCTCTGTTTTCCTTCACAAATTTGGATGTGTCCACGTTAGGCTTTGGGGCATTTCATGTCGCGGGCGCTAGGCCTACCCACACAAGTGAGGTATCATTTTTATCGGGAGACGTGGGGGAACGCTGGGTGGAAGGAAATTTGTGGCTCCTCTCAGATTCCAGAACTTTCTGCCACAGAAATTTGGGGAACATGTGTTTTTTTAGCCAAATTTTGAGATTTGCAAAGGATTCTGGGTAACAGAACCTGGTCCGAGCCACACAAGTCACCCCATCTTGGATTCCCCTAGGTCTCTAGTTTTCAGAAATGCACAGGTTTGGTAGGTTTCCCTAGGTGGCGGCTGAGCTACAAGCCAAAATCTACAGGTAGGCACTTTGCAAAAAACACCTCTGTTTTCCTCCACAAATTTGGATGTGTCCACGTTGCGCTTTGGGGGTTTTTCTGTCGCGGGCGCTATGCCTACCCACACAAGTGAGGTATCATTTTTATCGGGAGCCGTGGGGGAACGCGGGGTGGAAGGAAATTTGTGGCTCCTCTCAGATTCCAGAACTTTCTGCCACAGAAATGTGAGGAACATGTGTTTTTTTAGCCAAATTTTGAGGTTTGCAAAGGATTCTGGGTAACAGAACCTGGTCCGAGCCACACAAGTCACCCCATCTTGGATTCCCATAGGTCTCTAGTTTTCAGAAATGCACAGGTTTGGTAGGTTTCCCTAGGTGGCGGCTGAGCTACAGGCCAAAATCTACAGGTAGGCACTTTGCAAAAAACACCTCTGTTTTCCTTCAAAAATTTGGATGTGTCCACGTTGCGCTTTGGGGCGTTTCCTGTCACGGGCGCTAGGCCTACGCACACAAGTGAGGTATCATTTTTATCGGGAGACGTGGGGGAACGCAGGGTGGAAGGAAATTCGTGGCTCCTCTCAGATTCCAGAACTTTCTGCCACAGAAATGTGAGGAACATGTGTTTTTTTAGCCAAATTTTGAGGTTTGCAAAGGATTCTGGGTAACAGAACCTGGTCCGAGCCACACAAGTCACCCCATCTTGGATTCCCCTAGGTCTCTAGTTTTCAGAAATGCACAGGTTTGGTAGGTTTCCCTAGGTGGCAGCTGAGCTACAAGCTAAAATCTACAGGTAGGCACTTTGCAAAAAACACCTCTGTTTTCCTTCACAAATTTGCATGTGTCCACTTTGCGCTTTGGGGCATTTTCTGTCGCGGGCGCTAGGCCTACCCACACAAGTGAGGTATCATTTTTATCGGGAGACGTGGGGGAACGCTGGGTGGAAGGAAATTTGTGGCTCCTCTCAGATTCCAGAAATTTCTGCCACAGAAATGTGAGGAACATGTGTTTTTTTAGCCAAATTTTGAGATTTGCAAAGGATTCTGGGTAACAGAACCTGGTCCGAGCCACACAAGTCACCCCTTCTTGGATTCCCCTAGGTCTCTAGTTTTCAGAAATGCACAGGTTTGGTAGGTTGCCCTAGGTGGCGGCTGAGCTACAGGCCAAAATCTACAGGTAGGCAATTTGCAAAAAACACCTCTGTTTTCCTTCACAAATTTGGATGTGTCCACGTTGCGCTTTGGGGCATTTCCTGTCGCGGGCGCTAGGCCTATCCACACAAGTGAGGTATCATTTTTATCGGGAGACGTGGGGGAACGCTGGGTGGAAGGAAATTTGTGGCTCCTCTCAGATTCCAGAACTTTCTGCCACAGAAATGTTAGGAACATGTGTTTTTTTAGCCAAATTTTGAGGTTTGCAAAGGATTCTGGGTAACAGAACCTGGTCCGAGCCACACAAGTCACCCCATCTTGGATTCCCCTAGGTCTCTAGTTTTCAGAAATGCACAGGTTTGGTAGGTTTCCCTAGGTGGCGGCTGAGCTACAGGCCAAAATCTACAGGTAGGCACTTTGCAAAAAACACCTCTGTTTTCCTTCACAAATTTGGATGTGTCCACGTTGCGCTTTGGGGCGTTTCCTGTCGCGGGCGCTAGGCCTACCCACTCAAGTGAGGTATCATTTTTATCGGGAGACGTGGGGGAACGCTGCGTGGAAGGAAATTTGTGGCTCCTCTCAGATTCCAGAACTTTCTGCCACAGAAATGTTAGGAACATGTGTTTTTTTAGCCAAATTTTGAGGTTTGCAAAGGATTCTGGGTAACAGAACCTGGTCCGAGCCACAAAAGTCACCCCATCTTGGATTTCCCTAGGGCTCTAGTTTTCAGAAATGCACAGGTTTGGTAGGTTTCCCTAGGTGGCGGCTGAGCTACAGGCCAAAATCTACAGGTAGGCACTTTGCAAAAAACACCTCTGTTTTCCTTCAAAAATTTGGATGTGTCCACGTTGCGCTTTGGGGCGTTTCCTGTCACGGGCGCTAGGCCTACGCACACAAGTGAGGTATCATTTTTATCGGGAGACGTGGGGGAACGCTGGGTGGAAGGAAATTCGTGGCTCCTCTCAGATTCCAGAACTTTCTGCCTTAGAAATGTGAGGAACATGTGTTTTTTTAGCCAAATTTTGAGGTTTGCAAAGGATTCTGGGTAACAGAACCTGGTCCGAGCCACACAGGTCACCCCAACTTGGATTCCCCTAGGTCTCTAGTTTTCAGAAATGCACAGGTTTGGTAGGTTTCCCTAGGTGGCAGCTGAGCTACAAGCTAAAATCTACAGGTAGGCACTTTGCAAAAAACACCTCTGTTTTCCTTCACAAATTTGGATGTGTCCACGTTGCGCTTTGGGGCGTTTTCTGTCGCGGGCGCTAGGCCTACCCACACAAGTGAGGTATCATTTTTATCGGGAGACGTGGGGGAACGCTGGGTGGAAGGAAATTTGTGGCTCCTCTCAGATTCCAGAAATTTCTGCCACAGAAATGTGAGGAACATGTGTTTTTTTAGCCAAATTTTGAGATTTGCAAAGGATTCTGGGTAACAGAACCTGGTCCGAGCCACACAAGTCACCCCTTCTTGGATTCCCCTAGGTCTCTAGTTTTCAGAAATGCACAGGTTTGGTAGGTTGCCCTAGGTGGCGGCTGAGCTACAGGCCAAAATCTACAGGTATGCAATTTGCAAAAAACACCTCTTTTTTCCTTCACAAATTTGGATGTGTCCACGTTGCGCTTTGGGGCGTTTTCTGTCGCGGGCGCTAGGCCTACCCACACAAGTGAGGTATCATTTTTATAGGGAGACGTGGGGGAATGCTGGGTGGAAGGAAATTTGTGGCTCCTCTCAGATTCCAGAACTTTCTGCCACAGAAATATGAGGAACATGTGTTTTTTTAGCCAAATTTTGAGGTTTGCAAAGGATTCTGGGTAACAGAACCTGGTCCGAGCCACACAAGTCACCCCATCTTAGATTCCCCTAGGTCTCTAGTTTTCAGAAATGCACAGGTTTGGTAGGTTTCCCTAGGTGGCGGCTGAGCTACAGGCCAAAATCTACAGGTAGGCACTTTGCAAAAAACACCTCTGTTTTCCTTCAAAAATGTGGATGTGTCCACGTTGCGCTTTGGGGCGTTTCCTGTCACGGGCGCTAGGCCTACGCACACAAGTGAGGTATCATTTTTATCGGGAGACGTGGGGGAACGCTGGGTGGAAGGAAATTCGTGGCTCCTCTCAGATTCCAGAACTTTCTGCCACAGAAATGTGAGGAACATGTGTTTTTTTAGCCAAATTTTGAGGTTTGCAAAGGATTCTGGGTAACAGAACCTGGTCCGAGCCACACAAGTCACCCCATCTTGGATTCCCCTAGGTCTCTAGTTTTCAGAAATGCACAGGTTTGGTAGGTTTCCCTAGGTGGCAGCTGAGCTACAAGCTAAAATCTACAGGTAGGCAATTTGCAAAAAACACCTCTGTTTTCCTTCACAAATTTGGATGTGTCCACTTTGCGCTTTGGGGCATTTTCTGTCGCGGGCGCTAGGCCTACTCACACAAGTGAGGTATCATTTTTATCGGGAGACGTGGGGGAACGCTGCGTGGAAGGAAATTTGTGGCTCCTCTCAGATTCCAGAACTTTCTGCCACAGAAATGTTAGGAACATGTGTTTTTTTAGCCAAATTTTGAGGTTTGCAAAGGATTCTGGGTAACAGAACCTGGTCCGAGCCACACAAGTCACCCCATCTTGGATTTCCCTAGGGCTCTAGTTTTCAGAAATGCACAGGTTTGGTAGGTTTCCCTAGGTGGCGGCTGAGCTACAGGCCAAAATCTACAGGTAGGCACTTTGCAAAAAACACCTCTGTTTTCCTTCAAAAATTTGGATGTGTCCACGTTGCGCTTTGGGGCGTTTCCTGTCACGGGCGCTAGGCCTACGCACACAAGTGAGGTATCATTTTTATCGGGAGACGTGGGGGAACGCTGGGTGGAAGGAAATTCGTGGCTCCTCTCAGATTCCAGAACTTTCTGCCACAGAAATGTGAGGAACATGTGTTTTTTTAGCCAAATTTTGAGGTTTGCAAAGGATTCTGGGTAACAGAACCTGGTCCGAGCCACACAGGTCACCCCATCTTGGATTCCCCTAGGTCTCTAGTTTTCAGAAATGCACAGGTTTGGTAGGTTTCCCTAGGTGGCAGCTGAGCTACAAGCTAAAATCTACAGGTATGCACTTTGCAAAAAACACCTCTGTTTTCCTTCACAAATTTGGATGTCTCCACTTTGCGCTTTGGGGCGTTTTCTGTCGCGGGCGCTAGTCCTACCCACACAAGTGAGGTATCATTTTTATCGGGAGACGTGGGGGAACGCTGGGTGGAAGGAAATTTGTGGCTCCTCTCAGATTCCAGAAATTTCTGCCACAGAAATGTGAGGAACATGTGTTTTTTTAGCTAAATTTTGAGATTTGCAAAGGATTCTGGGTAACAGAACCTGGTCCGAGACACACAAGTAACCCCTTCTTGGATTCCCCTAGGTCTCTAGTTTTCAGAAATGCACAGGTTTGGTAGGTTGCCCTAGGTGGCGGCTGAGCTACAGGCCAAAATCTACAGGTAGGCAATTTGCAAAAAACACCTCTTTTTTCCTTCACAAATTTGGATGTGTCCACGTTGCGCTTTGGGGCGTTTTCTGTCGCGGGCGCTAGGCCTACCCACACAAGTGAGGTATCATTTTTATAGGGAGACGTGGGGGAATGCTGGGTGGAAGGAAATTTGTGGCTCCTCTCAGATTCCAGAACTTTCTGCCACAGAAATATGAGGAACATGTGTTTTTTTAGCCAAATTTTGAGGTTTGCAAAGGATTCTGGGTAACAGAACCTGGTCCGAGCCACACAAGTCACCCCATCTTGGATTCCCCTAGGTCTCTAGTTTTCAGAAATGCACAGGTTTGGTAGGTTTCCCTAGGTGGCGGCTGAGCTACAGGCCAAAATCTACAGGTAGGCACTTTGCAAAAAACACCTCTGTTTTCCTTCAAAAATTTGGATGTGTCCACGTTGCGCTTTGGGGCGTTTCCTGTCACGGGCGCTAGGCCTATGCACACAAGTGAGGTATCATTTTTATCGGGAGACGTGGGGGAACGCTGGGTGGAAGGAAATTCGTGGCTCCTCTCAGATTCCAGAACTTTCTGCCACAGAAATGTGAGGAACATGTGTTTTTTTAGCCAAATTTTGAGGTTTGCAAAGGATTCTGGGTAACAGAACCTGGTCCGAGCCACACAAGTCACCCCATCTTGGATTACCCTAGGTCTCTAGTTTTCAGAAATGCACAGGTTTGGTAGGTTTCCCTAGGTGGCAGCTGAGCTACAAGCTAAAATCTACAGGTAGGCACTTTGCAAAAAACACCTCTGTTTTCCTTCACAAATTTGGATGTGTCCACTTTGCGCTTTGGGGCATTTTCTGTCGCGGGCGCTAGGCCTATCCACACAAGTGAGGTATCATTTTTATCGGGAGACGTGGGGGAACGCTGGGTGGAAGGAAATTTGTGGCTCCTCTCAGATTCCAGAAATTTCTAACACAGAAATGTGAGGAACATGTGTTTTTTTAGCCAAATTTTGAGATTTGCAAAGGATTCTGGGTAACAGAACCTGGTCCGAGCCACACAAGTCACCCCATCTTGGATTCCCCTAGGTCTCTAGTTTTCAGAAATGCACAGGTTTGGTAGGTTTCCCTAGGTGGCGGCTGAGCTACAGGCCAAAATCTACAGGTAGGCACTTTGCAAAAAACACCTCTGTTTTCCTTCAAAAATTTGGATGTGTCCACGTTGCGCTTTGGGGCGTTTCCTGTCACGGGCGCTAGGCCTATGCACACAAGTGAGGTATCATTTTTATCGGGAGACGTGGGGGAACGCTGGGTGGAAGGAAATTCGTGGCTCCTCTCAGATTCCAGAACTTTCTGCCACAGAAATGTGAGGAACATGTGTTTTTTTAGCCAAATTTTGAGGTTTGCAAAGGATTCTGGGTAACAGAACCTGGTCCGAGCCACACAAGTCACCCCATCTTGGATTACCCTAGGTCTCTAGTTTTCAGAAATGCACAGGTTTGGTAGGTTTCCCTAGGTGGCAGCTGAGCTACAAGCTAAAATCTACAGGTAGGCACTTTGCAAAAAACACCTCTGTTTTCCTTCACAAATTTGGATGTGTCCACTTTGCGCTTTGGGGCATTTTCTGTCGCGGGCGCTAGGCCTATCCACACAAGTGAGGTATCATTTTTATCGGGAGACGTGGGGGAACGCTGGGTGGAAGGAAATTTGTGGCTCCTCTCAGATTCCAGAAATTTCTAACACAGAAATGTGAGGAACATGTGTTTTTTTAGCCAAATTTTGAGATTTGCAAAGGATTCTGGGTAACAGAACCTGGTCCGAGCCACACAAGTCACCCCATCTTGGATTCCCCTAGGTCTCTAGTTTTCAGAAATGCACAGGTTTGGTAGGTTTCCCTAGGTGGCGGCTGAGCTACAGGCCAAAATCTACAGGTAGGCACTTTGCAAAAAACACCTCTGTTTTCCTTCAAAAATTTGGATGTGTCCACGTTGCGCTTTGGGGCGTTTCCTGTCACGGGCGCTAGGCTTACGCACACAAGTGAGGTATCATTTTTATAGGGAGACGTGGGGGAATGCTGGGTGGAAGGAAATTTGTGGCTCCTCTCAGATTCCAGAACTTTCTGCCACAGAAATATGAGGAACATGTGTTTTTTTAGCCAAATTTTGAGGTTTGCAAAGGATTCTGGGTAACAGAACTTGGTCCGAGCCACACAAGTCACCCCATCTTGGATTCCCCTAGGTCTCTAGTTTTCAGAAATGCACAGGTTTGGTAGGTTTCCCTAGGTGGCGGCTGAGCTACAGGCCAAAATCTACAGGTAGGCACTTTGCAAAAAACACCTCTGTTTTCCTTCAAAAATTTGGATGTGTCCACGTTGCGCTTTGGGGCGTTTCCTGTCACGGGCGCTAGGCCTACGCACACAAGTGAGGTATCATTTTTATCGGGAGACGTGGGGGAACGCTGGGTGGAAGGAAATTCGTGGCTCCTCTCAGATTCCAGAACTTTCTGCCACAGAAATGTGAGGAACATGTGTTTTTTTAGCCAAATTTTGAGGTTTGCAAAGGATTCTGGGTAACAGAACCTGGTCCGAGCCACACAAGTCACCCCATCTTGGATTCCCCTAGGTCTCTAGTTTTCAGAAATGCACAGGTTTGGTAGGTTTCCCTAGGTGGCAGCTAAGCTACAAGCTAAAATCTACAGGTAGGCAATTTGCAAAAAACACCTCTGTTTTCCTTCACAAATTTGGATGTGTCCACGTTGCGCTTTGGGGCATTTCATGTCGCGGGCGCTAGGCCTACCCACACAAGTGAGGTATCATTTTTATCGGGAGACGTGGGGGAACGCTGGGTGGAAGGAAATTTGTGGCTCCTCTCAGATTCCAGAACTTTCTGCCACAGAAATTTGGGGACATGTGTTTTTTTAGCCACATTTTGAGATTTGCAAAGGATTCTGGGTAACAGAACCTGGTCCGAGCCACACAAGTCACCCCATCTTGGATTCCCCTAGGTCTCTAGTTTTCAGAAATGCACAGGTTTGGTAGGTTTCCCTAGGTGGCGGCTGAGCTACAAGCCAAAATCTACAGGTAGGCACTTTGCAAAAAACACCTCTGTTTTCCTCCACAAATTTGGATGTGTCCACGTTGCGCTTTGGGGCGTTTTCTGTCGCGGGCGCTATGCCTACCCACACAAGTGAGGTATCATTTTTATCGGGAGACGTGGGGGAACGCTGGGTGGAAGGAAATTTGTGGCTCCTCTCAGATTCCAGAACTTTCTGCCACAGAAATTTGGGGAACATGTGTTTTTTTAGCCAAATTTTGAGATTTGCAAAGGATTCTGGGTAACAGAACCTGGTCCGAGCCACACAAGTCACCCCATCTTGGATTCCCCTAGGTCTCTAGTTTTCAGAAATGCACAGGTTTGGTAGGTTTCCCTAGGTGGCAGCTGAGCTACAAGCTAAAATCTACAGGTAGGCAATGTGCAAAAAACACCTCTGTTTTCCTTCACAAATTTGGATGTGTCCACGTTGCGCTTTGGGGCATTTCATGTCGCGGGCGCTAGGCCTACCCACACAAGTGAGGTATCATTTTTATCGGGAGACGTGGGGGAACGCTGGGTGGAAGGAAATTTGTGGCTCCTCTCAGATTCCAGAACTTTCTGCCACAGAAATTTGGGGACATGTGTTTTTTTAGCCACATTTTGAGATTTGCAAAGGATTCTGGGTAACAGAACCTGGTCCGAGCCACACAAGTCACCCCATCTTGGATTCCCCTAGGTCTCTAGTTTTCAGAAATGCACAGGTTTGATAGGTTTCCCTAGGTGGCGGCTGAGCTACAAGCCAAAATCTACAGGTAGGCACTTTGCAAAAAACACCTCTGTTTTCCTCCACAAATTTGGATGTGTCCACGTTGCGCTTTGGGGCGTTTTCTGTCGCGGGCGCTATGCCTACCCACACAAGTGAGGTATCATTTTTATCGGGAGACGTGGGGGAACGCTGGGTGGAAGGAAATTTGTGGCTCCTCTCAGATTCCAGAACTTTCTGCCACAGAAATTTGGGGAACATGTGTTTTTTTAGCCAAATTTTGAGATTTGCAAAGGATTCTGGGTAACAGAACCTGATCCGAGCCACACAAGTCACCCCATCTTGGATTCCCCTAGGTCTCTAGTTTTCAGAAATGCACAGGTTTGGTAGGTTTCCCTAGGTGGCGGCTGAGCTACAGGCCAAAATCTACAGGTAGGCACTTTGCAAAAAACACCTCTGTTTTCCTTCACAAATTTGGATGTGTCCACGTTGCGCTTTGGGGCGTTTCATGTCGCGGGCGTTAGGCCTACCCACACAAGTGAGGTATCATTTTTATCGGGAGACGTGGGGGAACGCTGGGTGGAAGGAAATTCGTGGCTCCTCTCAGATTCCAGAACTTTCTGCCACAGAAATGTGAGGAACATGTGTTTTTTTAGCCAAATTTTGAGGTTTGCAAAGGATTCTGGGTAACAGAACCTGGTCCGAGCCACACAAGTCACCCCATCTTGGATTCCCCTAGGTCTCTAGTTTTCAGAAATGCACAGGTTTGGTAGGTTTCCCTAGGTGGCAGCTAAGCTACAAGCTAAAATCTACAGGTAGGCAATTTGCAAAAAACACCTCTGTTTTCCTTCACAAATTTGGATGTGTCCACGTTGCGCTTTGGGGCATTTCATGTCGCGGGCGCTAGGCCTACCCACACAAGTGAGGTATCATTTTTATCGGGAGACGTGGGGGAACGCTGGGTGGAAGGAAATTTGTGGCTCCTCTCAGATTCCAGAACTTTCTGCCACAGAAATTTGGGGACATGTGTTTTTTTAGCCACATTTTGAGATTTGCAAAGGATTCTGGGTAACAGAACCTGGTCCGAGCCACACAAGTCACCCCATCTTGGATTCCCCTAGGTCTCTAGTTTTCAGAAATGCACAGGTTTGGTAGGTTTCCCTCGGTGGCGGCTGAGCTACAAGCCAAAATCTACAGGTAGGCACTTTGCAAAAAACACCTCTGTTTTCCTCCACAAATTTGGATGTGTCCACGTTGCGCTTTGGGGCGTTTTCTGTCGCGGGCGCTATGCCTACCCACACAAGTGAGGTATCATTTTTATCGGGAGACGTGGGGGAACGCTGGGTGGAAGGAAATTTGTGGCTCCTCTCAGATTCCAGAACTTTCTGCCACAGAAATTTGGGGAACATGTGTTTTTTTAGCCAAATTTTGAGATTTGCAAAGGATTCTGGGTAACAGAACCTGGTCCGAGCCACACAAGTCACCCCATCTTGGATTCCCCTAGGTCTCTAGTTTTCAGAAATGCACAGGTTTGGTAGGTTTCCCTAGGTGGCAGCTGAGCTACAAGCTAAAATCTACAGGTAGGCAATTTGCAAAAAACACCTCTGTTTTCCTTCACAAATTTGGATGTGTCCACGTTGCGCTTTGGGGCATTTCATGTCGCGGGCGCTAGGCCTACCCACACAAGTGAGGTATCATTTTTATCGGGAGACGTGGGGGAACCCTGGGTGGAAGGAAATTTGTGGCTCCTCTCAGATTCCAGAACTTTCTGCCACAGAAATTTGGGGACATGTGTTTTTTTAGCCACATTTTGAGATTTGCAAAGGATTCTGGGTAACAGAACCTGGTCCGAGCCACACAAGTCACCCCATCTTGGATTCCCCTAGGTCTCTAGTTTTCAGAAATGCACAGGTTTGATAGGTTTCCCTAGGTGGCGGCTGAGCTACAAGCCAAAATCTACAGGTAGGCACTTTGCAAAAAACACCTCTGTTTTCCTCCACAAATTTGGATGTGTCCACGTTGCGCTTTGGGGCGTTTTCTGTCGCGGGCGCTATGCCTACCCACACAAGTGAGGTATCATTTTTATCGGGAGACGTGGGGGAACGCTGGGTGGAAGGAAATTTGTGGCTCCTCTCAGATTCCAGAACTTTCTGCCACAGAAATTTGGGGAACATGTGTTTTTTTAGCCAAATTTTGAGATTTGCAAAGGATTCTGGGTAACAGAACCTGATCCGAGCCACACAAGTCACCCCATCTTGGATTCCCCTAGGTCTCTAGTTTTCAGAAATGCACAGGTTTGGTAGGTTTCCCTAGGTGGCGGCTGAGCTACAGGCCAAAATCTACAGGTAGGCACTTTGCAAAAAACACCTCTGTTTTCCTTCACAAATTTGGATGTGTCCACGTTGCGCTTTGGGGCGTTTCATGTCGCGGGCGTTAGGCCTACCCACACAAGTGAGGTATCATTTTTATCGGGAGACGTGGGGGAACGCTGGGTGGAAGGAAATTTGTGGCTCCTCTCAGATTCCAGAACTTTCTGCCACAGAAATGTTAGGAAGATGTGTTTTTTTAGCCAAATTTTGAGGTTTGCAAAGGATTCTGGGTAACAGAACCTGGTCCGAGCCACACAAGTCACCCCATCTTGGATTCCCCTAGGTCTCTAGTTTTCAGAAATGCACAGGTTTGGTAGGTTTCCCTAGGTGGCGGCTGAGCTACAGGCCAAAATCTACAGGTAGGCACTTTGCAAAAAACACCTCTGTTTTCCTTCAAAAATTTGGATGTGTCCACGTTGCGCTTTGGGGCGTTTCCTGTCTCGGGCGCTAGGCCTACGCACACAAGTGAGGTATCATTTTTATCGGGAGACGTGGGGGAACGCTGGGTGGAAGGAAATTTGTGGCTCCTCTCAGATTCCAGAACTTTCTGCCACAGAAATGTGAGGAACATGTGTTTTTTTAACCAAATTTTGAGGTTTGCAAAGGATTCTGGGTAACAGAACCTGGTCCGAGCCACACAAGTCACCCCATCTTGGATTCCCCTAGGTCTCTATTTTTCAGAAATGCACAGGTTTGGTAGGTTTCCCTAGGTGGCGGCTGAGCTACAGGCCAAAATCTACAGGTAGGCACTTTGCAAAAAACATCTCTGTTTTCCTTCACAAATTTGCATGTGTCCACTTTGCGCTTTGGGGCGTTTCCTGTCGCGGGCGCTAGGCCTACCCACTCAAGTGAGGTATCATTTTTATCGGGAGACGTGGGGGAACGCTGCGTGGAAGGAAATTTGTGGCTCCTCTCAGATTCCAGAACTTTCTGCCACAGAAATGTTAGGAACATGTGTTTTTTTAGCCAAATTTTGAGGTTTGCAAAGGATTCTGGGTAACAGAACCTGGTCCGAGCCACACAAGTCACCCCATCTTGGATTTCCCTAGGGCTCTAGTTTTCAGAAATGCACAGGTTTGGTAGGTTTCCCTAGGTGGCGGCTGAGCTACAAGCTAAAATCTACAGGTAGGCAATTTGCAAAAAACACCTCTGTTTTCCTTCACAAATTTGGATGTGTCCACGTTGCGCTTTGGGGCATTTCATGTCGCGGGCGCTAGGCCTACCCACACAATTGAGGTATCATTTTTATCGGGAGACGTGGGGGAACGCTGGGTGGAAGGAAATTTGTGGCTCCTCTCAGATTCCAGAACTTTCTGCCACAGAAATTTGGGGACATGTGTTTTTTTAGCCACATTTTGAGATTTGCAAAGGATTCTGGGTAACAGAACCTGGTCCGAGCCACACAAGTCACCCCATCTTGGATTCCCCTAGGTCTCTAGTTTTCAGAAATGCACAGGTTTGGTAGGTTTCCCTAGGTGGCGGCTGAGCTACAAGCCAAAATCTACAGGTAGGCACTTTGCAAAAAACACCTCTGTTTTCCTCCACAAATTTGGATGTGTCCACGTTGCGCTTTGGGGCGTTTTCTGTCGCGGGAGCTAGGCCTACCCACTCAAGTGAGGTATCATTTTTATCGGGAGACGTGGGGGAACGCTGCATGGAAGGAAATTTGTGGCTCCTCTCAGATTCCAGAACTTTCTGCCACAGAAATGTTAGGAACATGTGTTTTTTTAGCCAAATTTTGAGGTTTGCAAAGGATTCTGGGTAACAGAACCTGGTCCGAGCCACACAAGTCACCCCATCTTGGATTTCCCTAGGGCTCTAGTTTTCAGAAATGCACAGGTTTGGTAGGTTTCCCTAGGTGGCGGCTGAGCTACAAGCTAAAATCTACAGGTAGGCAATTTGCAAAAAACACCTCTGTTTTCCTTCACAAATTTGGATGTGTCCACGTTGCGCTTTGGGGCATTTCATGTCGCGGGCGCTAGGCCTACCCACACAATTGAGGTATCATTTTTATCGGGAGACGTGGGGGAACGCTGGGTGGAAGGAAATTTGTGGCTCCTCTCAGATTCCAGAACTTTCTGCCACAGAAATTTGGGGACATGTGTTTTTTTAGCCACATTTTGAGATTTGCAAAGGATTCTGGGTAACAGAACCTGGTCCGAGCCACACAAGTCACCCCATCTTGGATTCCCCTAGGTCTCTAGTTTTCAGAAATGCACAGGTTTGGTAGGTTTCCCTAGGTGGCGGCTGAGCTACAAGCCAAAATCTACAGGTAGGCACTTTGCAAAAAACACCTCTGTTTTCCTCCACAAATTTGGATGTGTCCACGTTGCGCTTTGGGGCGTTTTCTGTCGCGGGCGCTATGCCTACCCACACAAGTGAGGTATAATTTTTATCGGGAGACGTGGGGGAACGCTGGGTGGAAGGAAATTTGTGGCTCCTCTCAGATTCCAGAACTTTCTGCCACAGAAATTTGGGGAACATGTGTTTTTTTAGCCAAATTTTGAGATTTGCAAAGGATTCTGGGTAACAGAACCTGGTCCGAGCCACACAAGTCACCCCATCTTGGATTCCCCTAGGTCTCTAGTTTTCAGAAATGCACAGGTTTGGTAGGTTTCCCTAGGTGGCGGCTGAGCTACAGGCCAAAATGTACAGGTAGGCACTTTGCAAAAAACACCTCTGTTTTCCTTCACAAATTTGGATGTGTCCACGTTGCGCTTTGGGGCGTTTCATTTCGCGGGCGTTAGGCCTACCCACACAAGTGAGGTATCATTTTTATCGGGAGACGTGGGGGAACGCTGGGTGGAAGGAAATTTGTGGCTCCTCTCAGATTCCAGAACTTTCTGCCACAGAAATGTTAGGAACATGTGTTTTTTTAGCCAAATTTTGAGGTTTGCAAAGGATTCTGGGTAACAGAACCTGGTCCGAGCCACACAAGTCACCCCATCTTGGATTCCCCTAGGTCTCTAGTTTTCAGAAATGCACAGGTTTGGTAGGTTTCCCTAGGTGGCGGCTGAGCTACAGGCCAAAATCTACAGGTAGGCACTTTGCAAAAAACACCTCTGTTTTCCTTCAAAAATTTGGATGTGTCCACGTTGCGCTTTGGGGCGTTTTCTGTCGCGGGCGCTATGCCTACCCACACAAGTGAGGTATCATTTTTATCGGGAGACGTGGGGGAACGCTGGGTGGAAGGAAATTTGTGGCTCCTCTCAGATTCCAGAACTTTCTGCCACAGAAATTTGGGGAACATGTGTTTTTTTAGCCAAATTTTGAGATTTGCAAAGGATTCTGGGTAACAGAACCTGGTCCGAGCCACACAAGTCACCCCATCTTGGATTCCCCTAGGTCTCTAGTTTTCAGAAATGCACAGGTTTGGTAGGTTTCCCTAGGTGGCGGCTGAGCTACAGGCCAAAATCTACAGGTAGGCACTTTGCAAAAAACACCTCTGTTTTCCTTCACAAATTTGGATGTGTCCACGTTGCGCTTTGGGGCGTTTCATGTCGCGGGCGTTAGGCCTACCCACACAAGTGAGGTATCATTTTTATCGGGAGACGTGGGGGAACGCTGGGTGGAAGGAAATTTGTGGCTCCTCTCAGATTCCAGAACTTTCTGCCACAGAAATGTTAGGAACATGTGTTTTTTTAGCCAAATTTTGAGGTTTGCAAAGGATTCTGGGTAACAGAACCTGGTCCGAGCCACACAAGTCACCCCATCTTGGATTCCCCTAGGTCTCTATTTTTCAGAAATGCACAGGTTTGGTAGGTTTCCCTAGGTGGCGGCTGAGCTACAGGCCAAAATCTACAGGTAGGCACTTTGCAAAAAACACCTCTGTTTTCCTTCACAAATTTGCATGTGTCCACTTTGCGCTTTGGGGCGTTTCCTGTCGCGGGCGCTAGGCCTACCCACTCAAGTGAGGTATCATTTTTATCGGGAGACGTGGGGGAACGCTGCGTGGAAGGAAATTTGTGGCTCCTCTCAGATTCCAGAACTTTCAGCCACAGAAATGTTAGGAACATGTGTTTTTTTAGCCAAATTTTGAGGTTTGCAAAGGATTCTGGGTAACAGAACCTGGTCCGAGCCACACAAGTCACCCCATCTTGGATTTCCCTAGGGCTCTAGTTTTCAGAAATGCACAGGTTTGGTAGGTTTCCCTAGGTGGCGGCTGAGCTACAGGCCAAAATCTACAGGTAGGCACTTTGCAAAAAACACCTCTGTTTTCCTTCAAAAATTTGGATGTGTCCACGTTGCGCTTTGGGGCGTTTCCTGTCACGGGCGCTAGGCCTACGCACACAAGTGAGGTATCATTTTTATCGGGAGACGTGGGGGAACGCTGGGTGGAAGGAAATTCGTGGCTCCTCTCAGATTCCAGAACTTTCTGCCACAGAAATGTGAGGAACATGTGTTTTTTTAGCCAAATTTTGAGGTTTGCAAAGGATTCTGGGTAACAGAACCTGGTCCGAGCCACACAGTTCACCCCATCTTGGATTCCCCTAGGTCTCTAGTTTTCAGAAATGCACAGGTTTGGTAGGTTTCCCTAGGTGGCAGCTGAGCTACAAGCTAAAATCTACAGGTAGGCACTTTGCAAAAAACACCTCTGTTTTCCTTCACAAATTTGGATGTGTCCACTTTGCGCTTTGGGGCATTTTCTGTCGCGGGCGCTAGGCCTACTCACACAATTGAGGTATCATTTTTATCGGGAGACGTGGGGGAACGCTGGGTGGAAGGAAATTTGTGGCTCCTCTCAGATTCCAGAACTTTCTGCCACAGAAATGTTAGGAACATGTGTTTTTTTAGCCAAATTTTGAGGTTTGCAAAGGATTCTGGGTAACAGAACCTGGTCCGAGCCACACAAGTCACCCCATCTTGGATTCCCCTAGGTCTCTATTTTTCAGAAATGCACAGGTTTGGTAGGTTTCCCTAGGTGGCGGCTGAGCTACAGGCCAAAATCTACAGGTAGGCACTTTGCAAAAAACACCTCTGTTTTCCTTCACAAATTTGGATGTGTCCACGTTGCGCTTTGGGGCGTTTCCTGTCGCGGGCGCTAGGCCTACCCACTCAAGTGAGGTATCATTTTTATCGGGAGACGTGGGGGAACGCTGCGTGGAAGGAAATTTGTGGCTCCTCTCAGATTCCAGAACTTTCTGCCACAGAAATGTTAGGAACATGTGTTTTTTTAGCCAAATTTTGAGGTTTGCAAAGGATTCTGGGTAACAGAACCTGGTCCGAGCCACACAAGTCACCCCATCTTGGATTTCCCTAGGGCTCTAGTTTTCAGAAATGCACAGGTTTGGTAGGTTTCCCTAGGTGGCGGCTGAGCTACAGGCCAAAATCTACAGGTAGGCACTTTGCAAAAAACACCTCTGTTTTCCTTCAAAAATTTGGATGTGTCCACGTTGCGCTTTTGGGCGTTTCCTGTCACGGGCGCTAGGCCTACGCACACAAGTGAGGTATCATTTTTATCGGGAGACGTGGGGGAACGCTGGGTGGAAGGAAATTCGTGGCTCCTCTCAGATTCCAGAACTTTCTGCCACAGAAATGTGAGGAACATGTGTTTTTTTAGCCAAATTTTGAGGTTTGCAAAGGATTCTGGGTAACAGAACCTGGTCCGAGCCACACAGGTCACCCCATCTTGGATTCCCCTAGGTCTCTAGTTTTCAGAAATGCACAGGTTTGGTAGGTTTCCCTAGGTGGCAGCTGAGCTACAAGCTAAAATCTACAGGTAGGCACTTTGCAAAAAACACCTCTGTTTTCCTTCACAAATTTGGATGTGTCCACTTTGCGCTTTGGGGCGTTTTCTGTCGCGGGCGCTAGGCCTACCCACACAAGTGAGGTATAATTTTTATCGGGAGACGTGGGGGAACGCTGGGTGGAAGGAAATTTGTGGCTCCTCTCAGATTCCAGAAATTTCTGCCACAGAAATGTGAGGAACATGTGTTTTTTTAGCCAAATTTTGAGGTTTGCAAAGGATTCTGGGTAACAGAACCTGGTCCGAGCCACACAAGTCACCCCATCTTGGATTCCCCTAGGTCTCTATTTTTCAGAAATGCACAGGTTTGGTAGGTTTCCCTAAGTTGCGGCTGAGCTACAGGCCAAAATCTACAGGTAGGCACTTTGCAAAAAACACCTCTGTTTTCCTTCACAAATTTGCATGTGTCCACTTTGCGCTTTGGGGCGTTTCCTGTCGCGGGCGCTAGGCCTACCCACTCAAGTGAGGTATCATTTTTATCGGGAGACGTGGGGGAACGCTGCGTGGAAGGAAATTTGTGGCTCCTCTCAGATTCCAGAACTTTCTGCCACAGAAATGTTAGGAACATGTGTTTTTTTAGCCAAATTTTGAGGTTTGCAAAGGATTCTGGGTAACAGAACCTGGTCCGAGCCACACAAGTCACCCCATCTTGGATTTCCCTAGGGCTCTAGTTTTCAGAAATGCACAGGTTTGGTAGGTTTCCCTAGGTGGCGGCTGAGCTACAGGCCAAAATCTACAGGTAGGCACTATGCAAAAAACACCTCTGTTTTCCTTCAAAAATTTGGATGTGTCCACGTTGCGCTTTGGGGCGTTTCCTGTCACGGGCGCTAGGCCTACGCACACAAGTGAGGTATCATTTTTATCGGGAGACGTGGGGGAACGCTGGGTGGAAGGAAATTCGTGGCTCCTCTCAGATTCCAGAACTTTCTGCCACAGAAATGTGAGGAACATGTGTTTTTTAGCCAAATTTTGAGGTTTGCAAAGGATTCTGGGTAACAGAACCTGGTCCGAGCCACACAGGTCACCCCATCTTGGATTCCCCTAGGTCTCTAGTTTTCAGAAATGCACAGGTTTGGTAGGTTTCCCTAGGTGGCAGCTGAGCTACAAGCTAAAATCTACAGGTAGGCACTTTGCAAAAAACACCTCTGTTTTCCTTCACAAATTTGGATGTGTCCACTTTGCGCTTTGGGGCATTTTCTGTCGCGGGCGCTAGGCCTACTCACACAAGTGAGGTATCATTTTTATCGGGAGACGTGGGGGAACGCTGGGTGGAAGGAAATTTGTGGCTCCTCTCAGATTCCAGAACTTTCTGCCACAGAAATGTTAGGAACATGTGTTTTTTTAGCCAAATTTTGAGGTTTGCAAAGGATTCTGGGTAACAGAACCTGGTCCGAGCCACACAAGTCACCCCATCTTGGATTCCCCTATGTCTCTATTTTTCAGAAATGCACAGGTTTGGTAGGTTTCCCTAGGTGGCGGCTGAGCTACAGGCCAAAATCTACAGGTAGGCACTTTGCAAAAAACACCTCTGTTTTCCTTCACAAATTTGGATGTGTCCACGTTGCGCTTTGGGGCGTTTCCTGTCGCGGGCGCTAGGCCTACCCACTCAAGTGAGGTATCATTTTTATCGGGAGACGTGGGGGAACGCTGCGTGGAAGGAAATTTGTGGCTCCTCTCAGATTCCAGAACTTTCTGCCACAGAAATGTTAGGAACATGTGTTTTTTTAGCCACATTTTGAGGTTTGCAAAGGATTCTGGGTAACAGAACCTGGTCCGAGCCACACAAGTCACCCCATCTTGGATTCCCCTAGGTCTCTAGTTTTCAGAAATGCACAGGTTTGGTAGGTTTCCCAAGGTGGCAGCTGAGCTACAAGCTAAAATCTACAGGTAGGCACTTTGCAAAAAACACCTCTGTTTTCCTTCACAAATTTGGATGTGTCCACTTTGCGCTTTGGGGCGTTTTCTGTCGCGGGCGCTAGGCCTACCCACACAAGTGAGGTATCATTTTTATCGGGAGACGTGGGGGAACGCTGGGTGGAAGGAAATTTGTGGCTCCTCTCAGATTCCTGAAATTTCTGCCACAGAAATGTGAGGAACATGTGTTTTTTTAGCCAAATTTTGATATTTGCAAAGGATTCTGGGTAACAGAACCTGGTCCGAGCCACACAAGTCACCCCTTCTTGGATTCCCCTAGGTCTCTAGTTTTCAGAAATGCACAGGTTTGGTAGGTTGCCCTAGGTGGCGGCTGAGCTACAGGCCAAAATCTACAGGTAGGCAATTTGCAAAAAACACCTCTTTTTTCCTTCACAAATTTGGATGTGTCCACGTTGCGCTTTGGGGCGTTTTCTGTCGCGGGCGCTAGGCCTACCCACACAAGTGAGGTATCATTTTTATAGGGAGACGTGGGGGAATGCTGGGTGGAAGGAAATTTGTGGCTCCTGTCAGATTCCAGAACTTTCTGCCACAGAAATGTGAGGAACATGTGTTTTTTTAGCCAAATTTTGAGGTTTGCAAAGGATTCTGGGTAACAGAACCTGGTCCGAGCCACACAAGTCGCCCCATCTTGGATTCCCCTAGGTCTCTAGTTTTCAGAAATGCACAGGTTTGGTAGGTTTCCCTAGGTGGCAGCTGAGCTACAAGCTAAAATCTACAGGTAGGCACTTTGCAAAAAACACCTCTGTTTTCCTTCACAAATTTGCATGTGTCCACTTTGCGCTTTGGGGCATTTTCTGTCGCGGGCGCTAGGCCTACCCACACAAGTGAGGTATCATTTTTATCGGGAGACGTGGGGGAACGCTGGGTGGAAGGAAATTTGTGGCTCCTCTCAGATTCCAGAAATTTCTGCCACAGAAATTTGGGGAACATGTGTTTTTTTAGCCAAATTTTGAGATTTGCAAAGGATTCTGGGTAACAGAACCTGGTCCGAGCCACACAAGTCACCCCATCTTGGATTCCCCTAGGTCTCTAGTTTTCAGAAATGCACAGGTTTGGTAGGTTTCCCTAGGTGGCGGCTGAGCTACAGGCCAAAATCTACAGGTAGGCACTTTGCAAAAAACACCTCTGTTTTCCTTCACAAATTTGGATGTGTCCACGTTGCGCTTTGGGGCGTTTCATGTCGCGGGCGCTAGGCCTACCCACACAAGTGAGGTATCATTTTTATCGGGAGACGTGGGGGAACGCTGGGTGGAAGGAAATTTGTGGCTCCTCTCAGATTCCAGAACTTTCTGCCACAGAAATGTTAGGAACATGTGTTTTTTTAGCCAAATTTTGAGGTTTGCAAAGGATTCTGGGTAACAGAACCTGGTCCGAGCCACACAAGTCACCCCATCTTGGATTCCCATAGGTCTCTAGTTTTCAGAAATGCACAGGTTTGGTAGGTTTCCCTAGGTGGCGGCTGAGCTACAGGCCAAAATCTACAGGTAGGCACTTTGCAAAAAACACCTCTGTTTTCCTTCAAAAATTTGGATGTGTCCACGTTGCGCTTTGGGGCGTTTCCTGTCACGGGCGCTAGGCCTACGCACACAAGTGAGGTATCATTTTTATCGGGAGACGTGGGGGAACGCAGGGTGGAAGGAAATTCGTGGCTCCTCTCAGATTCCAGAACTTTCTGCCACAGAAATGTGAGGAACATGTGTTTTTTTAGCCAAATTTTGAGGTTTGCAAAGGATTCTGGGTAACAGAACCTGGTCCGAGCCACACAAGTCACCCCATCTTGGATTCCCCTAGGTCTCTAGTTTTCAGAAATGCACAGGTTTGGTAGGTTTCCCTAGGTGGCAGCTGAGCTACAAGCTAAAATCTACAGGTAGGCACTTTGCAAAAAACACCTCTGTTTTCCTTCACAAATTTGCATGTGTCCACTTTGCGCTTTGGGGCATTTTCTGTCGCGGGCGCTAGGCCTACCCACACAAGTGAGGTATCATTTTTATCGGGAGACGTGGGGGAACGCTGGGTGGAAGGAAATTTGTGGCTCCTCTCAGATTCCAGAAATTTCTGCCACAGAAATGTGAGGAACATGTGTTTTTTTAGCCAAATTTTGAGATTTGCAAAGGATTCTGGGTAACAGAACCTGGTCCGAGCCACACAAGTCACCCCTTCTTGGATTCCCCTAGGTCTCTAGTTTTCAGAAATGCACAGGTTTGGTAGGTTGCCCTAGGTGGCGGCTGAGCTACAGGCCAAAATCTACAGGTAGGCAATTTGCAAAAAACACCTCTGTTTTCCTTCACAAATTTGGATGTGTCCACGTTGCGCTTTGGGGCATTTCCTGTCGCGGGCGCTAGGCCTATCCACACAAGTGAGGTATCATTTTTATCGGGAGACGTGGGGGAACGCTGGGTGGAAGGAAATTTGTGGCTCCTCTCAGATTCCAGAACTTTCTGCCACAGAAATGTTAGGAACATGTGTTTTTTTAGCCAAATTTTGAGGTTTGCAAAGGATTCTGGGTAACAGAACCTGGTCCGAGCCACACAGGTCACCCCATCTTGGATTCCCCTAGGTCTCTAGTTTTCAGAAATGCACAGGTTTGGTAGGTTTCCCTAGGTGGCAACTGAGCTACAAGCTAAAATCTACAGGTAGGCACTTTGCAAAAAACACCTCTGTTTTCCTTCACAAATTTGGATGTGTCCACGTTGCGCTTTGGGGCGTTTTCTGTCGCGGGCGCTAGGCCTACCCACACAAGTGAGGTATCATTTTTATCGGGAGACGTGGGGGAACGCTGGGTGGAAGGAAATTTGTGGCTCCTCTCAGATTCCAGAACTTTCTGCCACAGAAATATGAGGAACATGTGTTTTTTTAGCCAAATTTTGAGGTTTGCAAAGGATTCTGGGTAACAGAACCTGGTCCGAGCCACACAAGTCACCCCATCTTAGATTCCCCTAGGTCTCTAGTTTTCAGAAATGCACAGGTTTGGTAGGTTTCCCTAGGTGGCGGCTGAGCTACAGGCCAAAATCTACAGGTAGGCACTTTGCAAAAAACACCTCTGTTTTCCTTCAAAAATGTGGATGTGTCCACGTTGCGCTTTGGGGCGTTTCCTGTCACGGGCGCTAGGCCTACGCACACAAGTGAGGTATCATTTTTATCGGGAGACGTGGGGGAACGCTGGGTGGAAGGAAATTCGTGGCTCCTCTCAGATTCCAGAACTTTCTGCCACAGAAATGTGAGGAACATGTGTTTTTTTAGCCAAATTTTGAGGTTTGCAAAGGATTCTGGGTAACAGAACCTGGTCCGAGCCACACAAGTCACCCCATCTTGGATTCCCCTAGGTCTCTAGTTTTCAGAAATGCACAGGTTTGGTAGGTTTCCCTAGGTGGCAGCTGAGCTACAAGCTAAAATCTACAGGTAGGCACTTTGCAAAAAACACCTCTGTTTTCCTTCACAAATTTGGATGTGTCCACTTTGCGCTTTGGGGCATTTTCTGTCGCGGGCGCTAGGCCTACTCACACAAGTGAGGTATCATTTTTATCGGGAGACGTGGGGGAACGCTGGGTGGAAGGAAATTTGTGGCTCCTCTCAGATTCCAGAACTTTCTGCCACAGAAATGTTAGGAACATGTGTTTTTTTAGCCAAATTTTGAGGTTTGCAAAGGATTCTGGGTAACAGAACCTGGTCCGAGCCACACAAGTCACCCCATCTTGTATTCCCCTAGGTCTCTAGTTTTCAGAAATGCACAGGTTTGGTAGGTTTCCCTAGGTGGCGGCTGAGCTACAGGCCAAAATCTACAGGTAGGCACTTTGCAAAAAACACCTCTGTTTTCCTTCACAAATTTGGATGTGTCCATGTTGCGCTTTGGGGCGTTTCCTGTCGCGGGCGCTAGGCCTACCCACTCAAGTGAGGTATCATTTTTATCGGGAGACGTGGGGGAACGCTGCGTGGAAGGAAATTTGTGGCTCCTCTCAGATTCCAGAACTTTCTGCCACAGAAATGTTAGGAACATGTGTTTTTTTAGCCAAATTTTGAGGTTTGCAAAGGATTCTGGGTAACAGAACCTGGTCCGAGCCACACAAGTCACCCCATCTTGGATTTCCCTAGGGCTCTAGTTTTCAGAAATGCACAGGTTTGGTAGGTTTCCCTAGGTGGCGGCTGAGCTACAGGCCAAAATCTACAGGTAGGCACTTTGCAAAAAACACCTCTGTTTTCCTTCAAAAATTTGGATGTGTCCACGTTGCGCTTTGGGGCGTTTCCTGTCACGGGCGCTAGGCCTACGCACACAAGTGAGGTATCATTTTTATCGGGAGACGTGGGGGAACGCTGGGTGGAAGGAAATTCGTGGCTCATCTCAGATTCCAGAACTTTCTGCCACAGAAATGTGAGGAACATGTGTTTTTTTAGCCAAATTTTGAGGTTTGCAAAGGATTCTGGGTAACAGAACCTGGTCCGAGCCACACAGGTTACCCCATCTTGGATTCCCCTAGGTCTCTAGTTTTCAGAAATGCACAGGTTTGGTAGGTTTCCCTAGGTGGCAGCTGAGCTACAAGCTAAAATCTACAGGTAGGCACTTTGCAAAAAACACCTCTGTTTTCCTTCACAAATTTGGATGTCTCCACTTTGCGCTTTGGGGCGTTTTCTGTCGCGGGCGCTAGGCCTACCCACACAAGTGAGGTATCATTTTTATCGGGAGACGTGGGGGAACGCTGGGTGGAAGGAAATTTGTGGCTCCTCTCAGATTCCAGAAATTTCTGCCACAGAAATGTGAGGAACATGTGTTTTTTTAGCCAAATTTTTAGATTTGCAAAGGATTCTGGGTAACAGAACCTGGTCCGAGCCACACAAGTAACACCTTCTTGGATTCCCCTAGGTCTCTAGTTTTCAGAAATGCACAGGTTTGGTAGGTTGCCCTAGGTGGCGGCTGAGCTACAGGCCAAAATCTACAGGTAGGCAATTTGCAAAAAATACCTCTTTTTTCCTTCACAAATTTGGATGTGTCCACGTTGCGCTTTGGGGCGTTTTCTGTCGCGGGCGCTAGGCCTACCCACACAAGTGAGGTATCATTTTTATAGGGAGATGTGGGGGAATGCTGGGTGGAAGGAAATTTGTGGCTCCTCTCAGATTCCAGAACTTTCTGCCACAGAAATATGAGGAACATGTGTTTTTTTAGCCAAATTTTGAGGTTTGCAAAGGATTCTGGGTAACAGAACCTGGTCCGAGCCACACAAGTCACCCCATCTTGGATTCCCCTAGGTCTCTAGTTTTCAGAAATGCACAGGTTTGGTAGGTTTCCCTAGGTGGCGGCTGAGCTACAGGCCAAAATCTACAGGTAGGCACTTTGCAAAAAACACCTCTGTTTTCCTTCAAAAATTTGGATGTGTCCACGTTGCGCTTTGGGGCGTTTCCTGTCACGGGCGCTAGGCCTACGCACACAAGTGAGGTATCATTTTTATCGGGAGACGTGGGGGAACGCTGGGTGGAAGGAAATTCGTGGCTCCTCTCAGATTCCAGAACTTTCTGCCACAGAAATGTGAGGAACATGTGTTTTTTTAGCCAAATTTTGAGGTTTGCAAAGGATTCTGGGTAACAGAACCTGGTCCGAGCCACACAAGTCACCCCATCTTGGATTACCCTAGGTCTCTAGTTTTCAGAAATGCACAGGTTTGGTAGGTTTCCCTAGGTGGCAGCTGAGCTACAAGCTAAAATCTACAGGTAGGCACTTTGCAAAAAACACCTCTGTTTTCCTTCACAAATTTGGATGTGTCCACTTTGCGCTTTGGTGCATTTTCTGTCGCGGGCGCTAGGCCTACCCACACAAGTGAGGTATAATTTTTATCAGGAGACGTGGGGGAACGCTGGGTGGAAGGAAATTTGTGGCTCCTCTCAGATTCCAGAAATTTCTGCCACAGAAATGTGAGGAACATGTGTTTTTTTAGCCAAATTTTGAGATTTGCAAAGGATTCTGGGTAACAGAACCTGGTCCGAGCCACACAAGTCACCCCTTCTTGGATTCCCCTAGGTCTCTAGTTTTCAGAAATGCACAGGTTTGGTAGGTTGCCCTAGGTGGCGGCTGAGCTACAGGCCAAAATCTACAGGTAGGCAATTTGCAAAAAACACCTCTGTTTTCCTTCACAAATTTGGATGTGTCCATTTTGCGCTTTGGGACATTTCCTGTCGCGGGCGCTAGGCTTACCCACACAAGTGAGGTATCATTTTTATCGGGAGACGTGGGGGAACGCTGGGTGGATGTAAATTTGTTTCTCCTCTCAGATTCCAGAACTTTCTGCCACAGAAATGTTAGGAACATGTGTTTTTTTAGCCAAATTTTGAGGTTTGCAAAGGATTCTGGGTAACAGAACCTGGTCCGAGCCACACAAGTCACCCCATCTTGGATTCCCCTAGGTCTCTAGTTTTCAGAAATGCACAGGTTTGGTAGGTTTCCCTAGGTGGCGGCTGAGCTACAGGCCAAAATCTACAGGTAGGCACTTTGCAAAAAACACCTCTGTTTTCCTTCACAAATTTGGATGTGTCCACGTTGCGCTTTGGGGCGTTTCTTGTCACGGGCGCTAGGCCTGCGCACACAAGTGAGGTATCATTTTTATCGGGAGACGTGGGGGAACGCTGGGTGGAAGGAAATTCGTGGCTCCTCTCAGATTCCAGAACTTTCTGCCACAGAAATGTGAGGAACATGTGTTTTTTTAGCCAAATTTTGAGGTTTGCAAAGGATTCTGGGTAACAGAACCTGGTCCGAGCCACACAGGTCACCCCATCTTGGATTCCCCTAGGTCTCTAGTTTTCAGAAATGCACAGGTTTGGTAGGTTTCCCTAGGTGGCAGCTGAGCTACAAGCTAAAATCTACAGGTAGGCACTTTGCAAAAAACACCTCTGTTTTCCTTCACAAATTTGCATGTGTCCACTTTGCGCTTTGGGGCATTTTCTGTCGCGGGCGCTAGGCCTACCCACACAAGTAAGGTATCATTTTTATCGGGAGACGTGGGGGAACGCTGGGTGGAAGGAAATTTGTGGCTCCTCTCAGATTCCAGAAATTTCTGCCACAGAAATGTGAGGAACATGTGTTTTTTTAGCCAAATTTTGAGATTTGCAAAGGATTCTGGGTAACAGAACCTGGTCCGAGCCACACAAGTCACCCCTTCTTGGATTCCCCTAGGTCTCTAGTTTTCAGAAATGCACAGGTTTGGTAGGTTTCCCTAGGTGGCGGCTGAGCTACAGGCCAAAATCTACAGGTAGGCACTTTGCAAAAAACACCTCTGTTTTCCTTCAAAAATTTGGATGTGTCCACGTTGCGCTTTGGGGCGTTTCCTGTCACGGGCGCTAGGCCTACGCACACAAGTGAGGTATCATTTTTATAGGGAGACGTGGGGGAATGCTGGGTGGCAGGAAATTTGTGGCTCCTCAGAGATTCCAGAACTTTCTGCCACAGAAATATGAGGAACATGTGTTTTTTTAGCCAAATTTTGAGGTTTGCAAAGGATTCTGGGTAACAGAACCTGGTCCGAGCCACACAAGTCACCCCATCTTGGATTCCCCTAGGTCTCTAGTTTTCAGAAATGCACAGGTTTGGTAGGTTTCCCTAGGTGGCGGCTGAGCTACAGGCCAAAATCTACAGGTAGGTACTTTGCAAAAAACACCTCTGTTTTCCTTAAAAAATTTGGATGTGTCCATGTTGCGCTTTGGGGCGTTTCCTGTCACGGGCGCTAGGCCTACGCACACAAGTGAGGTATCATTTTTATCGGGAGACGTGGGGGAACGCTGCGTGGAAGGAAATTTGTGGCTCCTCTCAGATTCCAGAACTTTCTGCCACAGAAATGTTAGGAACATGTGTTTTTTTAGCCAAATTTTGAGGTTTGCAAAGGATTCTGGGTAACAGAACCTGGTCCGAGCCACACAAGTCACCCCATCTTGGATTTCCCTAGGGCTCTAGTTTTCAGAAATGCACAGGTTTGGTAGGTTTCCCTTGGTGGCAGCTGAGCTACAAGCTAAAATCTACAGGTAGGCAATTTGCAAAAAACACCTCTGTTTTCCTTCACAAATTTGGATGTGTCCACTTTGCGCTTTGGGGCATTTCCTGTCGCGGGCGCTAGGCTTACCCACACAAGTGAGGTATCATTTTTATCGGGAGACGTGGGGGAACGCTGGGTGGAAGGAAATTTGTGGCTCCTCTCAGATTCCAGAACTTTCTGCCACAGAAATGTTAGGAACATGTGTTTTTTAAGCCAAATTTTGAGGTTTGCAAAGGATTCTGGGTAACAGAACCTGGTCCGAGCCACACAAGTCACCCCATCTTGGATTCCCCTAGGTCTCTAGTTTTCAGAAATGCACAGGTTTGGTAGGTTTCCCTAGGTGGCGGCTGAGCTACAGGCCAAAATCTACAGGTAGGCACTTTGCAAAAAACACCTCTGTTTTCCTTCACAAATTTGGATGTGTCCACGTTGCGCTTTGGGGCGTTTCCTGTCGCGGGCGCTAGGCCTACCCACTCAAGTGAGGTATCATTTTTATCGGGAGACGTGGGGGAACGCTGCGTGGAAGGAAATTTGTGGCTCCTCTCAGATTCCAGAACTTTCTGCCACAGAAATGTTAGGAACATGTGTTTTTTTAGCCAAATTTTGAGGTTTGCAAAGGATTCTGGGTAACAGAACCTGGTCCGAGCCACACAAGTCACCCCATCTTGGATTTTCCTAGGGCTCTAGTTTTCAGAAATGCACAGGTTTGGTAGGTTTCCCTAGGTGGCGGCTGAGCTACAGGCCAAAATCTACAGGTAGGCACTTTGCAAAAAACACCTCTGTTTTCCTTCAAAAATTTGGATGTGTCCACGTTGCGCTTTGGGGCGTTTCCTGTCACGGGCGCTAGGCCTACGCACACAAGTGAGGTATCATTTTTATCGGGAGACGTGGGGGAACGCTGGGTGGAAGGAAATTCGTGGCTCCTCTCAGATTCCAGAACTTTCTGCCACAGAAATGTGAGGAACATGTGTTTTTTTAGCCAAATTTTGAGGTTTGCAAAGGATTCTGGGTAACAGAACCTGGTCCGAGCCACACAGGTCACCCCATCTTGGATTCCCCTAGGTCTCTAGTTTTCAGAAATGCACAGGTTTGGTAGGTTTCCCTAGGTGGCAGCTGAGCTACAAGCTAAAATCTACAGGTAGGCACTTTGCAAAAAACACCTCTGTTTTCCTTCACAAATTTGGATGTGTCCACTTTGCGCTTTGGGGCGTTTTCTGTCGCGGGTGCTAGGCCTACCCACACAAGTGAGGTATCATTTTTATCGGGAGACGTGGGGGAACGCTGGGTGGAAGGAAATTTGTGGCTCCTCTCAGATTCCAGAAATTTCTGCCACAGAAATGTGAGGAACATGTGTTTTTTTAGCCAAATTTTGAGATTTGCAAAGGATTGTGGGTAACAGAACCTGGTCCGAGCCACACAAGTCACCCCGTCTTGGATTCCCCTAGGTCTCTAGTTTTCAGAAATGCACAGGTTTGGTAGGTTGCCCTAGGTGGCGGCTGAGCTACAGGCCAAAATCTACAGGTAGGCAATTTGCAAAAAACACCTCTGTTTTCCTTCACAAATTTGGATGTGTCCACGTTGCGCTTTGGGGCATTTCCTGTCGCGGGCGCAAGGCCTACCCACACAAGTGAGGTATCATTTTTATCGGGAGACGTGGGGGAACGCTGGGTGGAAGGAAATTTGTGGCTCCTCTCAGATTCCAGAACTTTCTGCCACAGAAATATTAGGAACATGTGTTTTTTTAGCCAAATTTTGAGGTTTGCAAAGGATTCTGGGTAACAGAACCTGGTCCGAGCCACACAAGTCCCCCCATCTTGGATTCCCCTAGGTCTCTAGTTTTCAGAAATGCACAGGTTTGGTAGGTTTCCCTAGGTGGCGGCTGAGCTACAGGCCAAAATCTACAGGTAGGCACTTTGCAAAACACACCTCTTTTTTCCTTCACAAATTTGGATGTGTCCACGTTGCGCTTTGGGGCGTTTTCTGTCGCTGGCGCTAGGCCTACCCACACAAGTGAGGTATCATTTTTATAGGGAGACGTGGGGGAATGCTGGGTGGAAGGAAATTTGTGGCTCCTCTCAGATTCCAGAACTTTCTGCCACAGAAATGTGAGGAACATGTGTTTTTTTAGCCAAATTTTGAGGTTTGCAAAGGATTCTGGGTAACAGAACCTGGTCCGCGCCACACAAGTCACCCCATCTTGGATTCCCCTAGGTCTCTAGTTTTCAGAAATGCACAGGTTTGGTAGGTTTCCCTATGTGGCAGCTGAGCTACAAGCTAAAGTCTACAGGTAGGCACTTTGCAAAAAACACCTCTGTTTTCCTTCACAAATTTGGATGTGTCCACTTTGCGCTTTGGGGCATTTTCTGTCGCGGGCGCTAGGCCTACCCACACAAGTGAGGTATCATTTTTATCGGGAGACATGGGGGAACGCTGGGTGGAAGGAAATTTGTGGCTCCTCTCAGATTCCAGAAATTTCTGCCACAGAAATGTGAGGAACATGTGTTTTTTTAGCCAAATTTTGAGATTTGCAAAGGATTCTGGGTAACAGAACCTGGTCCGAGCCACACAAGTCACCCCTTCTTGGATTCCCCTAGGTCTCTAGTTTTCAGAAATGCACAGGTTTGGTAGGTTGCCCTAGGTGGCGGCTGAGCTACAGGCCAAAATCTACAGGTAGGCAATTTGCAAAAAACACCTCTGTTTTCGTTCACAAATTTGGATGTGTCCACTTTGCGCTTTGGGGCATTTCCTGTCGCGGGCGCTAGGCTTACCCACACAAGTGAGGTATCATTTTTATCGGGAGACGTGGGGGAACGCTGGGTGGAAGGAAATTTGTGGCTCCTCTCAGATTCCAGAACTTTCTGCCACAGAAATGTTAGGAACATGTGTTTTTTTAGCCAAATTTTGAGGTTTGCAAAGGATTCTGGGTAACAGAACCTGGTCCGAGCCACACAAGTCACCCCATCTTGGATTCCCCTAGGTCTCTAGTTTTCAGAAATGCACAGGTTTGGTAGGTTTCCCTAGGTGGCGGCTGAGCTACAGGCCAAAATCTACAGGTAGGCACTTTGCAAAAAACACCTCTGTTTTCCTTCACAAATTTGGATGTGTCCACTTTGCGCTTTGGGGCGTTTTCTGTCGCGGGTGCTAGGCCTACCCACACAAGTGAGGTATCATTTTTATCGGGAGACGTGGGGGAACGCTGGGTGGAAGGAAATTTGTGGCTCCTCTCAGATTCCAGAAATTTCTGCCACAGAAATGTGAGGAACATGTGTTTTTTTAGCCAAATTTTGAGATTTGCAAAGGATTGTGGGTAACAGAACCTGGTCCGAGCCACACAAGTCACCCCGTCTTGGATTCCCCTAGGTCTCTAGTTTTCAGAAATGCACAGGTTTGGTAGGTTGCCCTAGGTGGCGGCTGAGCTACAGGCCAAAATCTACAGGTAGGCAATTTGCAAAAAACACCTCTGTTTTCCTTCACAAATTTGGATGTGTCCACGTTGCGCTTTGGGGCATTTCCTGTCGCGGGCGCAAGGCCTACCCACACAAGTGAGGTATCATTTTTATCGGGAGACGTGGGGGAACGCTGGGTGGAAGGAAATTTGTGGCTCCTCTCAGATTCCAGAACTTTCTGCCACAGAAATATTAGGAACATGTGTTTTTTTAGCCAAATTTTGAGGTTTGCAAAGGATTCTGGGTAACAGAACCTGGTCCGAGCCACACAAGTCCCCCCATCTTGGATTCCCCTAGGTCTCTAGTTTTCAGAAATGCACAGGTTTGGTAGGTTTCCCTAGGTGGCGGCTGAGCTACAGGCCAAAATCTACAGGTAGGCACTTTGCAAAACACACCTCTTTTTTCCTTCACAAATTTGGATGTGTCCACGTTGCGCTTTGGGGCGTTTTCTGTCGCTGGCGCTAGGCCTACCCACACAAGTGAGGTATCATTTTTATAGGGAGACGTGGGGGAATGCTGGGTGGAAGGAAATTTGTGGCTCCTCTCAGATTCCAGAACTTTCTGCCACAGAAATGTGAGGAACATGTGTTTTTTTAGCCAAATTTTGAGGTTTGCAAAGGATTCTGGGTAACAGAACCTGGTCCGCGCCACACAAGTCACCCCATCTTGGATTCCCCTAGGTCTCTAGTTTTCAGAAATGCACAGGTTTGGTAGGTTTCCCTATGTGGCAGCTGAGCTACAAGCTAAAGTCTACAGGTAGGCACTTTGCAAAAAACACCTCTGTTTTCCTTCACAAATTTGGATGTGTCCACTTTGCGCTTTGGGGCATTTTCTGTCGCGGGCGCTAGGCCTACCCACACAAGTGAGGTATCATTTTTATCGGGAGACATGGGGGAACGCTGGGTGGAAGGAAATTTGTGGCTCCTCTCAGATTCCAGAAATTTCTGCCACAGAAATGTGAGGAACATGTGTTTTTTTAGCCAAATTTTGAGATTTGCAAAGGATTCTGGGTAACAGAACCTGGTCCGAGCCACACAAGTCACCCCTTCTTGGATTCCCCTAGGTCTCTAGTTTTCAGAAATGCACAGGTTTGGTAGGTTGCCCTAGGTGGCGGCTGAGCTACAGGCCAAAATCTACAGGTAGGCAATTTGCAAAAAACACCTCTGTTTTCGTTCACAAATTTGGATGTGTCCACTTTGCGCTTTGGGGCATTTCCTGTCGCGGGCGCTAGGCTTACCCACACAAGTGAGGTATCATTTTTATCGGGAGACGTGGGGGAACGCTGGGTGGAAGGAAATTTGTGGCTCCTCTCAGATTCCAGAACTTTCTGCCACAGAAATGTTAGGAACATGTGTTTTTTTAGCCAAATTTTGAGGTTTGCAAAGGATTCTGGGTAACAGAACCTGGTCCGAGCCACACAAGTCACCCCATCTTGGATTCCCCTAGGTCTCTAGTTTTCAGAAATGCACAGGTTTGGTAGGTTTCCCTAGGTGGCGGCTGAGCTACAGGCCAAAATCTACAGGTAGGCACTTTGCAAAAAACACCTCTGTTTTCCTTCACAAATTTGGATGTGTCCACGTTGCGCTTTGGGGCGTTTCCTGTCGCGGGCGCTAGGCCTACCCACTCAAGTGAGGTATCATTTTTATCGGGAGATGTGGGGGAACGCTGCGTGGAAGGAAATTTGTGGCTCCTCTCAGATTCCAGAACTTTCCGCCACAGAAATGTTAGGAACATGTGTTTTTTTAGCCAAATTTTGAGGTTTGCAAAGGATTCTGGGTAACATAACCTGGTCCGAGCCACACAAGTCACCCCATCTTGGATTTCCCTAGGGCTCTAGTTTTCAGAAATGCACAGGTTTGGTAGGTTTCCCTAGGTGGCGGCTGAGCTACAGGCCAAAATCTACAGGTAGGCACTTTGCAAAAAACACCTCTGTTTTCCTTCAAAAATGTGGATGTGTCCACGTTGCGCTTTGGGGCGTTTCCTGTCACGGGCGCTAGGCCTACGCACACAAGTGAGGTATCATTTTTATCGGGAGACGTGGGGGAACGCTGGGTGGAAGGAAATTCGTGGCTCCTCTCAGATTCCAGAACTTTCTGCCACAGAAATGTGAGGAACATGTGTTTTTTTAGCCAAATTTTGAGGTTTGCAAAGGATTCTGGGTAACAGAACCTGGTTCGAGCCACACAGGTCACCCCATCTTGGATTCCCCTAGGTCTCTAGTTTTCAGAAATGCACAGGTTTGGTAGGTTTCCATAGGTGGCAGCTGAGCTACAAGCTAAAATCTACAGGTAGGCACTTTGCAAAAAACACCTCTGTTTTCCTTCACAAATTTGGATGTGTCCACTTTGCGCTTTGGGGCGTTTTCTGTCGCGGGCGCTAGGCCTACCCACACAAGTGAGGTATCATTTTTATCGGGAGACGTGGGGGAACGCTGGGTGGAAGGAAATTTGTGGCTCCTCTCAGATTCCAGAAATTTCTGCCACAGAAATGTGAGGAACATGTGTTTTTTTAGCCAAATTTTGAGATTTGCAAAGGATTCTGGGTAACAGAACCTGGTCCGAGCCACACAAGTCACCCCTTCTTGGATTCCCCTAGGTCTCTAGTTTTCAGAAATGCACAGGTTTGGTAGGTTGCCCTAGGTGGCGGCTGAGCTACAGGCCAAAATCTACAGGTAGGCAATTTGCAAAAAACACCTCTGTTTTCCTTCACAAATTTGGATGTGTCCACTTTGCGCTTTGGGGCATTTCCTGTCGCGGGCGCTAGGCTTACCCACACAAGTGAGGTATCATTTTTATCGGGAGACGTGGGGGAACGCTGGGTGGAAGGAAATTTGTGGCTCCTCTCAGATTCCAGAACTTTCTGCCACAGAAATGTTAGGAACATGTGTTTTTTTAGCCAAATTTTGAGGTTTGCAAAGGATTCTGGGTAACAGAACCTGGTCCGAGCCACACAAGTCATCCCATCTTGGATTCCCCTAGGTCTCTAGTTTTCAGAAATGCACAGGTTTGGTAGGTTTCCCTAGGTGGCGGCTGAGCTACAGGCCAAAATCTACAGGTAGGCACTTTGCAAAAAACACCTCTGTTTTCCTTCACAAATTTGGATGTGTCCACGTTGCGCTTTGGGGCGTTTCCTGTCGCGGGCGCTAGGCCTACCCACTCAAGTGAGGTATCATTTTTATCGGGAGACGTGGGGGAACGCTGCGTGGAAGGAAATTTGTGGCTCCTCTCAGATTCCAGAACTTTCTGCCACAGAAATGTTAGGAACATGTGTTTTTTTAGCCAAATTTTGAGGTTTGCAAAGGATTCTGGGTAACAGAACCTGGTCCGAGCCACACAAGTCACCCCATCTTGGATTTCCCTAGGGCTCTAGTTTTCAGAAATGCACAGGTTTGGTAGGTTTCCCTAGGTGGTGGCTGAGCTACAGGCCAAAATCTACAGGTAGGCACTTTGCAAAAAACACCTCTGTTTTCCTTCAAAAATTTGGATGTGTCCACGTTGCGCTTTGGGGCGTTTCCTGTCACGGGCGCTAGGCCTACGCACACAAGTGAGGTATCATTTTTATCGGGAGACGTGGGGGAACGCTGGGTGGAAGGAAATTCGTGGCTCCTCTCAGATTCCAGAACTTTCTGCCACAGAAATGTGAGGAACATGTGTTTTTTTAGCCAAATTTTGAGGTTTGCAAAGGATTCTGGGTAACAGAACCTGGTCCGAGCCACACAGGTCACCCCATCTTGGATTCCCCTAGGTCTCTAGTTTTCAGAAATGCACAGGTTTGGTAGGTTTCCCTAGGTGGCAGCTGAGCTACAAGCTAAAATCTACAGGTAGGCACTTTGCAAAAAACACCTCTGTTTTCCTTCACAAATTTGGATGTGTCCACTTTGCGCTTTGGGGCGTTTTCTGTCGCGGGCGCTAGGCCTACCCACACAAGTGAGGTATCATTTTTATCGGGAGACGTGGGGGAACGCTGGGTGGAAGGAAATTTGTGGCTCCTCTCAGATTCCAGAAATTTCTGCCACAGAAATGTGAGGAACATGTGTTTTTTTAGCCAAATTTTGAGATTTGCAAAGGATTGTGGGTAACAGAACCTGGTCCGAGCCACACAAGTCACCCCTTCTTGGATTCCCCTAGGTCTCTAGTTTTCAGAAATGCACAGGTTTGGTAGGTTGCCCTAGGTGGCGGCTGAGCTACAGGCCAAAATCTACAGGTAGGCAATTTGCAAAAAACTCCTCTGTTTTCCTTCACAAATTTGGATGTGTCCACGTTGCGCTTTGGGGCATTTCCTGTCGCGGGCGCAAGGCCTACCCACACAAGTGAGGTATCATTTTTATCGGGAGACGTGGGGGAACGCTGGGTGGAAGGAAATTTGTGGCTCCTCTCAGATTCCAGAACTTTCTGCCACAGAAATATTAGGAACATGTGTTTTTTTAGCCAAATTTTGAGGTTTGCAAAGGATTCTGGGTAACAGAACCTGGTCCGAGCCACCCAAGTCCCCCCATCTTGGATTCCCCTAGGTCTCTAATTTTCAGAAATGCACAGGTTTGGTAGGTTTCCCTAGGTGGCGGCTGAGCTACAGGCCAAAATCTACAGGTAGGCACTTTGCAAAACACACCTCTTTTTTCCTTCACAAATTTGGATGTGTCCACGTTGCGCTTTGGGGCGTTTTCTGTCGCGGGCGCTAGGCCTACCCACACAAGTGAGGTATCATTTTTATAGGGAGACGTGGGGGAATGCTGCGTGGAAGGAAATTTGTGGCTCCTCTCAGATTCCAGAACTTTCTGCCACAGAAATAAGAGGAACATGTGTTTTTTTAGCCAAATTTTGAGGTTTGCAAAGGATTCTGGGTAACAGAACCTGGTCCGAGTCACACAAGTCACCCCATCTTGGATTCCCCTAGGTCTCTAGTTTTCAGAAATGCACAGGTTTGGTAGGTTTCCCTAGGTGGCGGCTGAGCTAGAGGCCAAAATCTACAGGTAGGCACTTTGCAAAAAACACCTCTGTTTTCCTTCAAAAATTTGGCTGTGTCCACTTTGCGCTTTGGGGCGTTTCCTGTCACGGGCGCTAGGCCTACGCACACAAGTGAGGTATCATTTTTATCGGGAGACATGGGGGAACGCTGGGTGGAAGGAAATTCGTGGCTCCTCTCAGATTCCAGAACTTTCTGCCACAGAAATGTGAGGAACATGTGTTTTTTTAGCCAAATTTTGAGGTTTGCAAAGGATTCTGGGTAACAGAACCTGGTCAGCGCCACACAAGTCACCCCATCTTGGATTCCCCTAGGTCTCTAGTTTTCAGAAATGCACAGGTTTGGTAGGTTTCCCTAGGTGGCAGCTGAGCTACAAGCTAAAATCTACAGGTAGGCACTTTGCAAAAAACACCTCTGTTTTCCTTCACAAATTTGGATGTGTCCACTTTGCGCTTTGGGGCATTTTCTGTCGCGGGTGCTAGGCCTACCCACACAAGTGAGGTATCATTTTTATTGGGAGACGTGGGGGAACGCTGGGTGGAAGGAAATTTGTGGCTCCTCTCAGATTCCAGAAATTTCTGCCACAGAAATGTGAGGAACATGTGTTTTTTTAGCCAAATTTTGAGATTTGCAAAGGATTCTGGGTAACAGAACCTGGTCCGAGCCACACAGGTCACCCCTTCTTGGATTCCCCTAGGTCTCTAGTTTTCAGAAATGCACAGGTTTGGTAGGTTGCCCTAGGTGGCGGCTGAGCTACAGGCCAAAATCTACAGGTAGGCAATTTGCAAAAAACACCTCTGTTTTCCTTCACAAATTTGGATGTGTCCACTTTGCGCTTTGGGGCATTTGCTGTCGCGGGCGCTAGGCTTACCCACACAAGTGAGGTATCATTTTTATCGGGAGACGTGGGGGAACGCTGGGTGGAAGGAAATTTGTGGCTCCTCTCAGATTCCAGAACTTTCTGCCACAGAAATGTTAGGAACATGTGTTTTTTTAGCCAAATTTTGAGGTTTGCAAAGGATTCTGGGTAACAGAACCTGGTCCGAGCCACACAAGTCACCCCATCTTGGATTCCCCTAGGTCTCTAGTTTTCAGAAATGCACAGGTTTGGTAGGTTTCCCTAGGTGGCGGCTGAGCTACAGGCCAAAATCTACAGGTAGGCACTTTGCAAAAAACACCTCTGTTTTCCTTCACAAATTTGGATGTGTCCACGTTGCGCTTTGGGGCGTTTCCTGTCGCGGGCGCTAGGCCTACCCACTCAAGTGAGGTATCATTTTTATCGGGAGACGTGGGGGAACGCTGCGTGGAAGGAAATTTGTGGCTCCTCTCAGATTCCAGAACTTTCTGCCACAGAAATGTTAGGAACATGTGTTTTTTTAGCCAAATTTTGAGGTTTGCAAAGGATTCTGGGTAACAGAACCTGGTCCGAGCCACACAAGTCACCCCATCTTGGATTTCCCTAGGGCTCTAGTTTTCAGAAATGCACAGGTTTGGTAGGTTTCCCTAGGTGGCGGCTGAGCTACAGGCCAAAATCTACAGGTAGGCACTTTGCAAAAAACACCTCTGTTTTCCTTCAAAAATTTGGATGTGTCCACGTTGCGCTTTGGGGCGTTTCCTGTCACGGGCGCTAGGCCTACGCACACAAGTGAGGTATCATTTTTATCGGGAGACGTGGGGGAACGCTGGGTGGAAGGAAATTCGTGGCTCCTCTCAGATTCCAGAACTTTCTGCCACAGAAATGTGAGGAACATGTGTTTTTTTAGCCAAATTTTGAGGTTTGCAAAGGATTCTGGGTAACAGAACCTGGTCCGAGCCACACAGGTCACCCCATCTTGGATTCCCCTAGGTCTCTAGTTTTCAGAAATGCACAGGTTTGGTAGGTTTCCATAGGTGGCAGCTGAGCTACAAGCTAAAATCTACAGGTAGGCACTTTGCAAAAAACACCTCTGTTTTCCTTCACAAATTTGGATGTGTCCACTTTGCGCTTTGGGGCGTTTTCTGTCGCGGGCGCTAGGCCTACCCACACAAGTGAGGTATCATTTTTATCGGGAGACGTGGGGGAACGCTGGGTGGAAGGAAATTTGAGGCTCCTCTCAGATTCCAGAAATTTCTGCCACAGAAATGTGAGGAACATGTGTTTTTTTAGCCAAATTTTGAGATTTGCAAAGGATTCTGGGTAACAGAACCTGGTCCGAGCCACACAAGTCACCCCTTCTTGGATTCCCCTAGGTCTCTAGTTTTCAGAAATGCACAGGTTTGGTAGGTTTCCCTAGGTGGCGGCTGAGCTACAGGCCAAAATCTACAGGTAGGCAATTTGCAAAAAACACCTCTGTTTTCCTTCACAAATTTGGATGTGTCCACTTTGCGCTTTGGGGCATTTCCTGTCGCGGGCGCTACGCTTACCCACACAAGTGAGGTATCATTTTTATCGGGAGACGTGGGGGAACGCTGGGTGGAAGGAAATTTGTGGCTCCTCTCAGATTCCAGAACTTTCTGCCACAGAAATGTTAGGAACATGTGTTTTTTTAGCCAAATTTTGAGGTTTGCAAAGGATTCTGGGTAACAGAACCTGGTCCGAGCCACACAAGTCATCCCATCTTGGATTCCCCTAGGTCTCTAGTTTTCAGAAATGCACAGGTTTGGTAGGTTTCCCTAGGTGGCGGCTGAGCTACAGGCCAAAATCTACAGGTAGGCACTTTGCAAAAAACACCTCTGTTTTCCTTCACAAATTTGGATGTGTCCACGTTGTGCTTTGGGGCGTTTCCTGTCACGGGCGCTAGGCCTACCCACTCAAGTGAGGTATCATTTTTATCGGGAGACGTGGGGGAACGCTGCGTGGAAGGAAATTTGTGGCTCCTCTCAGATTCCAGAACTTTCTGCCACAGAAATGTTAGGAACATGTGTTTTTTTAGCCAAATTTTGAGGTTTGCAAAGGATTCTGGGTAACAGAACCTGGTCCGAGCCACACAAGTCACCCCATCTTGGATTTCCCTAGGGCTCTAGTTTTCAGAAATGCACAGGTTTGGTAGGTTTCCCTAGGTGGCGGCTGAGCTACAGGCCAAAATCTACAGGTAGGCACTTTGCAAAAAACACCTCTGTTTTCCTTCAAAAATTTGGATGTGTCCACGTTGCGCTTTGGGGCGTTTCCTGTCACGGGCGCTAGGCCTACGCACACAAGTGAGGTATCATTTTTATCGGGAGACGTGGGGGAACGCTGGGTGGAAGGAAATTCGTGGCTCCTCTCAGATTCCAGAACTTTCTGCCACAGAAATGTGAGGAACATGTGTTTTTTTAGCCAAATTTTGAGGTTTGCAAAGGATTCTGGGTAACAGAACCTGGTCCGAGCCACACAGGTCACCCCATCTTGGATTCCCCTAGGTCTCTAGTTTTCAGAAATGCACAGGTTTGGTAGGTTTCCCTAGGTGGCAGCTGAGCTACAAGCTAAAATCTACAGGTAGGCACTTTGCAAAAAACACCTCTGTTTTCCTTCACAAATTTGGATGTGTCCACTTTGCGCTTTGGGGCGTTTTCTGTCGCGGGCGCTAGGCCTACCCACACAAGTGAGGTATCATTTTTATCGGGAGACGTGGGGGAACGCTGGGTGGAAGGAAATTTGTGGCTCCTCTCAGATTCCAGAAATTTCTGCCACAGAAATGTGAGGAACATGTGTTTTTTTAGCCAAATTTTGAGATTTGCAAAGGATTGTGGGTAACAGAACCTGGTCCGAGCCACACAAGTCACCCCTTCTTGGATTCCCCTAGGTCTCTAGTTTTCAGAAATGCACAGGTTTGGTAGGTTGCCCTAGGTGGCGGCTGAGCTACAGGCCAAAATCTACAGGTAGGCAATTTGCAAAAAACACCTCTGTTTTCCTTCACAAATTTGGATGTGTCCACGTTGCGCTTTGGGGCATTTCCTGTCGCGGGCGCAAGGCCTACCCACACAAGTGAGGTATCATTTTTATCGGAAGACGTGGGGGAACGCTGGGTGGAAGGAAATTTGTGGCTCCTCTCAGATTCCAGAACTTTCTGCCACAGAAATATTAGGAACATGTGTTTTTTTAGCCAAATTTTGAGGTTTGCAAAGGATTCTGGGTAACAGAACCTGGTCCGAGCCACACAAGTCCCCCCATCTTGGATTCCCCTAGGTCTCTAGTTTTCAGAAATGCACAGGTTTGGTAGGTTTCCCTAGGTGGCGGCTGAGCTACAGGCCAAAATCTACAGGTAGGCACTTTGCAAAACACACCTCTTTTTTCCTTCACAAATTTGGATGTGTCCACGTTGCGCTTTGGGGCGTTTTCTGTCACGGGCGCTAGGCCTACCCACACAAGTGAGGTATCATTTTTATAGGGAGACGTGGGGGAATGCTGGGTGGAAGGAAATTTGTGGCTCCTCTCAGATTCCAGAACTTTCTGCCACAGAAATATGAGGAACATGTGTTTTTTTAGCCAAATTTTGAGGTTTGCAAAGGATTCTGGGTAACAGAACCTGGTCCGAGTCACACAAGTCACCCCATCTTGGATTCCCCTAGGTCTCTAGTTTTCAGAAATGCACAGGTTTGGTAGGTTTCCCTAGGTGGCGGCTGAGCTAGAGGCCAAAATCTACAGGTAGGCACTTTGCAAAAAACACCTCTGTTTTCCTTCAAAAATTTGGCTGTGTCCACTTTGCGCTTTGGGGCGTTTCCTGTCACAGGCGCTAGGCCTACGCACACAAGTGAGGTATCATTTTTATCGGGAGACATGGGGGAACGCTGGGTGGAAGGAAATTCGTGGCTCCTCTCAGATTCCAGAACTTTCTGCCACAGAAATATGAGGAACATGTGTTTTTTTAGCCAAATTTTGAGGTTTGCAAAGGATTCTGGGTAACAGAACCTGGTCAGCGCCACACAAGTCACCCCATCTTGGATTCCCCTAGGTCTCTAGTTTTCAGAAATGCACAGGTTTGGTAGGTTTCCCTAGGTGGCAGCTGAGCTACAAGCTAAAATCTACAGGTAGGCACTTTGCAAAAAACACCTCTGTTTTCCTTCACAAATTTGGATGTGTCCACTTTGCGCTTTGGGGCATTTTCTGTCGCGGGTGCTAGGCCTACCCACACAAGTGAGGTATCATTTTTATTGGGAGACGTGGGGGAACGCTGGGTGGAAGGAAATTTGTGGCTCCTCTCAGATTCCAGAACTTTCTGCCACAGAAATGTGAGGAACATGTGTTTTTTTAGCCAAATTTTGAGGTTTGCAAAGGATTCTGGGTAACAGAACCTGGTCCGAGCCACACAGGTCACCCCATCTTGGATTCCCCTAGGTCTCTAGTTTTCAGAAATGCACAGGTTTGGTAGGTTTCCCTAGGTGGCAGCTGAGCTACCAGCTAAAATCTACAGGTAGGCACTTTGCAAAAAACACCTCTGTTTTCCTTCACAAATTTGGATGTGTCCACTTTGCGCTTTGGGGCGTTTTCTGTCGCGGGCGCTAGGCCTACCCACACAAGTGAGGTATCATTTTTATCGGGAGACGTGGGGGAACGCTGCGTGGAAGGAAATTTGTGGCTCCTCTCAGATTCCAGAACTTTCTGCCACAGAAATGTTAGGAACATGTGTTTTTTTAGCCAAATTTTGAGGTTTGCAAAGGATTCTGGGTAACAGAACCTGGTCCGAGCCACACAAGTCACCCCATCTTGGATTTCCCTAGGGCTCTAGTTTTCAGAAATGCACAGGTTTGGTAGGTTTCCCTAGGTGGCGGCTGAGCTACAGGCCAAAATCTACAGGTAGGCACTTTGCAAAAAACACCTCTGTTTTCCTTCAAAAATGTGGATGTGTCCACGTTGCGCTTTGGGGCATTTCCTGTCGCGGGCGCAAGGCCTACCCACACAAGTGAGGTATCATTTTTATCGGGAGACGTGGGGGAACGCTGGGTGGAAGGAAACTTGTGGCTCCTCTCAGATTCCAGAACTTTCTGCCACAGAAATATTAGGAACATGTGTTTTTTTAGCCAAATTTTGAGGTTTGCAAAGGATTCTGGGTAACAGAACCTGGTCCGAGCCACACAAGTCCCCCCATCTTGGATTCCCCTAGGTCTCTAGTTTTCAGAAATGCACAGGTTTGGTAGGTTTCCCTAGGTGGCGGCTGAGCTACAGGCCAAAATCTACAGGTAGGCACTTTGCAAAACACACCTCTTTTGTCCTTCACAAATTTGGATGTGTCCACGTTGCGCTTTGGGGCGTTTTCTGTCGCGGGCGCTAGGCCTACCCACACAAGTGAGGTATCATTTTTATAGGGAGACGTGGGGGAATGCTGGGTGGAAGGAAATTTGTGGCTCCTCTCAGATTCCAGAACTTTCTGCCACAGAAATATGAGGAACATGTGTTTTTTTAGCCAAATTTTGAGGTTTGCAAAGGATTCTGGGTAACAGAACCTGGTCCGAGTCACACAAGTCACCCCATCTTGGATTCCCCTAGGTCTCTAGTTTTCAGAAATGCACAGGTTTGGTAGGTTTCCCTAGGTGGCGGCTGAGCTAGAGGCCAAAATCTACAGGTAGGCACTTTGCAAAAAACACCTCTGTTTTCCTTCAAAAATTTGGCTGTGTCCACTTTGCGCTTTGGGGCGTTTCCTGTCACGGGCGCTAGGCCTACGCACACAAGTGAGGTATCATTTTTATCGGGAGACGTGGGGGAACGCTGGGTGGAAGGAAATTCGTGGCTCCTCTCAGATTCCAGAACTTTCTGCCACAGAAATGTGAGGAACATGTGTTTTTTTAGCCAAATTTTGAGGTTTGCAAAGGATTCTGGGTAACAGAACCTGGTCCGAGCCACACAGGTCACCCCATCTTGGATTCCCCTAGGTCTCTAGTTTTCAGAAATGCATAGGTTTGGTAGGTTTCCCTAGGTGGCAGCTGAGCTACAAGCTAAAATCTACAGGTAGGCACTTTGCAAAAAACACCTCTGTTTTCCTTCACAAATTTGGATGTGTCCACTTTGCGCTTTGGGGCGTTTTCTGTCGCGGGTGCTAGGCCTACCCACACAAGTGAGGTATCATTTTTATCGGGAGACGTGGGGGAACGCTGGGTGGAAGGAAATTTGTGGCTCCTCTCAGATTCCAGAAATTTCTGCCACAGAAATGTGAGGAACATGTGTTTTTTTAGCCAAATTTTGAGATTTGCAAAGGATTCTGGGTAACAGAACCTGGTCCGAGCCACACAAGTCACCCCTTCTTGGATTCCCCTAGGTCTCTAGTTTTCAGAAATGCACAGGTTTGGTAGGTTGCCCTAGGTGGCGGCTGAGCTGCAGGCCAAAATCTACAGGTAGGCAATTTGCAAAAAACACCTCTTTTTTCCTTCACAAATTTGGATGTGTCCACGTTGCGCTTTGGGGCATTTCCTGTCGCGGGCGCAAGGCCTACCCACACAAGTGAGGTATCATTTTTATCGGGAGACGTGGGGGAACGCTGGGTGGAAGGAAATTTGTGGCTCCTCTCAGATTCCAGAACTTTCTGCCACAGAAATATTAGGAACATGTGTTTTTTTAGCCAAATTTTGAGGTTTGCAAAGGATTCTGGGTAACAGAACCTGGTCCGAGCCACACAAGTCCCCCCATCTTGGATTCCCCTAGGTCTCTAGTTTTCAGAAATGCACAGGTTTGGTAGGTTTCCCTAGGTGGCGGCTGAGCTACAGGCCAAAATCTACAGGTAGGCACTTTGCAAAACACACCTCTTTTTTCCTTCACAAATTTGGATGTGTCCACGTTGCGCTTTGGGGCGTTTTCTGTCGCGGGCGCTAGGCCTACCCACACAAGTGAGGTATCATTTTTATAGGGAGACGTGGGGGAATGCTGGGTGGAAGGAAATTTGTGGCTCCTCTCAGATTCCAGAACTTTCTGCCACAGAAATATGAGGAACATGTGTTTTTTTAGCCAAGTTTTGAGGTTTGCAAAGGATTCTGGGTAACAGAACCTGGTCCGAGCCACACAAGTCACCCCATCTTGGATTCCCCTAGGTCTCTAGTTTTCAGAAATGCACAGGTTTGGTAGGTTTCCCTAGGTGGCGGCTGAGCTAGAGGCCAAAATCTACAGGTAGGCACTTTGCAAAAAACACCTCTGTTTTCCTTCAAAAATTTGGCTGTGTCCACTTTGCGCTTTGGGGCGTTTCCTGTCACGGGCGCTAGGCCTACGCACACAAGTGAGGTATCATTTTTAACGGGAGACATGGGGGAACGCTGGGTGGAAGGAAATTCGTGGCTCCTCTCAGATTCCAGAACTTTCTGCCACAGAAATGTGAGGAACATGTGTTTTTTTAGCCAAATTTTGAGGTTTGCAAAGGATTCTGGGTAACAGAACCTGGTCCGAGCCACACAAGTCATCCCATCTTGGATTTCCCTAGGTCTCTAGTTTTCAGAAATGCACAGGTTTGGTAGGTTTCCCTAGGTGGCGGCTGAGCTACAGGCCAAAATCTACAGGTAGGCACTTTGCAAAAAACACCTCTGTTTTCCTTCACAAATTTGGATGTGTCCACTTTGCGCTTTGGGGCGTTTTCTGTCGCGGGCGCTAGGTCTACCCACACAAGTGAGGTATCATTTTTATCGGGAGACGTGGGGGAACGCTGGGTGGAAGGAAATTTGTGGCTCCTCTCAGATTCCAGAAATTTCTGCCACAGAAATGTGAGGAACATGTGTTTTTTTAGCCAAATTTTGAGATTTGCAAAGGATTGTGGGTAACAGAACCTGGTCCGAGCCACACAAGTCACCCCTTCTTGGATTCCCCTAGGTCTCTAGTTTTCAGAAATGCACAGGTTTGGTAGGTTGCCCTAGGTGGCGGCTGAGCTACAGGCCAAAATCTACAGGTAGGCAATTTGCAAAAAACACCTCTGTTTTCCTTCACAAATTTGGATGTGTCCACGTTGCGCTTTGGGGCATTTCCTGTCGCGGGCGCAAGGCCTACCCACACAAGTGAGGTATCATTTTTATCGGGAGACGTGGGGGAACGCTGGGTGGAAGGAAATTTGTGGCTCCTCTCAGATTCCAGAACTTTCTGCCACAGAAATATTAGGAACATGTGTTTTTTTAGCCAAATTTTGAGGTTTGCAAAGGATTCTGGGTAACAGAACCTGGTCCGAGCCACACAAGTCCCCCCATCTTGGATTCCCCTAGGTCTCTAGTTTTCAGAAATGCACAGGTTTGGTAGGTTTCCCTAGGTGGCGGCTGAGCTACAGGCCAAAATCTACAGGTAGGCACTTTGCAAAACACACCTCTTTTTTCCTTCACAAATTTGGATGTGTCCACGTTGCGCTTTGGGGCGTTTTCTGTCACGGGCGCTAGGCCTACCCACACAAGTGAGGTATCATTTTTATAGGGAGACGTGGGGGAATGCTGGGTGGAAGGAAATTTGTGGCTCCTCTCAGATTCCAGAACTTTCTGCCACAGAAATATGAGGAACATGTGTTTTTTTAGCCAAATTTTGAGGTTTGCAAAGGATTCTGGGTAACAGAACCTGGTCCGAGTCACACAAGTCACCCCATCTTGGATTCCCCTAGGTCTCTAGTTTTCAGAAATGCACAGGTTTGGTAGGTTTCCCTAGGTGGCGGCTGAGCTAGAGGCCAAAATCTACAGGTAGGCACTTTGCAAAAAACACCTCTGTTTTCCTTCAAAAATTTGGCTGTGTCCACTTTGCGCTTTGGGGCGTTTCCTGTCACGGGCGCTAGGCCTACGCACACAAGTGAGGTATCATTTTTATCGGGAGACATGGGGGAACGCTGGGTGGAAGGAAATTCGTGGCTCCTCTCAGATTCCAGAACTTTCTGCCACAGAAATATGAGGAACATGTGTTTTTTTAGCCAAATTTTGAGGTTTGCAAAGGATTCTGGGTAACAGAACCTGGTCAGCGCCACACAAGTCACCCCATCTTGGATTCCCCTAGGTCTCTAGTTTTCAGAAATGCACAGGTTTGGTAGGTTTCCCTAGGTGGCAGCTGAGCTACAAGCTAAAATCTACAGGTAGGCACTTTGCAAAAAACACCTCTGTTTTCCTTCACAAATTTGGATGTGTCCACTTTGCGCTTTGGGGCATTTTCTGTCGCGGGTGCTAGGCCTACCCACACAAGTGAGGTATCATTTTTATTGGGAGACGTGGGGGAACGCTGGGTGGAAGGAAATTTGTGGCTCCTCTCAGATTCCAGAACTTTCTGCCACAGAAATGTGAGGAACATGTGTTTTTTTTAGCCAAATTTTGAGGTTTGCAAAGGATTCTGGGTAACAGAACCTGGTCCGAGCCACACAGGTCACCCCATCTTGGATTCCCCTAGGTCTCTAGTTTTCAGAAATGCACAGGTTTGGTAGGTTTCCCTAGGTGGCAGCTGAGCTACCAGCTAAAATCTACAGGTAGGCACTTTGCAAAAAACACCTCTGTTTTCCTTCACAAATTTGGATGTGTCCACTTTGCGCTTTGGGGCGTTTTCTGTCGCGGGCGCTAGGCCTACCCACACAAGTGAGGTATCATTTTTATCGGGAGACGTGGGGGAACGCTGGGTGGAAGGAAATTTGTGGCTCCTCTCAGATTCCAGAAATTTCTGCCACAGAAATGTGAGGAACATGTGTTTTTTTAGCCAAATTTTGAGATTTGCAAAGGATTCTGGGTAACAGAACCTGGTCCGAGCCACACAAGTCACCCCTTCTTGGATTCCCCTAGGTCTCTAGTTTTCAGAAATGCACAGGTTTGGTAGGTTGCCCTAGGTGGCGGCTGAGCTACAGGCCAAAATCTACAGGTAGGCAATTTGCAAAAAACACCTCTGTTTTCCTTCACAAATTTGGATGTGTCCACTTTGCGCTTTGGGGCATTTCCTGTCGCGGGCGCTAGGCTTACCCACACAAGTGAGGTATCATTTTTATCAGGAGACGTGGGGGAACGCTGGGTGGAAGGAAATTTGTGGCTCCTCTCAGATTCCAGAACTTTCTGCCACAGAAATGTTAGGAACATGTGTTTTTTTAGCCAAATTTTGAGGTTTGCAAAGGATTCTGGGTAACAGAACCTGGTCCGAGCCACACAAGTCATCCCATCTTGGATTCCCCTAGGTCTCTAGTTTTCAGAAATGCACAGGTTTGGTAGGTTTCCCTAGGTGGCGGCTGAGCTACAGGCCAAAATCTACAGGTAGGCACTTTGCAAAAAACACCTCTGTTTTCCTTCACAAATTTGGATGTGTCCAAGTTGCGCTTTGGGGCGTTTCCTGTCGCGGGCGCTAGGCCTACCCACTCAAGTGAGGTATCATTTTTATCGGGAGACGTGGGGGAACGCTGCGTGGAAGGAAATTTGTGGCTCCTCTCAGATTCCAGAACTTTCTGCCACAGAAATGTTAGGAACATGTGTTTTTTTAGCCAAATTTTGAGGTTTGCAAAGGATTCTGGGTAACAGAACCTGGTCCGAGCCACACAAGTCACCCCATCTTGGATTTCCCTAGGGCTCTAGTTTTCAGAAATGCACAGGTTTGGTAGGTTTCCCTAGGTGGCGGCTGAGCTACAGGCCAAAATCTACAGGTAGGCACTTTGCAAAAAACACCTCTGTTTTCCTTCAAAAATGTGGATGTGTCCACGTTGCGCTTTGGGGCATTTCCTGTCGCGGGCGCAAGGCCTACCCACACAAGTGAGGTATCATTTTTATCGGGAGACGTGGGGGAACGCTGGGTGGAAGGAAACTTGTGGCTCCTCTCAGATTCCAGAACTTTCTGCCACAGAAATATTAGGAACATGTGTTTTTTTAGCCAAATTTTGAGGTTTGCAAAGGATTCTGGGTAACAGAACCTGGTCCGAGCCACACAAGTCCCCCCATCTTGGATTCCCCTAGGTCTCTAGTTTTCAGAAATGCACAGGTTTGGTAGGTTTCCCTAGGTGGCGGCTGAGCTACAGGCCAAAATCTACAGGTAGGCACTTTGCAAAACACACCTCTTTTGTCCTTCACAAATTTGGATGTGTCCACGTTGCGCTTTGGGGCGTTTTCTGTCGCGGGCGCTAGGCCTACCCACACAAGTGAGGTATCATTTTTATAGGGAGACGTGGGGGAATGCTGGGTGGAAGGAAATTTGTGGCTCCTCTCAGATTCCAGAACTTTCTGCCACAGAAATATGAGGAACATGTGTTTTTTTAGCCAAATGTTGAGGTTTGCAAAGGATTCTGGGTAACAGAACCTGGTCCGAGTCACACAAGTCACCCCATCTTGGATTCCCCTAGGTCTCTAGTTTTCAGAAATGCACAGGTTTGGTAGGTTTCCCTAGGTGGCGGCTGAGCTAGAGGCCAAAATCTACAGGTAGGCACTTTGCAAAAAACACCTCTGTTTTCCTTCAAAAATTTGGCTGTGTCCACTTTGCGCTTTGGGGCGTTTCCTGTCACGGGCGCTAGGCCTACGCACACAAGTGAGGTATCATTTTTATCGGGAGACGTGGTGGAACGCTGGGTGGAAGGAAATTCGTGGCTCCTCTCAGATTCCAGAACTTTCTGCCACAGAAATGTGAGGAACATGTGTTTTTTTAGCCAAATTTTGAGGTTTGCAAAGGATTCTGGGTAACAGAACCTGGTCCGAGCCACACAGGTCACCCCATCTTGGATTCCCCTAGGTCTCTAGTTTTCAGAAATGCATAGGTTTGGTAGGTTTCCCTAGGTGGCAGCTGAGCTACAAGCTAAAATCTACAGGTAGGCACTTTGCAAAAAACACCTCTGTTTTCCTTCACAAATTTGGATGTGTCCACTTTGCGCTTTGGGGCGTTTTCTGTCGCGGGTGCTAGGCCTACCCACACAAGTGAGGTATCATTTTTATCGGGAGACGTGGGGGAACGCTGGGTGGAAGGAAATTTGTGGCTCCTCTCAGATTCCAGAAATTTCTGCCACAGAAATGTGAGGAACATGTGTTTTTTTAGCCAAATTTTGAGATTTGCAAAGGATTCTGGGTAACAGAACCTGGTCCGAGCCACACAAGTCACCCCTTCTTGGATTCCCCTAGGTCTCTAGTTTTCAGAAATGCACAGGTTTGGTAGGTTGCCCTAGGTGGCGGCTGAGCTGCAGGCCAAAATCTACAGGTAGGCAATTTGCAAAAAACACCTCTTTTTTCCTTCACAAATTTGGATGTGTCCACGTTGCGCTTTGGGGCATTTCCTGTCGCGGGCGCAAGGCCTACCCACACAAGTGAGGTATCATTTTTATCGGGAGACGTGGGGGAACGCTGGGTGGAAGGAAATTTGTGGCTCCTCTCAGATTCCAGAACTTTCTGCCACAGAAATATTAGGAACATGTGTTTTTTTAGCCAAATTTTGAGGTTTGCAAAGGATTCTGGGTAACAGAACCTGGTCCGAGCCACACAAGTCCCCCCATCTTGGATTCCCCTAGGTCTCTAGTTTTCAGAAATGCACAGGTTTGGTAGGTTTCCCTAGGTGGCGGCTGAGCTACAGGCCAAAATCTACAGGTAGGCACTTTGCAAAACACACCTCTTTTTTCCTTCACAAATTTGGATGTGTCCACGTTGCGCTTTGGGGCGTTTTCTGTCGCGGGCGCTAGGCCTACCCACACAAGTGAGGTATCATTTTTATAGGGAGACGTGGGGGAATGCTGGGTGGAAGGAAATTTGTGGCTCCTCTCAGATTCCAGAACTTTCTGCCACAGAAATATGAGGAACATGTGTTTTTTTAGCCAAGTTTTGAGGTTTGCAAAGGATTCTGGGTAACAGAACCTGGTCCGAGCCACACAAGTCACCCCATCTTGGATTCCCCTAGGTCTCTAGTTTTCAGAAATGCACAGGTTTGGTAGGTTTCCCTAGGTGGCGGCTGAGCTAGAGGCCAAAATCTACAGGTAGGCACTTTGCAAAAAACACCTCTGTTTTCCTTCAAAAATTTGGCTGTGTCCACTTTGCGCTTTGGGGCGTTTCCTGTCACGGGCGCTAGGCCTACGCACACAAGTGAGGTATCATTTTTAACGGGAGACATGGGGGAACGCTGGGTGGAAGGAAATTCGTGGCTCCTCTCAGATTCCAGAACTTTCTGCCACAGAAATGTGAGGAACATGTGTTTTTTTAGCCAAATTTTGAGGTTTGCAAAGGATTCTGGGTAACAGAACCTGGTCCGAGCCACACAAGTCATCCCATCTTGGATTTCCCTAGGTCTCTAGTTTTCAGAAATGCACAGGTTTGGTAGGTTTCCCTAGGTGGCGGCTGAGCTACAGGCCAAAATCTACAGGTAGGCACTTTGCAAAAAACACCTCTGTTTTCCTTCACAAATTTGGATGTGTCCACGTTGCGCTTTGGGGCGTTTCCTGTCGCGGGCGCTAGGCCTACCCACTCAAGTGAGGTATCATTTTTATCGGGAGACGTGGGGGAACTCTGCGTGGAAGGAAATTTGTGGCTCCTCTCAGATTCCAGAACTTTCTGCCACAGAAATGTTAGGAACATGTGTTTTTTTAGCCAAATTTTGAGGTTTGCAAAGGATTCTGGGTAACAGAACCTGGTCCGAGCCACACAAGTCACCCCATCTTGGATTTCCCTAGGGCTCTAGTTTTCAGAAATGCACAGGTTTGGTAGGTTTCCCTAGGTGGCGGCTGAGCTACAGGCCAAAATCTACAGGTAGGCACTTTGCAAAAAACACCTCTGTTTTCCTTCAAAAATTTGGATGTGTCCACGTTGCGCTTTGGGGCGTGTCCTGTCACGGGCGCTAGGCCTACGCACACAAGTGAGGTATCATTTTTATCGGGAGACGTGGGGGAACGCTGGGTGGAAGGAAATTCGTGGCTCCTCTCAGATTCCAGAACTTTCTGCCACAGAAATGTGAGGAACATGTGTTTTTTTAGCCAAATTTTGAGGTTTGCAAAGGATTCTGGGTAACAGAACCTGGTCCGAGCCACACAGGTCACCCCATCTTGGATTCCCCTAGGTCTCTAGTTTTCAGAAATGCACAGGTTTGGTAGGTTTCCCTAGGTGGCAGCTGAGCTACAAGCTAAAATCTACAGGTAGGCACTTTGCAAAAAACACCTCTGTTTTCCTTCACAAATTTGGATGTGTCCACTTTGCGCTTTGGGGCGTTTTCTGTCGCGGGCGCTAGGCCTACCCACACAAGTGAGGTATCATTTTTATCGGGAGACGTGGGGGAACGCTGGGTGGAAGGAAATTTGTGGCTCCTCTCAGATTCCAGAAATTTCTGCCACAGAAATGTGAGGAACATGTGTTTTTTTAGCCAAATTTTGAGATTTGCAAAGGATTGTGGGTAACAGAACCTGGTCCGAGCCACACAAGTCACCCCTTCTTGGATTCCCCTAGGTCTCTAGTTTTCAGAAATGCACAGGTTTGGTAGGTTGCCCTAGGTGGCGGCTGAGCTACAGGCCAAAATCTACAGGTAGGCAATTTGCAAAAAACACCTCTGTTTTCCTTCACAAATTTGGATGTGTCCACGTTGCGCTTTGGGGCATTTCCTGTCGCGGGCGCAAGGCCTACCCACACAAGTGAGGTATCATTTTTATCGGGAGACGTGGGGGAACGCTGGGTGGAAGGAAATTTGTGGCTCCTCTCAGATTCCAGAACTTTCTGCCACAGAAATATTAGGAACATGTGTTTTTTTAGCCAAATTTTGAGGTTTGCAAAGGATTCTGGGTAACAGAACCTGGTCCGAGCCACACAAGTCCCCCCACCTTGGATTCCCCTAGGTCTCTAGTTTTCAGAAATGCACAGGTTTGGTAGGTTTCCCTAGGTGGCGGCTGAGCTACAGGCCAAAATCTACAGGTAGGCACTTTGCAAAACACACCTCTTTTTTCCTTCACAAATTTGGATGTGTCCACGTTGCGCTTTGGGGCGTTTTCTGTCGCGGGCGCTAGGCCTACCCACACAAGTGAGGTATCATTTTTATAGGGAGACGTGGGGGAATGCTGGGTGGAAGGAAATTTGTGGCTCCTCTCAGATTCCAGAACTTTCTGCCACAGAAATATGAGGAACATGTGTTTTTTTAGCCAAATTTTGAGGTTTGCAAAGGATTCTGGGTAACAGAACCTGGTCCGAGTCACACAAGTCACCCCATCTTGGATTCCCCTAGGTCTCTAGTTTTCAGAAATGCACAGGTTTGGTAGGTTTCCCTAGGTGGCGGCTGAGCTAGAGGCCAAAATCTACAGGTAGGCACTTTGCAAAAAACACCTCTGTTTTCCTTCAAAAATTTGGCTGTGTCCACTTTGCGCTTTGGGGCGTTTCCTGTCACGGGCGCTAGGCCTACGCACACAAGTGAGGTATCATTTTTATCGGGAGACGTGGGGGAACGCTGGGTGGAAGGAAATTCGTGGCTCCTCTCAGATTCCAGAACTTTCTGCCACAGAAATGTGAGGAACATGTGTTTTTTTAGCCAAATTTTGAGGTTTGCAAAGGATTCTGGGTAACAGAACCTGGTCCGAGCCACACAGGTCACCCCATCTTGGATTCCCCTAGGTCTCTAGTTTTCAGAAATGCACAGGTTTGGTAGGTTTCCCTAGGTGGCAGCTGAGCTACAAGCTAAAATCTACAGGTAGGCACTTTGCAAAAAACACCTCTGTTTTCCTTCACAAATTTGGATGTGTCCACTTTGCGCTTTGGGGCGTTTTCTGTCGCGGGTGCTAGGCCTACCCACACAAGTGAGGTATCATTTTTATCGGGAGACGTGGGGGAACGCTGCGTGGAAGGAAATTTGTGGCTCCTCTCAGATTCCAGAAATTTCTGCCACAGAAATGTGAGGAACATGTGTTTTTTTAGCCAAATTTTGAGATTTGCAAAGGATTCTGGGTAACAGAACCTGGTCCGAGCCACACAAGTCACCCCATCTTGGATTCCCCTAGGTCTCTAGTTTTCAGAAATGCACAGGTTTGGTAGGTTTCCCTAGGTGGCGGCTGAGCTACAGGCCAAAATCTACAGGTAGGCACTTTGCAAAACACACCTCTTTTTTCCTTCACAAATTTGGATGTGTCCACGTTGCGCTTTGGGGCGTTTTCTGTCGCGGGCGCTAGGCATACCCACACAAGTGAGGTTTCATTTTTATAGGGAGACGTGGGGGAATGCTGGGTGGAAGGAAATTTGTGGCTCCTCTCAGATTCCAGAACTTTCTGCCACAGAAATATGAGGAACATGTGTTTTTTTAGCCAAGTTTTGAGGTTTGCAAAGGATTCTGGGTAACAGAACCTGGTCCGAGCCACACAAGTCACCCCATCTTGGATTCCCCTAGGTCTCTAGTTTTCAGAAATGCACAGGTTTGGTAGGTTTCCCTAGGTGGCGGCTGAGCTAGAGGCCAAAATCTACAGGTAGGCACTTTGCAAAAAACACCTCTGTTTTCCTTCAAAAATTTGGCTGTGTCCACTTTGCGCTTTGGGGCGTTTCCTGTCACGGGCGCTAGGCCTACGCACACAAGTGAGGTATCATTTTTATCGGGAGACATGGGGGAACGCTGGGTGGAAGGAAATTCGTGGCTCCTCTCAGATTCCAGAACTTTCTGCCACAGAAATGTGAGGAACATGTGTTTTTTTAGCCAAATTTTGAGGTTTGCAAAGGATTCTGGGTAACAGAACCTGGTCCGAGCCACACAAGTCACCCCATCTTGGATTCCCCTAGGTCTCTAGTTTTCAGAAATGCACAGGTATGGTAGGTTTCCCTAGGTGGCGGCTGAGCTACAGGCCAAAATCTACAGGTAGGCACTTTGCAAAAAACACCTCTGTTTTCCTTCACAAATTTGGATGTGTCCACGTTGCGCTTTGGGGCGTTTCCTGTCGCGGGCGCTAGGCCTACCCACTCAAGTGAGGTATCATTTTTATCGGGAGACGTGGGGGAACGCTGCGTGGAAGGAAATTTGTGGCTCCTCTCAGATTCCAGAAATTTCTGCAACAGAAATGTGAGGAACATGTGTTTTTTTAGCCAAATTTTGAGATTTGCAAAGGATTCTGGGTAACAGAACCTGGTCCGAGCCACACAAGTCACCCCTTCTTGGATTCCCCTAGGTCTCTAGTTTTCAGAAATGCACAGGTTTGGTAGGTTGCCCTAGGTGGCGGCTGAGCTACAGGCCAAAATCTACAGGTAGGCAATTTGCAAAAAACACCTCTGTTTTCGTTCACAAATTTGGATGTGTCCACTTTGCGCTTTGGGGCATTTCCTGTCGCGGGCGCTAGGCTTACCCACACAAGTGAGGTATCATTTTTATCGGGAGACGTGGGGGAACGCTGGGTGGAAGGAAATTTGTGGCTCCTCTCAGATTCCAGAACTTTCTGCCACAGAAATGTTAGGAACATGTGTTTTTTTAGCCAAATTTTGAGGTTTGCAAAGGATTCTAGGTAACAGAACCTGGTCCGAGCCACACAAGTCACCCCATCTTGGATTCCCCTAGGTCTCTAGTTTTCAGAAATGCACAGGTTTGGTAGGTTTCCCTAGGTGGCGGCTGAGCTACAGGCCAAAATCTACAGGTAGGCACTTTGCAAAAAACACCTCTGTTTTCCTTCACAAATTTGGATGTGTCCACGTTGCGCTTTGGGGCGTTTCCTGTCGCGGGCGCTAGGCCTACCCACTCAAGTGAGGTATCATTTTTATCGGGAGACGTGGGGGAACGCTGCGTGGAAGGAAATTTGTGGTTCCTCTCAGATTCCAGAACTTTCTGCCACAGAAATGTTAGGAACATGTGTTTTTTTTAGCCAAATTTTGAGGTTTGCAAAGGATTCTGGGTAACAGAACCTGGTCCGAGCCACACAAGTCACCCCATCTTGGATTTCCCTAGGGCTCTAGTTTTCAGAAATGCACAGGTTTGGTAGGTTTCCCTAGGTGGCGGCTGAGCTACAGGCCAAAATCTACAGGTAGGCACTTTGCAAAAAACACCTCTGTTTTCCTTCAAAAATTTGGATGTGTCCACGTTGCGCTTTGGGGCGTTTCCTGTCACGGGCGCTAGGCCTACGCACACAAGTGAGGTATCATTTTTATCGGGAGACGTGGGGGAACGCTGGGTGGAAGGAAATTCGTGGCTCCTCTCAGATTCCAGAACTTTCTGCCACAGAAATGTGAGGAACATGTGTTTTTTTAGCCAAATTTTGAGGTTTGCAAAGGATTCTGGGTAACAGAACCTGGTCCGAGCCACACAGGTCACCCCGTCTTGGATTCCCCTAGGTCTCTAGTTTTCAGAAATGCACAGGTTTGGTAGGTTTCCCTAGGTGGCAGCTGAGCTACAAGCTAAAATCTACAGGTAGGCACTTTGCAAAAAACACCTCTGTTTTCCTTCACAAATTTGGATGTGTCCACTTTGCGCTTTGGGGCGTTTTCTGTCGCGGGCGCTAGGCCTACCCACACAAGTGAGGTATCATTTTTATCGGGAGACGTGGGGGAACGCTGGGTGGAAGGAAATTTGTGGCTCCTCTCAGATTCCAGAAATTTCTGCCACAGAAATGTGAGGAACATGTGTTTTTTTAGCCAAATTTTGAGATTTGCAAAGGATTCTGGGTAACAGAACCTGGTCCGAGCCACACAAGTCACCCCTTCTTGGATTCCCCTAGGTCTCTAGTTTTCAGAAATGCACAGGTTTGGTAGGTTGCCCTAGGTGGCGGCTGAGCTACAGGCCAAAATCTACAGGTAGGCAATTTGCAAAAAACACCTCTGTTTTCCTTCACAAATTTGGATGTGTCCACTTTGCGCTTTGGGGCATTTCCTGTCGCGGGCGCTAGGCTTACCCACACAAGTGAGGTATCATTTTTATCGGGAGACGTGGGGGCACGCTGGGTGGAAGGAAATTTGTGGCTCCTCTCAGATTCCAGAACTTTCTGCCACAGAAATGTTAGGAACATGTGTTTTTTTAGCCAAATTTTGAGGTTTGCAAAGGATTCTGGGTAACAGAACCTGGTCCGAGCCACACAAGTCATCCCATCTTGGATTCCCCTAGGTCTCTAGTTTTCAGAAATGCACAGGTTTGGTAGGTTTCCCTAGGTGGCGGCTGAGCTACAGGCCAAAATCTACAGGTAGGCACTTTGCAAAAAACACCTCTGTTTTCCTTCACAAATTTGGATGTGTCCACGTTGCGCTTTGGGGCGTTTCCTGTCGCGGGCGCTAGGCCTACCCACTCAAGTTAGGTATCATTTTTATCGGGAGACGTGGGGGAACGCTGCGTGGAAGGAAATTTGTGGCTCCTCTCAGATTCCAGAACTTTCTGCCACAGAAATGTTAGGAACATGTGTTTTTTTAGCCAAATTTTGAGGTTTGCAAAGGATTCTGGGTAACAGAACCTGGTCCGAGCCACACAAGTCACCCCATCTTGGATTTCCCTAGGGCTCTAGTTTTCAGAAATGCACAGGTTTGGTAGGTTTCCCTAGGTGGCGGCTGAGCTACAGGCCAAAATCTACAGGTAGGCACTTTGCAAAAAACACCTCTGTTTTCCTTCAAAAATTTGGATGTGTCCACGTTGCGCTTTGGGGCGTTTCCTGTCACGGGCGCTAGGCCTACGCACACAAGTGAGGTATCATTTTTATCGGGAGACGTGGGGGAACGCTGGGTGGAAGGAAATTCGTGGCTCCTCTCAGATTCCAGAACTTTCTGCCACAGAAATGTGAGGAACATGTGTTTTTTTAGCCAAATTTTGAGGTTTGCAAAGGATTCTGGGTAACAGAACCTGGTCCGAGCCACACAGGTCACCCCATCTTGGATTCCCCTAGGTCTCTAGTTTTCAGAAATGCACAGGTTTGGTAGGTTTCCCTAGGTGGCAGCTGAGCTACAAGCTAAAATCTACAGGTAGGCACTTTGCAAAAAACACCTCTGTTTTCCTTCACAAATTTGGATGTGTCCACTTTGCGCTTTGGGGCGTTTTCTGTCGCGGGCGCTAGGCCTACCCACACAAGTGAGGTATCATTTTTATCGGGAGACGTGGGGGAACGCTGGGTGGAAGGAAATTTGTGGCTCCTCTCAGATTCCAGAAATTTCTGCCACAGAAATGTGAGGAACATGTGTTTTTTTAGCCAAATTTTGAGATTTGCAAAGGATTGTGGGTAACAGAACCTGGTCCGAGCCACACAAGTCACCCCTTCTTGGATTCCCCTAGGTCTCTAGTTTTCAGAAATGCACAGGTTTGGTAGGTTGCCCTAGGTGGCGGCTGAGCTACAGGCCAAAATCTACAGGTAGGCAATTTGCAAAAAACCCCTCTGTTTTCCTTCACAAATTTGGATGTGTCCACGTTGCGCTTTGGGGCGTTTTCTGTCGCGGGCGCTAGGCCTACCCACACAAGTGAGGTATCATTTTTATAGGGAGACGTGGGGGAATGCTGGGTGGAAGGAAATTTGTGGCTCCTCTCAGATTCCAGAACTTTCTGCCACAGAAATATGAGGAACATGTGTTTTTTTAGCCAAGTTTTGAGGTTTGCAAAGGATTCTGGGTAACAGAACCTGGTCCGAGCCACACAAGTCACCCCATCTTGGATTCCCCTAGGTCTCTAGTTTTCAGAAATGCACAGGTTTGGTAGGTTTCCCAAGGTGGCGGCTGAGCTAGAGGCCAAAATCTACAGGTAGGCACTTTGCAAAAAACACCTCTGTTTTCCTTCAAAAATTTGGCTGTGTCCACTTTGCGCTTTGGGGCGTTTCCTGTCACGGGCGCTAGGCCTACGCACACAAGTGAGGTATCATTTTTATCGGGAGACATGGGGGAACGCTGGGTGGAAGGAAATTCGTGGCTCCTCTCAGATTCCAGAACTTTCTGCCACAGAAATGTGAGGAACATGTGTTTTTTTAGCCAAATTTTGAGGTTTGCAAAGGATTCTGGGTAACAGAACCTGGTCCGCGCCACACAAGTCACCCCATCTTGGATTCCCCTAGGTCTCTAGTTTTCAGAAATGCACAGGTTTGGTAGGTTTCCCTAGGTGGCAGCTGAGCTACAAGCTAAAGTCTACAGGTAGGCACTTTGCAAAAAACACCTCTGTTTTCCTTCACAAATTTGGATGTGTCCACTTTGCGCTTTGGGGCATTTTCTGTCGCGGGCGCTAGGCCTACCCACACAAGTGAGGTATCATTTTTATCGGGAGACATGGGGGAACGCTGGGTGGAAGGAAATTTGTGGCTCCTCTCAGATTCCAGAAATTTCTGCCACAGAAATGTGAGGAACATGTGTTTTTTTAGCCAAATTTTGAGATTTGCAAAGGATTCTGGGTAACAGAACCTGGTCCGAGCCACACAAGTCACCCCTTCTTGGATTCCCCTAGGTCTCTAGTTTTCAGAAATGCACAGGTTTGGTAGGTTGCCCTAGGTGGCGGCTGAGCTACAGGCCAAAATCTACAGGTAGGCAATTTGCAAAAAACACCTCTGTTTTCGTTCACAAATTTGGATGTGTCCACTTTGCGCTTTGGGGCATTTCCTGTCGCGGGCGCTAGGCTTACCCACACAAGTGAGGTATCATTTTTATCGGGAGACGTGGGGGAACGCTGGGTGGAAGGAAATTTGTGGCTCCTCTCAGATTCCAGAACTTTCTGCCACAGAAATGTTAGGAACATGTGTTTTTTTAGCCAAATTTTGAGGTTTGCAAAGGATTCTGGGTAACAGAACCTGGTCCGAGCCACACAAGTCACCCCATCTTGGATTCCCCTAGGTCTCTAGTTTTCAGAAATGCACAGGTTTGGTAGGTTTCCCTAGGTGGCGGCTGAGCTACAGGCCAAAATCTACAGGTAGGCACTTTGCAAAAAACACCTCTGTTTTCCTTCACAAATTTGGATGTGTCCACGTTGCGCTTTGGGGCGTTTCCTGTCGCGGGCGCTAGGCCTACCCACTCAAGTGAGGTATCATTTTTATCGGGAGACGTGGGGGAACGCTGCGTGGAAGGAAATTTGTGGCTCCTCTCAGATTCCAGAACTTTCTGCCACAGAAATGTTAGGAACATGTGTTTTTTTAGCCAAATTTTGAGGTTTGCAAAGGATTCTGGGTAACAGAACCTGGTCCGAGCCACACAAGTCACCCCATCTTGGATTTCCCTAGGGCTCTAGTTTTCAGAAATGCACAGGTTTGGTAGGTTTCCCTAGGTGGCGGCTGAGCTACAGGCCAAAATCTACAGGTAGGCACTTTGCAAAAAACACCTCTGTTTTCCTTCAAAAATTTGGATGTGTCCACGTTGCGCTTTGGGGCGTTTCCTGTCACGGGCGCTAGGCCTACGCACACAAGTGAGGTATCATTTTTATCGGGAGACGTGGGGGAACGCTGGGTGGAAGGAAATTCGTGGCTCCTCTCAGATTCCAGAACTTTCTGCCACAGAAATGTGAGGAACATGTGTTTTTTTAGCCAAATTTTGAGGTTTGCAAAGGATTCTGGGTAACAGAACCTGGTCCGAGCCACACAGGTCACCCCGTCTTGGATTCCCCTAGGTCTCTAGTTTTCAGAAATGCACAGGTTTGGTAGGTTTCCCTAGGTGGCAGCTGAGCTACAAGCTAAAATCTACAGGTAGGCACTTTGCAAAAAACACCTCTGTTTTCCTTCACAAATTTGGATGTGTCCACTTTGCGCTTTGGGGCGTTTTCTGTCGCGGGCGCTAGGCCTACCCACACAAGTGAGGTATCATTTTTATCGGGAGACGTGGGGGAACGCTGGGTGGAAGGAAATTTGTGGCTCCTCTCAGATTCCAGAAATTTCTGCCACAGAAATGTGAGGAACATGTGTTTTTTTAGCCAAATTTTGAGATTTGCAAAGGATTCTGGGTAACAGAACCTGGTCCGAGCCACACAAGTCACCCCTTCTTGGATTCCCCTAGGTCTCTAGTTTTCAGAAATGCACAGGTTTGGTAGGTTGCCCTAGGTGGCGGCTGAGCTACAGGCCAAAATCTACAGGTAGGCAATTTGCAAAAAACATCTCTGTTTTCCTTCACAAATTTGGATGTGTCCACTTTGCGCTTTGGGGCATTTCCTGTCGCGGGCGCTAGGCTTACCCACACAAGTGAGGTATCATTTTTATCGGGAGACGTGGGGGAACGCTGGGTGGAAGGAAATTTGTGGCTCCTCTCAGATTCCAGAACTTTCTGCCACAGAAATGTTAGGAACATGTGTTTTTTTAGCCAAATTTTGAGGTTTGCAAAGGATTCTGGGTAACAGAACCTGGTCCGAGCCACACAAGTCATCCCATCTTGGATTCCCCTAGGTCTCTAGTTTTCAGAAATGCACAGGTTTGGTAGGTTTCCCTAGGTGGCGGCTGAGCTACAGGCCAAAATCTACAGGTAGGCACTTTGCAAAAAACACCTCTGTTTTCCTTCACAAATTTGGATGTGTCCACGTTGCGCTTTGGGGCGTTTCCTGTCGCGGGCGCTAGGCCTACCCACTCAAGTTAGGAATCATTTTTATCGGGAGACGTGGGGGAACGCTGCGTGGAAGGAAATTTGTGGCTCCTCTCAGATTCCAGAACTTTCTGCCACAGAAATGTTAGGAACATGTGTTTTTTTAGCCAAATTTTGAGGTTTGCAAAGGATTCTGGGTAACAGAACCTGGTCCGAGCCACACAAGTCACCCCATCTTGGATTTCCCTAGGGCTCTAGTTTTCAGAAATGCACAGGTTTGGTAGGTTTCCCTAGGTGGCGGCTGAGCTACAGGCCAAAATCTACAGGTAGGCACTTTGCAAAAAACACCTCTGTTTTCCTTCAAAAATTTGGATGTGTCCACGTTGCGCTTTGGGGCGTTTCCTGTCACGGGCGCTAGGCCTACGCACACAAGTGAGGTATCATTTTTATCGGGAGACGTGGGGGAACGCTGGGTGGAAGGAAATTCGTGGCTCCTCTCAGATTCCAGAACTTTCTGCCACAGAAATGTGAGGAACATGTGTTTTTTTAGCCAAATTTTGAGGTTTGCAAAGGATTCTGGGTAACAGAACCTGGTCCGAGCCACACAGGTCACCCCATCTTGGATTCCCCTAGGTCTCTAGTTTTCAGAAATGCACAGGTTTGGTAGGTTTCCCTAGGTGGCAGCTGAGCTACAAGCTAAAATCTACAGGTAGGCACTTTGCAAAAAACACCTCTGTTTTCCTTCACAAATTTGGATGTGTCCACTTTGCGCTTTGGGGCGTTTTCTGTCGCGGGCGCTAGGCCTACCCACACAAGTGAGGTATCATTTTTATCGGGAGACGTGGGGGAACGCTGGGTGGAAGGAAATTTGTGGCTCCTCTCAGATTCCAGAAATTTCTGCCACAGAAATGTGAGGAACATGTGTTTTTTTAGCCAAATTTTGAGATTTGCAAAGGATTGTGGGTAACAGAACCTGGTCCGAGCCACACAAGTCACCCCTTCTTGGATTCCCCTAGGTCTCTAGTTTTCAGAAATGCACAGGTTTGGTAGGTTGCCCTAGGTGGCGGCTGAGCTACAGGCCAAAATCTACAGGTAGGCAATTTGCAAAAAACACCTCTGTTTTCCTTCACAAATTTGGATGTGTCCACGTTGCGCTTTGGGGCATTTCCTGTCGCGGGCGCAAGGCCTACCTACACAAGTGAGGTATCATTTTTATCGGGAGACGTGGGGGAACGCTGGGTGGAAGGAAATTTGTGGCTCCTCTCAGATTCCAGAACTTTCTGCCACAGAAATATTAGGAACATGTGTTTTTTTAGCCAAATTTTGAGGTTTGCAAAGGATTCTGGGTAACAGAACCTGGTCCGAGCCACACAAGTCCCCCCATCTTGGATTCCCCTAGGTCTCTAGTTTTCAGAAATGCACAGGTTTGGTAGGTTTCCCTAGGTGGCGGCTGAGCTACAGGCCAAAATCTACAGGTAGGCACTTTGCAAAACACACCTCTTTTTTCCTTCACAAATTTGGATGTGTCCACGTTGCGCTTTGGGGCGTTTTCTGTCGCGGGCGCTAGGCCTACCCACACAAGTGAGGTATCATTTTTATAGGGAGACGTGGGGGAATGCTGGGTGGAAGGAAATTTGTGGCTCCTCTCAGATTCCAGAACTTTCTGCCACAGAAATATGAGGAACATGTGTTTTTTTAGCCAAATTTTGAGGTTTGCAAAGGATTCTGGGTAACAGAACCTGGTCCGAGTCACACAAGTCACCCCATCTTGGATTCCCCTAGGTCTCTAGTTTTCAGAAATGCACAGGTTTGGTAGGTTTCCCTACGTGGCGGCTGAGCTAGAGGCCAAAATCTACAGGTAGGCACTTTGCAAAAAACACCTCTGTTTTCCTTCAAAAATTTGGCTGTGTCCACTTTGCGCTTTGGGGCGTTTCCTGTCACGGGCGCTAGGCCTACGCACACAAGTGAGGTATCATTTTTATCGGGAGACATGGGGGAACGCTGGGTGGAAGGAAATTCGTGGCTCCTCTCAGATTCCAGAACTTTCTGCCACAGAAATGTGAGGAACATGTGTTTTTTTAGCCAAATTTTGAGATTTGCAAAGGATTCTGGGTAACAGAACCTGGTCAGCGCCACACAAGTCACCCCATCTTGGATTCCCCTAGGTCTCTAGTTTTCAGAAATGCACAGGTTTGGTAGGTTTCCCTAATTGGCAGCTGAGCTACAAGCTAAAATCTACAGGTAGGCACTTTGCAAAAAACACCTCTGTTTTCCTTCACAAATTTGGATGTGTCCACTTTGCGCTTTGGGGCATTTTCTGTCGCGGGCGCTAGGCCCACCCACACAAGTGAGGTATCATTTTTATCGGGAGACGTGGGGGAACGCTGGGTGGAAGGAAATTTGTGGCTCCTCTCAGATTCCAGAAATTTCTGCCACAGAAATGTGAGGAACATGTGTTTTTTTAGCCAAATTTTGAGATTTGCAAAGGATTCTGGGTAACAGAACCTGGTCCGAGCCACACAAGTCACCCCTTCTTGGATTCCCCTAGGTCTCTAGTTTTCAGAAATGCACAGGTTTGGTAGGTTGCCCTAGGTGGCGGCTGAGCTACAGGCCAAAATCTACAGGTAGGCAATTTGCAAAAAACACCTCTGTTTTCCTTCACAAATTTGGATGTGTCCACTTTGCGCTTTGGGGCATTTCCTGTCGCGGGCGCTAGGCTTACCCACACAAGTGAGGTATCATTTTTATCGGGAGACGTGGGGGAACGCTGGGTGGAAGGAAATTTGTGGCTCCTCTCAGATTCCAGAACTTTCTGCCACAGAAATGTTAGGAACATGTGTTTTTTTAGCCAAATTTTGAGGTTTGCAAAGGATTCTGGGTAACAGAACCTGGTCCGAGCCACACAAGTCACCCCATCTTGGATTCCCCTAGGTCTCTAGTTTTCAGAAATGCACAGGTTTGGTAGGTTTCCCTAGGTGGCGGCTGAGCTACAGGCCAAAATCTACAGGTAGGCACTTTGCAAAAAACACCTCTGTTTTCCTTCACAAATTTGGATGTGTCCACGTTGCGCTTTGGGGCATTTCCTGTCGCGGGCGCTAGGCCTACCCACTCAAGTGAGGTATCATTTTTATCGGGAGACGTGGGGGAACGCTGCGTGGAAGGAAATTTGTGGCTCCTCTCAGATTCCAGAACTTTCTGCCACAGAAATGTTAGGAACATGTGTTTTTTTAGCCAAATTTTGAGGTTTGCAAAGGATTCTGGGTAACAGAACCTGGTCCGAGCCACACAAGTCACCCCATCTTGGATTTCCCTAGGGCTCTAGTTTTCAGAAATGCACAGGTTTGGTAGGTTTCCCTAGGTGGCGGCTGAGCTACAGGCCAAAATCTACAGGTAGGCACTTTGCAAAAAACACCTCTGTTTTCCTTCAAAAATTTGGATGTGTCCACGTTGCGCTTTGGGGCGTTTCCTGTCACGGGCGCTAGGCCTACGCACACAAGTGAGGTATCATTTTTATCGGGAGACGTGGGGGAACGCTGGGTGGAAGGAAATTCGTGGCTCCTCTCAGATTCCAGAACTTTCTGCCACAGAAATGTGAAGAACATGTGTTTTTTTAGCCAAATTTTGAGGTTTGCAAAGGATTCTGGGTAACAGAACCTGGTCCGAGCCACACAGGTCACCCCATCTTGGATTCCCCTAGGTCTCTAGTTTTCAGAAATGCACAGGTTTGGTAGGTTTCCCTAGGTGGCAGCTGAGCTACAAGCTAAAATCTACAGGTAGGCACTTTGCAAAAAACACCTCTGTTTTCCTTCACAAATTTGGATGTGTCCACTTTGCGCTTTGGGGCGTTTTCTGTCGCGGGCGCTAGGCCTACCCACACAAGTGAGGTATCATTTTTATCGGGAGACGTGGGGGAACGCTGGGTGGAAGGAAATTTGTGGGTCCTCTCAGATTCCAGAAATTTCTGCCACAGAAATGTTAGGAACATGTGTTTTTTTAGCCAAATTTTGAGATTTGCAAAGGATTCTGGGTAACAGAACCTGGTCCGAGCCACACAAGTCACCCCTTCTTGGATTCCCCTAGGTCTCTAGTTTTCAGAAATGCACAGGTTTGGTAGGTTGCCCTAGGTGGCGGCTGAGCTACAGGCCAAAATCTGCAGGTAGGCAATTTCCAAAAAAAACCTCTGTTTTCCTTCAAAAATTTGGCTGTGTCCACTTTGCGCTTTGGGGCGTTTCCTGTCACGGGTGCTAGGCCTACGCACACAAGTGAGGTATCATTTTTATCGGGAGACATGGGGGAACGCTGGGTGGAAGGAAATTCGTGGCACCTCTCAGATTCCAGAACTTTCTGCCACAGAAATGTGAGGAACATGTGTTTTTTAGCCAAATTTTGAGGTTTGCAAAGGATTCTGGGTAACAGAACCTGGTCCGAGCCACACAAGTCACCCCATCTTGGATTCCCCTAGGTCTCTAGTTTTCAGAAATGCACAGGTTTGGTAGGTTTCCCTAGGTGGCGGCTCACCTACAGGCCAAAATCTACAGGTAGGCACTTTGCAAAAAACACCTCTGTTTTCCTTCACAAATTTGGATGTGTCCACGTTGCGCTTTGGGGCGTTTGATGTCGCGGGCGCTAGGCCTACCCACACAAGTGAGGTATCATTTTTATCGGGAGACGTGGGGGAACGCTGGGTGGAAGGAAATTAGTGGCTCCTCTCAGATTCCAGAACTTTCTGCCACAGAAATGTTAGGAACATGTGTTTTTTTAGCCAAATTTTGAGGTTTGCAAAGGATTCTGGGTAACAGAACCTGGTCCGAGCCACACAAGTCACCCCATCTTGGATTTCCCTAGGGCTCTAGTTTTCAGAAATGCACAGGTTTGGTAGGTTTCCCTAGGTGGCGGCTGAGCTACAGGCCAAAATCTACAGGTAGGCACTTTGCAAAAAACACCTCTGTTTTCCTTCAAAAATGTGGATGTGTCCACGTTGCGCTTTGGGGCGTTTCCTGTCACGGGCGCTAGGCCTACGCACACAAATGAGGTATCATTTTTATCGGGAGACGTGGGGGATCGCTGGGTGGAAGGAAATTCGTGGCTCCTCTCAGATTACAGAACTTTCTGCCACAGAAATGTTAGGAACATGTGTTTTTTTTAGCCAAATTTTGAGGTTTGCAAAGGATTCTGGGTAACAGAACCTGGTCCGAGCCACACAAGTCACCCCATCTTGGATTTCCCTAGGTCTCTAGTTTTCAGAAATGCACAGGTTTGGTAGGTTTCCCTAGGTGGCGGCTGAGCTACAGGCCAAAATCTACAGGTAGGCACTTTGCAAAAAACACCTCTGTTTTCCTTCAAAAATTTGGCTGTGTCCACGTTGCGCTTTGGGGCATTTCCTGTCACGGGCGCTAGGCCTACGCACACAAGTGAGGTATCATTTTTATCGGGAGACGTGGGGGAACGCTGGGTGGAAGGAAATTCGTGGCTCCTCTCAGATTCCAGAACTTTCTGCCACAGAAATGTGAGGAACATGTGTTTTTTTAGCCAAATTTTGAGGTTTGCAAAGGATTCTGGGTAACAGAACCTGGTCCGAGCCACACAAGTCACCCCTTCTTGGATTCCCCTAGGTCTCTAGTTTTCAGAAATGCACAGGTTTGGTAGGTTGCCCTAGGTGGCGGCTGAGCTACAGGCCAAAATCTACAGGTAGGCAATTTGCAAAAAACACCTCTGTTTTCCTTCACAAATTTGGATGTGTCCACGTTGCGCTTTGGGGCATTTCTTGTCGCAGGCGCTAGGCCTACCCACACAAGTGAGGTATCATTTTTATCGGGAGACGTGGGGGAACGCTGGGTGGAATGAAATTTGTGGCTCCTCTCAGATTCCAGAACTTTCTGCCACAGAAATGTTAGGAACATGTGTTTTTTTAGCCAAATTTTGAGGTTTGCAAAGGATTCTGGGTAACAGAACCTGGTCCGAGCCTCACAAGTCACCCCATCTTGGATTCCCCTAGGTCTCTAGTTTTCAGAAATGCACAGGTTTGGTAGGTTTCCCTAGGTGACGGCTGAGCTACAGGCCAAAATCTACAGGTAGGCACTTTGCAAAAAACACCTCTGTTTTCCTTCAAAAATGTGGCTGTGTCCACTTTGCGCTTTGGGGCGTTTCCTGTCACGGTCGCTAGGCCTACGCACACAAGTGAGGTATCATTTTTATCGGGAGACATGGGGGAACGCTGGGGGGAAGGGAATTCGTGGCTCCTCTCAGATTCCAGAACTTTCTGCCACAGAAATGTGAGGAACATGTGTTTTTTTAGCCAAATTTTGAGGTTTGCAAAGGATTCTGGGTAACAGAACCTGGTCCGAGCCACACAAGTCACCCCATCTTGGATTTCCCTTGGTCTCTAGTTTTGAGAAATGCACAGGTTTGGTAGGTTTCCCTAGGTGGCGGCTGAGCTACAAGCCAAAATCTACAGGTAGGCACTTTGCAAAAAACACCTCTGTTTTCCTTCACAAATTTGAATGTGTCCACGGTGCGCTTTGGGGCGTTTTCTGTCGCGGGCGCTAGGCCTACCCACACAAGTGAGGTATCATTTTTATCGGGAGACGTGGGGGAACGCTGGGGGGAAGGAAATTTGTGGCTCCTCTCAGATTCCAGAACTTTCTGCCACAGAAATTTGGGGAACATGTGTTTTTTTAGCCAAATTTTTAGATTTGCAAAGGATTCTGGGTAACAGAACCTGGTCCGAGCCACACAAGTCACCCCATCTTGGATTACCCTAGGTCTCTAGTTTTCAGAAATGCACAGGTTTGGTAGGTTTCCCTAGGTGGCAGCTGAGCTACAAGCTAAAATCTACAGGTAGTCACTTTGCAAAAAACACCTATGTTTTCCTTCACAAATTTGGATGTGTCCACTTTGCGCTTTGGGGCGTTTTCTGTCGCGGGCGCTAGGCCTACCCACGCAAGTGAGGTATCATTTTTATCGGGAGACGTGGGGGAACGCTGGGTGGAAGGAAATTTGTGGCTCCTCTCAGATTCCAGAAATTTCTGCCACCGAAATGTGAGGAACATGTGTTTTTTTAGCCAAATTTTGAGATTTGCAAAGGATTCTGGGTAACAGAACCTGGTCCGAGCCACACAAGTCACCCCTTCTTGGATTCCCCTAGGTCTCTAGTTTTCAGAAATGCACAGGTTTGGTAGGTTGCCCTAGGTGGCGGCTGAGCTACAGGCCAAAATCTACAGGTAGGCAATTTGCAAAAAACACCTCTGTTTTCCTTCACAAATTTGGATGTGTCTACGTTGCGCTTTGGGGCATTTCCTGTCTCGGGCGCTAGGCCTACCCACACAAGTGAGGTATCATTTTTATCGGGAGACGTGGGGGAACGCTGGGTGGAAGGAAATTTGTGGCTCCTCTCAGATTCCAGAACTTTCTGCCACAGAAATTTTAGGAACATGTGTTTTTTTAGCCAAATTTTGAGGTTTGCAAAGGATTCTGGGTAACAGAACCTGGTCCGAGCCACACAAGTCACCCCATCTTGGATTCCCCTAGGTCTCTAGTTTTCAGAAATGCACAGGTTTGGAAGGTTTCCCTAGGTGGCGGCTGAGCTACAGGCCAAAATCTACAGGTAGGCACTTTGCAAAAAACACCTCTGTTTTCCTTCACAAATTTGGATGTGTCCACGTTGCGCTTTGGGGCGTTTCCTGTCGCGGGCGCTAGGCCTACCCACACAAGTGAGGTATCATTTTTATCGGGAGACGTGGGGGAACGCTGGGTGGAAGGAAATTTGTGGCTCCTCTCAGATTCCAGAACTTTCTGCCACAGAAATGTTAGGAACATGTGTTTTTTTAGCCAAATTTTGAGGTTTGCAAAGGATTCTGGGTAACAGAACCTGGTCCGAGCCACACAAGTCACCCCTTCTTGGATTCCCCTAGGTCTCTAGTTTTCAGAAATGCACAGGTTTGGTAGGTTGCCCTAGGTGGCGGCTGAGCTACAGGCCAAAATCTACAGGTAGGCAATTTGCAAAAAACACCTCTGTTTTCCTTCACAAATTTGGATGTGTCCACTTTGCGCTTTGGGGCATTTCCTGTCGCGGGCGCTAGGCTTACCCACACAAGTGAGGTATCATTTTTATCGGGAGACGTGGGGGAACGCTGGGTGGAAGGAAATTTGTGGCTCCTCTCAGATTCCAGAACTTTCTGCCACAGAAATGTTAGGAACATGTGTTTTTTTAGCCAAATTTTGAGGTTTGCAAAGGATTCTGGGTAACAGAACCTGGTCCGAGCCACACAAGTCACCCCATCTTGGATTCCCCTAGGTCTCTAGTTTTCAGAAATGCACAGGTTTGGTAGGTTTCCCTAGGTGGCGGCTGAGCTACAGGCCAAAATCTACAGGTAGGCACTTTGCAAAAAACACCTCTGTTTTCCTTCACAAATTTGGATGTGTCCACGTTGCGCTTTGGGGCATTTCCTGTCGCGGGCGCTAGGCCTACCCACTCAAGTGAGGTATCATTTTTATCGGGAGACGTGGGGGAACGCTGCGTGGAAGGAAATTTGTGGCTCCTCTCAGATTCCAGAACTTTCTGCCACAGAAATGTTAGGAACATGTGTTTTTTTAGCCAAATTTTGAGGTTTGCAAAGGATTCTGGGTAACAGAACCTGGTCCGAGCCACACAAGTCACCCCATCTTGGATTTCCCTAGGGCTCTAGTTTTCAGAAATGCACAGGTTTGGTAGGTTTCCCTAGGTGGCGGCTGAGCTACAGGCCAAAATCTACAGGTAGGCACTTTGCAAAAAACACCTCTGTTTTCCTTCAAAAATTTGGATGTGTCCACGTTGCGCTTTGGGGCGTTTCCTGTCACGGGCGCTAGGCCTACGCACACAAGTGAGGTATCATTTTTATCGGGAGACGTGGGGGAACGCTGGGTGGAAGGAAATTCGTGGCTCCTCTCAGATTCCAGAACTTTCTGCCACAGAAATGTGAAGAACATGTGTTTTTTTAGCCAAATTTTGAGGTTTGCAAAGGATTCTGGGTAACAGAACCTGGTCCGAGCCACACAGGTCACCCCATCTTGGATTCCCCTAGGTCTCTAGTTTTCAGAAATGCACAGGTTTGGTAGGTTTCCCTAGGTGGCAGCTGAGCTACAAGCTAAAATCTACAGGTAGGCACTTTGCAAAAAACACCTCAGTTTTCCTTCACAAATTTGGATGTGTCCACTTTGCGCTTTGGGGCGTTTTCTGTCGCGGGCGCTAGGCCTACCCACACAAGTGAGGTATCATTTTTATCGGGAGACGTGGGGGAACGCTGGGTGGAAGGAAATTTGTGGGTCCTCTCAGATTCCAGAAATTTCTGCCACAGAAATGTTAGGAACATGTGTTTTTTTAGCCAAATTTTGAGATTTGCAAAGGATTCTGGGTAACAGAACCTGGTCCGAGCCACACAAGTCACCCCTTCTTGGATTCCCCTAGGTCTCTAGTTTTCAGAAATGCACAGGTTTGGTAGGTTGCCCTAGGTGGCGGCTGAGCTACAGGCCAAAATCTGCAGGTAGGCAATTTCCAAAAAAAACCTCTGTTTTCCTTCAAAAATTTGGCTGTGTCCACTTTGCGCTTTGGGGCGTTTCCTGTCACGGGTGCTAGGCCTACGCACACAAGTGAGGTATCATTTTTATCGGGAGACATGGGGGAACGCTGGGTGGAAGGAAATTCGTGGCACCTCTCAGATTCCAGAACTTTCTGCCACAGAAATGTGAGGAACATGTGTTTTTTAGCCAAATTTTGAGGTTTGCAAAGGATTCTGGGTAACAGAACCTGGTCCGAGCCACACAAGTCACCCCATCTTGGATTCCCCTAGGTCTCTAGTTTTCAGAAATGCACAGGTTTGGTAGGTTTCCCTAGGTGGCGGCTCACCTACAGGCCAAAATCTACAGGTAGGCACTTTGCAAAAAACACCTCTGTTTTCCTTCACAAATTTGGATGTGTCCACGTTGCGCTTTGGGGCGTTTGATGTCGCGGGCGCTAGGCCTACCCACACAAGTGAGGTATCATTTTTATCGGGAGACGTGGGGGAACGCTGGGTGGAAGGAAATTAGTGGCTCCTCTCAGATTCCAGAACTTTCTGCCACAGAAATGTTAGGAACATGTGTTTTTTTAGCCAAATTTTGAGGTTTGCAAAGGATTCTGGGTAACAGAACCTGGTCCGAGCCACACAAGTCACCCCATCTTGGATTTCCCTAGGGCTCTAGTTTTCAGAAATGCACAGGTTTGGTAGGTTTCCCTAGGTGGCGGCTGAGCTACAGGCCAAAATCTACAGGTAGGCACTTTGCAAAAAACACCTCTGTTTTCCTTCAAAAATGTGGATGTGTCCACGTTGCGCTTTGGGGCGTTTCCTGTCACGGGCGCTAGGCCTACGCACACAAATGAGGTATCATTTTTATCGGGAGACGTGGGGGATCGCTGGGTGGAAGGAAATTCGTGGCTCCTCTCAGATTACAGAACTTTCTGCCACAGAAATGTTAGGAACATGTGTTTTTTTAGCCAAATTTTGAGGTTTGCAAAGGATTCTGGGTAACAGAACCTGGTCCGAGCCACACAAGTCACCCCATCTTGGATTTCCCTAGGTCTCTAGTTTTCAGAAATGCACAGGTTTGGTAGGTTTCCCTAGGTGGCGGCTGAGCTACAGGCCAAAATCTACAGGTAGGCACTTTGCAAAAAACACCTCTGTTTTCCTTCAAAAATTTGGCTGTGTCCACGTTGCGCTTTGGGGCATTTCCTGTCACGGGCGCTAGGCCTACGCACACAAGTGAGGTATCATTTTTATCGGGAGACGTGGGGGAACGCTGGGTGGAAGGAAATTCGTGGCTCCTCTCAGATTCCAGAACTTTCTGCCACAGAAATGTGAGGAACATGTGTTTTTTTAGCCAAATTTTGAGGTTTGCAAAGGATTCTGGGTAACAGAACCTGGTCCGAGCCACACAAGTCACCCCTTCTTGGATTCCCCTAGGTCTCTAGTTTTCAGAAATGCACATGTTTGGTAGGTTGCCCTAGGTGGCGGCTGAGCTACAGGCCAAAATCTACAGGTAGGCAATTTGCAAAAAACACCTCTGTTTTCCTTCACAAATTTGGATGTGTCCACGTTGCGCTTTGGGGCATTTCTTGTCGCAGGCGCTAGGCCTACCCACACAAGTGAGGTATCATTTTTATCGGGAGACGTGGGGGAACGCTGGGTGGAATGAAATTTGTGGCTCCTCTCAGATTCCAGAACTTTCTGCCACAGAAATGTTAGGAACATGTGTTTTTTTAGCCAAATTTTGAGGTTTGCAAAGGATTCTGGGTAACAGAACCTGGTCCGAGCCTCACAAGTCACCCCATCTTGGATTCCCCTAGGTCTCTAGTTTTCAGAAATGCACAGGTTTGGTAGGTTTCCCTAGGTGGCGGCTGAGCTACAGGCCAAAATCTACAGGTAGGCACTTTGCAAAAAACACCTCTGTTTTCCTTCAAAAATGTGGCTGTGTCCACTTTGCGCTTTGGGGCGTTTCCTGTCACGGTCGCTAGGCCTACGCACACAAGTGAGGTATCATTTTTATCGGGAGACATGAGGGAACGCTGGGGGGAAGGGAATTCGTGGCTCCTCTCAGATTCCAGAACTTTCTGCCACAGAAATGTGAGGAACATGTGTTTTTTTAGCCAAATTTTGAGGTTTGCAAAGGATTCTGGGTAACAGAACCTGGTCCGAGCCACACAAGTCACCCCATCTTGGATTTCCCTTGGTCTCTAGTTTTGAGAAATGCACAGGTTTGGTAGGTTTCCCTAGGTGGCGGCTGAGCTACAAGCCAAAATCTACAGGTAGGCACTTTGCAAAAAACACCTCTGTTTTCCTTCACAAATTTGAATGTGTCCACGGTGCGCTTTGGGGCGTTTTCTGTCGCGGGCGCTAGGCCTACCCACACAAGTGAGGTATCATTTTTATCGGGAGACGTGGGGGAACGCTGGGGGGAAGGAAATTTGTGGCTCCTCTCAGATTCCAGAACTTTCTGCCACAGAAATTTGGGGAACATGTGTTTTTTTAGCCAAATTTTTAGATTTGCAAAGGATTCTGGGTAACAGAACCTGGTCCGAGCCACACAAGTCACCCCATCTTGGATTACCCTAGGTCTCTAGTTTTCAGAAATGCACAGGTTTGGTAGGTTTCCCTAGGTGGCAGCTGAGCTACAAGCTAAAATCTACAGGTAGTCACTTTGCAAAAAACACCTATGTTTTCCTTCACAAATTTGGATGTGTCCACTTTGCGCTTTGGGGCGTTTTCTGTCGCGGGCGCTAGGCCTACCCACGCAAGTGAGGTATCATTTTTATCGGGAGACGTGGGGGAACGCTGGGTGGAAGGAAATTTGTGGCTCCTCTCAGATTCCAGAAATTTCTGCCACCGAAATGTGAGGAACATGTGTTTTTTTAGCCAAATTTTGAGATTTGCAAAGGATTCTGGGTAACAGAACCTGGTCCGAGCCACACAAGTCACCCCTTCTTGGATTCCCCTAGGTCTCTAGTTTTCAGAAATGCACAGGTTTGGTAGGTTGCCCTAGGTGGCGGCTGAGCTACAGGCCAAAATCTACAGGTAGGCAATTTGCAAAAAACACCTCTGTTTTCCTTCACAAATTTGGATGTGTCTACGTTGCGCTTTGGGGCATTTCCTGTCTCGGGCGCTAGGCCTACCCACACAAGTGAGGTATCATTTTTATCGGGAGACGTGGGGGAACGCTGGGTGGAAGGAAATTTGTGGCTCCTCTCAGATTCCAGAACTTTCTGCCACAGAAATTTTAGGAACATGTGTTTTTTTAGCCAAATTTTGAGGTTTGCAAAGGATTCTGGGTAACAGAACCTGGTCCGAGCCACACAAGTCACCCCATCTTGGATTCCCCTAGGTCTCTAGTTTTCAGAAATGCACAGGTTTGGAAGGTTTCCCTAGGTGGCGGCTGAGCTACAGGCCAAAATCTACAGGTAGGCACTTTGCAAAAAACACCTCTGTTTTCCTTCACAAATTTGGATGTGTCCACGTTGCGCTTTGGGGCGTTTCCTGTCGCGGGCGCTAGGCCTACCCACACAAGTGAGGTATCATTTTTATCGGGAGACGTGGGGGAACGCTGGGTGGAAGGAAATTTGTGGCTCCTCTCAGATTCCAGAACTTTCTGCCACAGAAATGTTAGGAACATGTGTTTTTTTAGCCAAATTTTGAGGTTTGCAAAGGATTCTGGGTAACAGAACCTGGTCCGAGCCACACAAGTCACCCCATCTTGGATTTCCCTAGGGCTCTAGTTTTCAGAAATGCACAGGTTTGGTAGGTTTCCCTAGGTGGCGGCTGAGCTACAGGCTAAAATCTACAGGTAGGCAGTTTGCAAAAAACACCTCTGTTTTCCTTCAAAAATTTGGATGTGTCCACGTTGCGCTTTGGGGCGTTTCCTGTCACGGGCGCTAGGCCTACGCACACAAGTGAGGTATCATTTTTATCGGGAGACGTGGGGGAACGCTGGGTTGAAGGAAATTCGTGGCTCCTCTCAGATTCCAGAACTTTCTGCCACAGAAATGTGAGGAACATGTGTTTTTTTAGCCAAATTTTGAGGTTTGCAAAGGATTCTGGGTAACAGAACCTGGTCCGAGCCACACAAGTCACCCCATCTTGGATTCCCCTAGGTCTCTAGTTTTCAGAAATGCACAGGTTTGGTAGGTTTCCCTAGGTGGCAGCTGAGCTACAAGCAAAAATCTACAGGTAGTCACTTTGCAAAAAACACCTATGTTTTCCTTCACAAATTTGGATGTGTCCACTTTGCGCTTTGGGGCGTTTTCTGTTGCGGGCGCTAGGCCTACCCACACAAGTGAGGTATCATTTTTATCGGGAGACGTGGGGGAACGCTGGGTGGAAGGAAATTCGTGGCTCCTCTCAGATTCCAGAACTTTCTGCCACAGAAATTTGGGGAACATGTGTTTTTTTAGCCAAATTTTTAGATTTGCAAAGGATTCTGGGTAACAGAACCTGGTCCGAGCCACACAAGTCACCCCATCTTGGATTACCCTAGGTCTCTAGTTTTCAGAAATGCACAGGTTTGGTAGGTTTCCCTAGGTGGCGGCTGAGCTACAGGCCAAAATCTACAGGTAGGCAATTTGCAAAAAACACCTCTGTTTTCCTTCACAAATTTGGATGTGTACACGTTACGCTTTGGGGCATTTCCTGTCGCGGGCGCTAGGCCTACCCACACAAGTGAGGTATCATTTTTATCGGGAGACGTGGGGGAACGCTGGGTGGAAGGAAATTTGTGGCTCCTCTCAGGTTCCAGAACTTTCTGCCACAGAAATGTTAGGAACATGTGTTTTTTTAGCCAAATTTTGAGGTTTGCAAAGGATTCTGGGTAACAGAACCTGGTCCGAGCCTCACAAGTCACCCCATCTTGGATTCCCCTAGGTCTCTAGTTTTCAGAAATGCACAGGTTTGGTAGGTTTCCCTAGGTGGCGGCTGAGCTACAGGCCAAAATCTACAGGTAGGCACTTTGCAAAAAACACCTCTGTTTTCCTTCAAAAATTTGGCTGTGTCCACTTTGCGCTTTGGGGCGTTTCCTGTCACGGGCGCTAGGCCTACGCACACAAGTGAGGTATCATTTTTATCGGGAGACATGGGGGAACGCTGGGTGGAAGGAAATTCGTGGCTCCTCTCAGATTCCAGAACTTTCTGCCACAGAAATGTGAGGAACATGTGTTTTTTTAGCCAAATTTTGAGGTTTGCAAAGGATTCTGGGTAACAGACCCTGGTCCGAGCCACACAAGTCACCCCATCTTGGATTCCCCTTGGTCTCCAGTTTTCAGAAATGCACAGGTTTGGTAGGTTTCCCTAGGTGGCGGCTGAGCTACAAGCCAAAATCTACAGGTAGGCACTTTGCAAAAAACACCTCTGTTTTCCTTCACAAATTTGAATGTGTCCACGTTGCGCTTTGGGGCGTTTTCTGTCGCGGGCGCTAGGCCTACCCACACAAGTGAGGTATAATTTTTATCGGGAGACGTGGGGGAACGCTGGGTGGAAGGAAATTTGTGGCTCCTCTCAGATTCCAGAACTTTCTGCCACAGAAATTTGGGGAACATGTGTTTTTTTAGCCAAATTTTGAGATTTGCAAAGGATTCTGGGTAACAGAACCTGGTCCGAGCCACACAAGTCACCCCATCTTGGATTCCCCTAGGTCTCTAGTTTTCAGAAATGCACAGGTTTGGTAGGTTTCCCTAGGTGGCGGCTGACCTACAGGCCAAAATCTACAGGTAGGCACTTTGCAAAAAACACCTCTGTTTTCCTTCACAAATTTGGATGTGTCCACGTTGCGCTTTGGGGCGTTTCATGTCGCGGGCGCTAGGCCTACCCACACAAGTGAGGTATCATTTTTATCGGGAGACGTGGGGGAACGCTGGGTGGAAGGAAATTTGTGGCTCCTCTCAGATTCCAGAACTTTCTGCCACAGAAATGTTAGGAACATGTGTTTTTTTAGCCAAATTTTGAGGTTTGCAAAGGATTCTGGGTAACAGAACCTGGTCCGAGCCACACAAGTCACCCCATCTTGGATTTCCCTAGGTCTCTAGTTTTCAGAAATGCACAGGTTTGGTAGGTTTCCCTAGGTGGCGGCTGAGCTACAGGCCAAAATCTACAGGTAGGCACTTTGCAAAAAACACCTCTGTTTTCCTTCAAAAATTTGGATGTGTCCACGTTGCGCTTTGGGGCGTTTCCTGTCACGGGCGCTAGGCCTACGCACACAAGTGAGGTATCATTTTTATCGGGAGACGTGGGGGAACGCTGGGTGGAAGGAAATTCGTGGCTCCTCTCAGATTCCAGAACTTTCTGCCACAGAAATGTGAGGAACATGTGTTTTTTTAGCCAAATTTTGAGGTTTGCAAAGGATTCTGGGTAACAGAACCTGGTCCGAGCCACACAAGTCACCCCATCTTGGATTCCCCTAGGTCTCTAGTTTTCAGAAATGCACAGGTTTGGTAGGTTTCCCTAGGTGGCAGCTGAGCTACAAGCTAAAATCTACAGGTAGGCACTTTGCAAAAAACACCTCTGTTTTCCTTCAAAAATTTGGATGTGTCCACTTTGCGCTTTGGGGCGTTTTCTGTCGCGGGCGCTAGGCCTACCCACACAAGTGAGGTATCATTTTTATCGGGAGACGTGGGGGAACGCTGGGTGGAAGGAAATTTGTGGCTCCTCTCAGATTCCAGAAATTTCTGCCACAGAAATGTGAGGAACATGTGTTTTTTTAGCCAAATTTTGAGATTTGCAAAAGATTCTGGGTAACAGAACTTGGTCCGAGCCACACAAGTCACCCCTTCTTGGATTCCCCTAGGTCTCTAGTTTTCAGAAATGCACAGGTTTGGTAGGTTGCCCTAGGTGGCGGCTGAGCTACAGGCCAAAATCTAGAGGTAGGCAATTTGCAAAAAACACCTCTGTTTTCCTTCACAAATTTGGATGTGTCTACGTTGCGCTTTGGGGCATTTCCTGTCTCGGGCGCTAGGCCTACCCACACAAGTGAGGTATCATTTTTATCGGGAGACGTGGGGGAACGCTGGGTGGAAGGAAATTTGTGGCTCCTCTCAGATTCCAGAACTTTCTGCCACAGAAATTTTAGGAACATGTGTTTTTTTAGCCAAATTTTGAGGTTTGCAAAGGATTCTGGGTAACAGAACCTGGTTCGAGCCACACAAGTCACACCATCTTGGATTCCCCTAGGTCTCTAGTTTTCAGAAATGCACAGGTTTGGAAGGTTTCCCTAGGTGGCGGCTGAGCTACAGGCCAAAATCTACAGGTAGGCACTTTGCAAAAAACACCTCTGTTTTCCTTCACAAATTTGGATGTGTCCACGTTGCGCTTTGGGGCGTTTCCTGTCGCGGGCGCTAGGCCTACCCACACAAGTGAGGTATCATTTTTATCGGGAGACGTGGGGGAACGCTGGGTGGAAGGAAATTTGTGGCTCCTCTCAGATTCCAGAACTTTCTGCCACAGAAATGTTAGGAACATGTGTTTTTTTAGCCAAATTTTGAGGTTTGCAAAGGATTCTGGGTAACAGAACCTGGTCCGAGCCACACAAGTCACCCCATCTTGGATTTCCCTAGGGCTCTAGTTTTCAGAAATGCACAGGTTTGGTAGGTTTCCCTAGGTGGCGGCTGAGCTACAGGCTAAAATCTACAGGTAGGCAGTTTGCAAAAAACACCTCTGTTTTCCTTAAAAAATTTGGATGTGTCCACGTTGCGCTTTGGGGCGTTTCCTGTCACGGGCGCTAGGCCTACGCACACAAGTGAGGTATCATTTTTATCGGGAGACGTGGGGGAACGCTGGGTGGAAGGAAATTCGTGGCTCCTCTCAGATTCCAGAACTTTCTGCCACAGAAATGTGAGGAACATGTGTTTTTTTAGCCAAATTTTGAGGTTTGCAAAGGATTCTGGGTAACAGAACCTGGTCCGAGCCACACAAGTCACCCCATCTTGGATTCCCCTAGGTCTCTAGTTTTCAGAAATGCACAGGTTTGGTAGGTTTCCCTAGGTGGCAGCTGAGCTACAAGCTAAAATCTACAGGTAGGCACTTTGCAAAAAACACCTCTGTTTTCCTTCAAAAATTTGGATGTGTCCACTTTGCGCTTTGGGGCGTTTTCTGTCGCGGGCGCTAGGCCTACCCACACAAGTGAGGTATCATTTTTATCGGGAGACGTGGGGGAACGCTGGGTGGAAGGAAATTTGTGGCTCCTCTCAGATTCCAGAAATTTCTGCCACAGAAATGTGAGGAACATGTGTTTTTTTAGCCAAATTTTGAGATTTGCAAAAGATTCTGGGTAACAGAACTTGGTCCGAGCCACACAAGTCACCCCTTCTTGGATTCCCCTAGGTCTCTAGTTTTCAGAAATGCACAGGTTTGGTAGGTTGCCCTAGGTGGCGGCTGAGCTACAGGCCAAAATCTACAGGTAGGCAATTTGCAAAAAACACCTCTGTTTTCCTTCACAAATTTGGATGTGTCTACGTTGCGCTTTGGGGCATTTCCTGTCTCGGGCGCTAGGCCTACCCACACAAGTGAGGTATCATTTTTATCGGGAGACGTGGGGGAACGCTGGGTGGAAGGAAATTTGTGGCTCCTCTCAGATTCCAGAACTTTCTGCCACAGAAATTTTAGGAACATGTGTTTTTTTAGCCAAATTTTGAGGTTTGCAAAGGATTCTGGGTAACAGAACCTGGTTCGAGCCACACAAGTCACCCCATCTTGGATTCCCCTAGGTCTCTAGTTTTCAGAAATGCACAGGTTTGGAAGGTTTCCCTAGGTGGCGGCTGAGCTACAGGCCAAAATCTACAGGTAGGCACTTTGCAAAAAACACCTCTGTTTTCCTTCACAAATTTGGATGTGTCCACGTTGCGCTTTGGGGCGTTTCCTGTCGCGGGCGCTAGGCCTACCCACACAAGTGAGGTATCATTTTTATCGGGAGACGTGGGGGAACGCTGGGTGGAAGGAAATTTGTGGCTCCTCTCAGATTCCAGAACTTTCTGCCACAGAAATGTTAGGAACATGTGTTTTTTTAGCCAAATTTTGAGGTTTGCAAAGGATTCTGGGTAACAGAACCTGGTCCGAGCCACACAAGTCACCCCATCTTGGATTTCCCTAGGGCTCTAGTTTTCAGAAATGCACAGGTTTGGTAGGTTTCCCTAGGTGGCGGCTGAGCTACAGGCTAAAATCTACAGGTAGGCAGTTTGCAAAAAACACCTCTGTTTTCCTTAAAAAATTTGGATGTGTCCACGTTGCGCTTTGGGGCGTTTCCTGTCACGGGCGCTAGGCCTACGCACACAAGTGAGGTATCATTTTTATCGGGAGACGTGGGGGAACGCTGGGTGGAAGGAAATTCGTGGCTCCTCTCAGATTCCAGAACTTTCTGCCACAGAAATGTGAGGAACATGTGTTTTTTTAGCCAAATTTTGAGGTTTGCAAAGGATTCTGGGTAACAGAACCTGGTCCGAGCCACACAAGTCACCCCATCTTGGATTCCCCTAGGTCTCTAGTTTTCAGAAATGCACAGGTTTGGTAGGTTTCCCTAGGTGGCAGCTGAGCTACAAGCTAAAATCTACAGGTAGGCACTTTGCAAAAAACACCTCTGTTTTCCTTCACAAATTTGGATGTGTCCACTTTGCGCTTTGGGGCGTTTTCTGTTGCTGGCGCTAGGCCTACCCACACAAGTGAGGTATCATTTTTATCGGGAGACTTGGGGGAACATAGAATAGCAAAACAAGTGTTATTGCCCCTTGTCTTTCTCTACATTTTTTCCTTTCAAATGGAAGACAGTGTGTAAAAAAGACATCTATTTGAGAAATGCCCTATAATTCACATGCTAGTATGGGCACCCCAGAATTCAGAGATGTGCAAATAACCACTGCTTCTCAACACCTTATCTTGTGCCCTTTTTGGAAATTCAAAGGTTTTCTTGATAGCTATTTTTTACTCTTTATATTTCAGCAAATGAATTGCTGTATACCCGGCATAGATTGAAAACCCACTGCAGGGTGCAGGTCGTTTATTGGCTCTGGGTACCTAGAGCTCTTGATGAACCTATAAGCCCTATATATCCCCGCAACCAGAAGAGTCCAGCAGACGTAACGGTATATTGCTTTCGAAAATCTGACATTGCTGGAAAAAGTTACAGAGTAAAACGTACAGAAAAATTGATGTTTTTTTCACCTCAATTTCAATATTTTTCTTTTTCAGTTGTTATTTTCTGTAGGAAACCCTTGTAGGATCTACACACATTACCCCTTGCTGAATTCAGATTTTTGTTTACTTTTAAAAAATGTTGCGGTTTCTGGGATCCAGCGTTGGTTTCATGCCCATTTCTGTCACTGACTGGAAGGAGGCTGAAAGCACAAAAAAATCGTAAAAATGGGGTATGTCCCCGTAAAATGCCAACATTTTCTTGAAAAATTGGGTTTTCTGATTCAAGTCTGCCTGTTCCTGAAAGCTGGGAAGCTGGTGATTTTATCACCGCAAACCCTTTGTTGATGCCCTTTACAGGGAAAAAACCACATGCCTTCTTCTGCAGCCCATTTTTCCCATTTTTAAAAAAAAAATGAAATTTTCACTGTTTTTTGGCTAATTTCTTGGCCTCCTTCTGGGGAACCCACAAAGTCTGGGTACCTCTAGAATCCCTAGGATGTTGGAAAAAAAGGACGCAAATTTGGCGTGGGTAGCTTATGTGAACAAAAAGTTATGAGGGCCTAAGCGCGAACTGCTCCAAATAGCCAAAAAAAGGCTCGGCACAGGAGGGGGAAAAGGCCTGGCAGCGCAGGGGTTAACAATAACTGTGATATACATCGTCCCTTCCCTTGCTTCCCTTCAGTACAACATTGAGGCAATCTTGCCTCATCAGACCCCAAAACACATGATCCTTCACGAAACAAAAAGAACCTCCGCCCCTCCAATCCTCCTGTTTTTCATTTGTCGCATTGTCATTGTTTAATTTCATAGATGCGTGTTCGTTCCCGTGCCAGCGTGTGCGGTGCTGCAACTGTTTTCTTGTTCTTCGGTGCATTTCATACACTCGGTCTTGCGGTTGGGCTGGTTTGGCACTGCGGATCTGGCCTGATTAGCGTTTCAGCTGTAATATGCTGTGGCAGGGGAGACGTGGTGCGGTCCTCATATGCATGTATGGAGCGAGTCGATAGACAGTGTTTCTCTGCTCGCTGTGGCTTAGGCCTGTGCTTCCAGGTAGCATGAGGGAACTGGAAGCCGCTAGTCGGAAGATGGAACCTGGCAGCAATCATGGACACGAAGTTCCTCTGCTGGCTGATGATTTGCAATTTTAGTAAAGACCTTGCATCATTTTTACGTGGCTTTCCTGAAGCGATGTACCTTGGCGATTGGTTGTCTGGTATACTGTCAGTATTACTGGTAACTCTGACACTGTTGTATTTTAAGGATTGGGGATTGGTTCCTAATGGCTTTATCTCACTATTGAAAGGGAGGCATTTATTTCCTTTTCCATTAATGCAATGATGATTGGGAAGCGGGCAACTAAACAAAGGCATGTCTGGTCTTCCTCTGAGGAGGAAGAACCAACTCCAACTCGGAGGAGCAGGTCCAGGGATTTGTCTGAACCTTCAGGTTTGATCTCAGCAGCACATGTCCAAGCTATGATTGAGGTGGCGGTGGACAGGGCATTGGACGACAGAGCAAAGCCCAGGCCAAAAGGCACACAATCTTCTGGGGGAGTTGCAGCTTTGCCATCTAGGTATTCGTCAGCTTCAGTGGCTGACCTCCCAAACACCTCTACAGGGGAATATGTGCACAGAGAAGAGGTTCCAGATGTTCTTGAGCACATTCGGGAAAATTTGGGTTGTGGATAAGGGATTGGAAGTTAGGCTATTCTGAGAAATCTCTGCTGAAAGTTCTGTGTGAGGGAAAAGTGCTATTCGGGGATCAATTGGTTTCTATGATTTCCAGTGCGTTCAAGGATCAGAAGTATACTAAGCCGTACTAAGGGAAGCCATGTTCCTCTCACCGCTTCTACGATCAGCCTTTTTCTTCTTCTTTTCATTCCTCCAGGAAACCAGGAAAAATTCAAGGCCATTTTCAGATTGTAGGAGAAAATTCCAGCCCAAGAAGTCATCCGCGAGATAAAGGGCAGCAGGGTTCCGCGAAGCGCAAGTCCTGACAACTATGCTAAAGGGGATTCGATTCCAGTAGGGGGCAGGTTTTTGTTTTTTCAGGAGGCCTGGAAAAAAAAAGATGTGAAGGATCAATGAACCTTGAATATTGTCAGGAGCGGCTATCTTATAGACTTTGCCAGTCAGCCTACCGATTGGGGCACATTCTGTAATCCTGTCCCCAAAGATCTGGAAAAGCAAAGCTCTTTTGGGAGGGGTTCAAGTCCTTTTGGTAAGAAAGGCACTCCACTGTTCCGGTACCTGGGAAGAGGAATTTATTCAATTTTGTTTCTCGTACAGAAGGTATCTGGCGATTTCAGACCAGTTCTGGATCTAAAAAGGGTGAATGGGTGGTATGACTTCCTTAGTTCTTCAGTACGCTTACTTCCATGTTCCAATGCCACAATGACATCAAATGTTTCTGTGATTTACTATAGGGGAAGATCAATCTCAGTTTGCAGTATTGCCATTCAAACCGAAATCCATCCCAAGTGTGTTTACGAAGATTCTGGCCCACTTGGTGGTACTGGCTCATAGTCAAGGAACCTTCCTGCATCCCTCCCTGGACGATTGGCTGGTCCACGCTTCCACCAAGATGTTGGCTCCCAAATATGCAGGAGTGGTTCTTTCTATTTTGCAGGGGTACGACTTTCATATAAATCAGGGAAAATCCAACCTAGTGCCAGAACAAGACCATCAGTTTATTGGGGTAAGGTTTTGCACAGATTTGGTGTTGGTCAACTTGCCAGACTTAAGAGTAGCTAAAATCAAAGCCCACATTTTGTGTCTTTAGCCCAGCCTGTTCAGGAGGTGGCTCTTTGGCTGCAGGTTCAGGGGGATCTTGCAGCAACAGTTGTTCTGGTTACCTGGGCTCACTGTTATTTGCACAAGCTGATGTCTCACATCCTGGCTTATTGGTCTCCCATTGGTCAACTTGTGTCCATTCCGATTTCACTCTCTCCCCAGATCAGGAAGGACCTGGGTTGGTGGCCGGAAAAAAAGCATACCAAGAAAGGAATCCCTCTCTCCCTTCCAGCTCCCAGAATTCTAAAGGATGCAACAAAATGACAATCGCCATATACACAAGCCCTGGGGGAAAACACCCTTACCTCCTTTTCCCTTTTACTTACCCCTGAACCCTAAAAACTCTTTACCGCTACCCATTATAGAGTCCCAGAACCCTAAAAGACACTTACCCCATATTACCTCTACATGCCATAAATACTAAGAACCTTTTATCTCCCTTTTCCTTCTGCCTGCCCCTGATCCCTAAGAAACCCTCACCTTCATTCACCTCAGCCTTCCCCTGAATCCTAAAAATTCTATCTATCCTAGCCTTTGCCCCTTAAATACCCTTGTTGTAAAGATTAAAAATGCACTTTACGAAAAAAACATACTTACCTGCATGGTAAAGTACTGTGTTGTAAACATGTAAAAAATGGCCTGCATTATACTTAGCTGTGTTGCTCTGACCTTTATTGTGCTGTCCTGCATAGTAAAAGTAGTAAAGATGTGTATTGGAGACAGGCTGCAGGCACACAGAGCTGTAAGAGCAAATAAATATCTACTTGCTAAAAGTGGCATCCCTAAAATAGAAGTGTTAAATCCAGCTTTACCAGTAAAGAGGATGTATCATTGCCATTCCAAAGATATAAAACAACTACTCCTGTCTAATCAAGAATTACAGCTTAAACCTGCATTACGATGTTAACCTATGAGAGGAGTAGGACTCACAGTAGTACAAAACTGATTTAGGTGTCTTTTACAACCAGAACATGTAAAAGTTTAAAGTAAATGCCCCACCTTTTAATTACAGAGCACCCTGCCCTGCAGGCTACCTAGGGCCGACCTTAGGGGTCACCTATGTGTAATAAAAGGGGAGTTTAAGGTGTGGCAAAGGATGTTAAGTGCCAAGCCAAAAAGGCAGTAAAACTGCACACACAGGCTCTGCAGTGGCAGACCTGAGACATTTTTAAAGGGCTGCTTAAGTTGGTGGCACAATCAGTGCGGCAGGCCCACTAGCACAATTTAATTTGCAGGCACTGCTTCTATGGTATATCACTTTACAATGGACTTACAAGTAAATTGAATATGCATTTGTGCCTACACCAATGTTACCATGTTTAGGGGAGAAGCACATGCACTTTAGCACTGGTCAGCAATGGGAAAGTGTTCAGAGCCCTAAGGCCAACACAAAGAATCAGCAAACAAATAAGTGAAGTAGGGAAAAAGTTGAGGTGAAGCCCACACTAAAGCTGACAGGTCTAACAAAGACTCATACTCGACCTCCCATGCTGCACCCACATCACACAGCACCTCAGGTAGCTTCAGTGGCTCCACATTCACAACGGAAGCCAATTCATACCTCTCACACAAAGCCCTACACAGCACAGGACCAGAATACAGAAATAGCTGCAAACACTTTTACCAACTCACTAGACACATATTCTCTGCCCCACTCTCCCTTGCACACATTGCCCACATCTGCAAAATCAAAACTGGACATCACTCATTCTCTTACATCACACCCAAGACATGGCATGACTTCCCTCTACTCATCAGAGCATTGTTCTTGTTCCGCAAGAAGCTGAAGAATTGGATCTTTGTATAAGAACCGTAGGGACCACAAATCAGGTGATTGGTGCACTATACAAATCAATATAAAATAACAGAATATAACAAACAAAAATTACAATACTCACCAGCTGCAACACATATTCACCCTTGAGGTCAGGGCTCTAGTGTTTTACTGGCAAGTCCCTATCCCATTCACTCCTCACTATGTGATTGGGGTTATTCCCTATTCAGTGGTGGCCACATCTAGGGAATGCTCATCAGCAGACCGTCTACTCAAGAGTCCACTCTGACTCTCTAATTATCATCAAAAGTGTCTTAGCACCGCAGCACTCTTAGAAGCTAGTCTGCTGGTAGAGCCATCACAGTTTTACTCGCTCTAGCAGAAAGGAAGTGTACAGCTCCGGTCATGCTTTGGTGAGTCAATTGCATGCAATCATCCTGGCAGCACTTGGCAGGTGCAGAATCTTCCCTGAGCCTATGAGGTCATGCTCTGTGAGTGATCACAGGTGTTTCTGTTCTCCGTCTGCCTGTTAATTGTCCATGCTCCTAGAGGCAGGAGGGTGATTCTTTTGCTCTTGATCTTGATCCTACTGAGGCAGCGGTACTTTCATGGCATCCTCACTTAATCCACAGGGTCAGGTCAGATGCAGCCCTCATGACTCCTAGTGATCTATGGGTCACAGCTGCTTACAGTTCACAGGCTCCTGCCTGATCCACATGGCAAAATTAATACTGGCAGTCCCTTGTGGCATACAGGGTTGCTATGCCCCTGCTCACAAAGCTTTGGCCTTTTCTGCACTCAAATCCATACTACAGAGTCCCCTCCCAGCATACGGTGTGACCGCTATAGCACTGAACAGGCGCTCATGCTTTTCTGCAAGGTAGGGGTGGGCGGAATTCATGGAGTTCTACTGTTTGTTTTAGGAAGCCAGCTCCTAACACTGCTTTGATACACCCAGGCTGCAGATGCTGCCCTGCGAGAGCCACTAGTGCCTTCTAGTGTTGCCACAGCCACTGTTGCCCTGAGGACATAGTGAAAGAGTCAGAGCTGCAGACTTAGGTCTTGGGGAACCAGATTCGAGTCTCAGCTTTCAACGCAACATTCGGTGATTCTGGACAAATCACGTAATCTCCCCATGTCTAAAATTTATTGTGTCCTTGTGTAATGTAACTGGTGGTCACGTAAAGTGCTTCAGTACCTTTGGATTGAGTTTGTGCTATACAAAACTGCAAAACAAAAGAGAAGTGTACACAGAAAGAAGGAGTAAATGGTGGAAATACATGATCAGTTTCACGTTTGTTTCATCCCCAGCTCAGGTCTCAAATGCCTACAACAATGAGGGTGCTTCCAAGTCTTTTCAAGTTGAAATATACAGTCAAATAGTTGTATTTACTATGAGGCTCACAAAGTACAGCAGATGCATTCTTCAGGGTGTTTGTAAACAAGGGTAGCCTGGCTCGGCACAATTTAGCTGTCCACACTACAAGGAGTAGCTTTTTCACTCTGGATTGGGGGATCCATTCTGCTGATTCCAGACAAGACAAGAGCCGTCAGGGTGTTCTCCATCACCCGTCGAAGAACATGGTCCTGGTTGTGTAATATTTGTTATCCCCTTGGTATCACATACCCCATGCTCTTCAGAGGTCTGCCTTATTGAACAGCCCCCTCTCCTCCAAACAGGCAGAGGCAAACATCAATCCTACCTCGGGCAGTGGCAGACAAAAGCAGCACCGCTTCGAGCTCAGCAGCTGCTGTCATTAATCTCATCACTGTCCTCCTGATTGAGACAACCAAGCATGATACTATTAAAACACTGAACCGGTTTAGTTTGATTACCTAGCCCTCTACATTGACTAGAAGCACCACTAGGGTGGGTGCCAGTAAGTCCACCACAGGGCAGTTGCAGAATTTCTGCTGAACTACGTGCTCCTAGCAGAGCGCAGGTTGGGCAACATCCGCAAACTCTGTCGGCAGAGCGGAGTTTACCACCCACTTATACTGCAAGACAGTTTTTCCACAGCAACCCCTGCTGGCACATGGGGTCAGCACAACGGTGCTGCACAGGCCTCAGCCACTTTGCAATCTTCACATCGCTAAATTCACGGTGTCACCGACTCAGTCTGCACATGGGCAATGACTCAATCAGTGCAGTAGCCTTGTCTTCACATCTCACACTGGTCGTCCATTAGACAGGACTCCCTACAGGACCTTGCTCCCTCTAACAATCTCTTCAACCTCATCGGGCACACTGGTGTTGGCATGCAGTCAGGTGCTGGTGCTCAAGGCTCCAGAGCCGGTGGTCTTGGTTTCCCTGGGTGATGTTCCATCATCCAGCAGGGAGACTAGCAGGCCCTGGCCTCTAGTCCCGGTCAGAGGCAAAAGTCTTTCAGACTTTCCTTTCCTCACACAGTCCATCTGGCTGCTTAGTAGATGACATTTTTTGGGGATCTCAACCTCCCTATATTGTAGTCCATTTCCAGACACCAAATATAATTTAGGGTCTGGGTATTTATAGTTTTATGTTGGGGGTTCTGCTTTGTTTGAGTTACATACATCTCCTCTTTCTCTCCTCCTAAAAATACATTTGTCACAGCTGGAGAGACTCTGAAGCTGATAGCACTACAGCACAGGTCATGGGAGTGACTGGGGTTTACACCTGGATGCCATCCACAGTATGTGCATCAAAAGGTTAATCCCTGGCTTCCAGCCCCACTCTTTCCTGAGATGTGTCCCGGCCCTTTCCTTGTGATCTCTCATTGCATCAAAGAGCACCCTTTGAAGTGTACAGGGGGTGCCTTGATCTCCCCCCTCCAGTGTGTTGCACCCAACTCACAGGAATGTAGCAATATACAAATCTGTCTGAGGGGAGATTATCTATTCATCTATCTTCTTGTGTCTTCACCAGGCAAGCCTGGGCCTTCCAAAATGGAATCCAGGGTCCTCCATGTAATGTACCATTACAGACTCACTTGCACTCTTTGTATGTTCACAGTACACACACTATCTACCACTGTTACCTCCATGTATTGTGACACAACAGTCACACATACATTCAGCACACATATTCATTCTGTGTGCACTGTTGAGTACTGTGGTCTTTCTATGTTTCTACTTACAAGCTTACATGCAGCCAGCACACACACTCACCATGCGTGTACTGCACAACACTGCATCCTTCATGTACTATACTCCTCACAGATACGAATACACCCAGAACATGCCCTTACCATGCATGCACTGCCAAGCACTACATCGCTCATGTACTGTAGTGCTCACAAGCACGCACACACCTAGTCACCATGCATGCACTGCACAACACTGTTCTATCCCTGTATTGTACCCTTCTTATGCACACTTACAACCAGTGCAGAGTCAACACTCCTTCACTGTGCAGCCCTTCACATCTAGCTGATGTAGGCCTGGGGTGAGTTAAGCACACAGCAGTGGAACTTTAAAAAGCAAGTGAGCTGGTAGACCTCACTTCAGTGACACAGATAAAAAAAAAGCTGTTCACTTTTACTGACCACTACATAGTTTCCTGCCCCATTGTGCTAGTGCTATTTAACTCCTGATGAAGACTGTAATGTTCGATCACTTTAAGAGTAGTGATTGGCCACCCCTCCAATCCATCAAGGCCACAATCAATGAGACAGGCCTATGTTATGGCCCGCATGCCTCATTCATGTCTGCCAACGAAAACAAAAAAGTAAGCATTAGGCATCAAGACATCAGTAAAAATTCATAATTAGAAAATTCAGTGTGCTCCTTGGAACTTGGTGCCAATGAGTTCTGCCAGTATCCAGTGGTCAGATCCAAAGTGTTAAAGTACTTTCAAGCACCTAACCGATCCACAAGCTTATCCAACTTTGGGATTGGAAAGGCATTGGTTTTGGTTACCTCAATGAGAGCTTAGGAGTCCGCACAGAACCACAAGCTAGTAGACCCTTGCTTTGGTACTAGAACTACTGGACACCAAGGACAACAAGATCTCTCAGTGAAACCCAGGTCCAACATCTTGGCAGCGTCCTCCTTGATGCATCCCTGAACCCAGTCAGGCATTCTATTCTGCCCTTTACTTGCAGTTTCTAGTTCATGCATACAGACAGGTGTCAACCCTGGAGTCAGTGAGAAGTTGGTAAAGTGTCCCAATACACCTTTATAGTTTCTCTGTTGTTTAAGCATTAACTCAGGGGGTACAATACATCCTTCATGTCACTATGCAGCAAGTCAAAAAGAGGCTAACTGTCTTCCTCAACTTCCTCTGCCATGTCCATGACATTCAGTGTTTGTGTTCTCTCTGGAGGTAAAGCTTTAGCCTGTTCACATTAAATACCTGCTTGTGTGCCCTTGCTGCACCAGTTTCCACAAAGTAGTTTCCCACAGAGACCTTCCGAACTACCATGTATGGCTTGCATCATTTATCCTCATCCTCCATAGTTCTTGGACAAATAGAGTTTACCATCAAGGCCTTCTGACCTTCCTGATACCAAGTCAACATAGCTTTCTGGCCGTACCGTTCCTTCATCAGTGCTTGGCTAGCACTTCTTGAGGTTCTCTGGCTGAGTTCTAATCATGTTCTTCAATGTTTTGTTACACTACTCCACCAAGCCATCGGTTTGTGGATGGTATGCTGTGGAGAAGTGGTATATCACACCAGTTTGCTCTCACATGTCTCTCATGTAAGAAGAGATGAAGTTGGTTCCCTGGTCAGAAATCACTGTCCTTGGAAATCCAACCCTATAAATGATCCCCACAGAGGTCTTACTACCATCTTTGCAGGCATGCTTGTCAGAGGTATAGCTTCACAATAACTATTGGGATGATCCACCACAAACAAGAAATACCTGTTGACTTAATGTCAGGGGCCATTGAATGAACCAACTATGGGCCTGATTCTAACTTTGGAGGACGGTGTTAAACCGTCCCAAAAGTGGCGGATATACCACCTACCGTATTACGAGTCCATTATATCCTATGGAACTCGTAATAGGGTAGGTGGTATATCCGCCACTTTTGGGACGGTTTAACACCGTCCTCCAAAGTTAGAATCAGGCCCTATGTCTATTCCCAACTGCTCAAATAGAACACCCACAACTGGAAGCTGCAGTGCCTTAGTCCTCCCTCTTGTCTTATCCCTCATCTGGCAAGAGGGACAGGTTCTACAGGACTTCAGTGTGTCTCTGGACATCACTGGCCAGTAGATAAAAGGGTCCAAACTATCCTGGGTTTTTCTAATTCCTCAAGTGTCCTGCTAGGGGCACTTCATGGACCACTGACAACAGGATGTTCCTGTACTGTAATGCAGTGGTTTCCAACCTTTTGACTTCTATGAACATCCACTTTATCGTCACTGCAAGCAGGGGACCTCCACTGAATCATTATTGGAATCCAGGGACTCCCCACTGAGTCATTACTGGAAGCCAGGAACCCTAAACATTGTTTATGATTTGAACCGCAAAACAATACAGCCAAAATATAGAAACACGCATTTTGTCAAGCACATACACAAATGATAACACTTTTCATTTAATTTGCAAACAAAAAAAAGAAAATTCTAATTTAATAGGAAGATTGGAGTTTTTCTAAATTCTATAGAAGCTACACATCGTCCATGAAATATTCTGTTTGATGCACCTGCAGTGCTCCCACTAATCAAAGGATACCAATTTAAGTTACAGCCTCCAATTTCAAATTCCTTGCCATTTCAAATACGTTTTTAAATTTTCAATTGTACATTTAGCTTCTTTATTCATATACTCTTTATTAATTTTGTTAATATTGGATCATTTTTAAGCAGTCACAGACCCCCTGAGGAGGCTTTGCGAACCCCCAGTGGTTGCCAAACCACAGGTTGGAAACCACTGTTCTAATGGAACCACTAGCCTCTTGCTAGTCCCTGGCTTACGATTTACCAGTTCAATATACAGTAGACCATCCTCCAGCCAACATAGGTGGTCATTACAACCCTAGCGGTCGGTGTTAAAGTGGCGGTAAAACTGCCAACAGGCCGGCGGTAAAAAAAATTGAATCACGACCGTGGCGGAAACCGCCAACATAGACAGCCACTTTAACACTCCGACCGCCACGGCGGTGCAAACAAACATAGCAGTGGGGTAACCGCCAACAGACAGATGGAGGACAATGTACCGCCCACACTATTACAACCCACCAATCCCCCACCTTTTCCGGGGTGGATTCACCGCAAACAAAAACACGGCGGAAACAGGACTTCGAAGGGAAAACGCTCACCTCTACACACCCCACGAGGAACCAGGAAGCCATGGAACCGGAACTTCAGATACTCCCAGCCTTTATCTTCCTGCTCCTCTACCAGGAGCACGAACGCCGGCGGTGAAGACCACGGTGAGTACTGCACCTACGACACAGGGGAGGGCAAAAACAGTGACACACACACACATGCAACATCCCCACCCTCACCCACTACAACACACACACTAATACATGTTGATACATGACAGTTACACCCCCAAGTCCCCCTGGAAGAATGCAAGGACAAAAGGAAATGAGTCGAATAATTGTGATATATTCAATTCCATAAATCAAAAATATTTACAACTATATACATTTATACTATATACAATTATATACACCAAGAACACAAGTCCAAGGGATTCCACCATCACAGTCTGTGGATCACGGGGCCCAAAAGGCATCGGCGAGGCCCACACTCAATACCCGAACAAGACAGAGAGAACACTGCAGGGGCATCAGATAGAAATAAAACAGGCACCTCAGGGGGAAGGGAAGGGGGGCACCTCAGCTGGTTGAGTGCACTATGCCAGATCCACAAGGGGGCTCCATGCCCACTGTTCAATCCTGGGGAGTGCAAAGCCACAGTCTCTCAAGTCTCTACAGTGGGTGGTTTGCCCACTGTTCAGTCCTGGGGAGTGCAAAGCCACAGTCTCTCAAGTCTCTTCAGTGGGTGGGTTGCCCACTGATCAATCCTGGGGAGTGTAAAGCCACAGTCTCTCAAGTCTCTACAGTGGGTGGTTTGCCCACTGATCAATCCTGGGGAGTGCAAAGCCACAGTCTCTCAAGTCTCTATAGTGGGTGGAGTGCCCACTGTTCAATCCTGGGGAGTGCAGAGCCACAGTTTCTCAAGTCTCTACAGTGGGTGGTTTGGCCACTGATCAATCCTGGGGAGTGCAAAGCCACAGTCTCTCAAGTCTACACAGTGGGTGGGTTGCCCACTGATCAATCCTGGGGAGTGCAAAGCCACAGTCTCTCAAGTGGATAACAGTCCCCACTGGTTCTGGAGGGGGCTTTGTGCCCAGAGTGCTTCATCCTGCCCGTGGCAGCCTCAGCAGCATCGGAATCATTGGCGCTCACTGGCCTGTGGTGCTGCTGGCGGCGGTGTCCTGGGCAGCGGTTCTGCTGGTGGCGGTCTTGTCCTGGCCTGCGGTGCTGCTGGCGGTGGTGTCCCGGGCAGCAGGGCTGCTGCTGGCGGTCCTGTCTTAGGCAGCGGGGCTGTTGCTGGTGGTCTTCTCCTGGGCAGCGGTGCTGTTGGCGGTCCTGTCTTGGGTAGCGGGGCTGCTGCTGGCGGTCCTGTCTTGGGCAGCGGGCTGCTTCTGGCGGTCTTCTCCTGGGCAGCGGGGATGCTGCTGGCGGTCCTGTCTTGGGCAGTGGGGCTGCTGCTGGCGGTCCTGTCTTGGGCAGTGGGGCTGCTGGCAGTCCTGTCTTGGGCAGCGGGGCTGCTGCTGGCGGTCTTCTCCTGGGCAGCGGGGCTGGTGGTGGTCTTCTCCGCCGTGCTGATCTTCCCAGACTTGCCGGTTTTACTGTGCCCATTCCCTTGGATGGTGTTGCAGCTGTCTCCATACTCCCAACTGTACCCCTGGGAGTGGCTTTGGTGGCTGCTTTCTTGCCCTCTCCCGCCGGGCACTGTCCAACCTTTTATGCTTAACAGGTGGGGGACTGTCCGTGCTGTGGCTCCTTGCCACACTGACTGCCCTGCTGCCTGGTGCACTCCATAATCCGGTGACTACTGGCACCATTGGTCCAGCCGATGTTGTGGCTTAGGTGCTAGGTTGGGACCTGGAGAGCCGGGCCCTAGACTGAAGGGGTGGGGGAGGTGAGGTAAAGAGGTCAAGGCTGGCCAGGAAAGGTTTCTTAGGAACACTGGGACGGGTAGCTGGAGGGGGTTTGGGAGTGGAGGAAGAGGTTGTGGTTGTAGGAGGTGTACGTTTGGTGATTTTGGGTGAAGGTGCATGGGCTGTAGGCTGTCGTGAGGTGGATGGCTTTTGGGTGGGTGTGTGGCTGCGTTTGTGTACCTTGGGAGAGGACACAGGGGATGTGTGAATGGTAGTGGGGGCGGTGAGTGCACGTGAGCGGGGTGTGGTGGTGCGTGTGCTGGTGATGGACGTAGTGGCTGAGGATGTAGTGCATGCAGGTGTGAGTGGAGACGAGACAGGGAGGGAGGAGGGAGACGAGGAGGAGGGGGACACAGTGGAGGCAGTGGATGTTGGTGTGTCTGCATGTTTGTGATGCTTGCGTGAGTGCCTGTGGGATGTGTGGTGCTTATATTTGTCAGAGCTTCTCTTGTGTGTTGAGGTGTGTGCATGCTGGTCTGATGGTGTGCTTGGGATAGGCTGAGGTACAGGGGTGTGGGTCTGGGTGGAGGAAGTTGGAGGGGGAGGCTAGAGACAGGGACAATGGCTGCCATCAGTGCTGAGGCCAGAGTCTGAAAAGCTCGCTGAAGGGCTGCCTGACCAGAGTGAATGCCCTCTAGGTATGCATTGGTCTGTTGCAACTGCCTCTCTACACCCTGGATGGCATTCAAAATGGTACATTGCCCAATAGTGAGGGACCTGAGGAGGTCATGGCCTCCTCACTGAGGGCAGCAGGGGTGACTGGGGCAGGGCCTGAGGTGCCTGGGGTGAAGGTGATGCCCACCCTCCTGGGTGAGCGGGCACGGGGCAAACGCTGAGGGGCTGCTGGGAGGGCGGTGCTGGTAGGGGGGGTGGCAGCTGTAACTGTAGATGCGGGGGGCACAGATGGGCCCACCACCGCAAGGGAACTCCCATAAGAGGAGGAGTCCGTATCGCTGGTGTCAGCTCCTGTCCCGCCATGGAGCTCCCCTCGCCCTCCGTCCCACTGGTAAATTCAGACTCCGTAGTGTCGCCATCCAGGGCCATGTGGGATGCAGCTCCCTCCTGCTCCGGTGCCACTGCTCCTCCGCCTGATGATGCTAATGCACACAAGAACGGGAGACCACAAAAAGAGGGGGGGAAGACAGAAGAAAGACATGTTGAGTGCATCCAATATCGCTACTGTTGGCGGACACAACAGACACAGAAGCCCCCTGCACTACGCCGCACACTTGGAGTCTACTATTCAATCCCTGGGACATGGCTTACAAGGCAATGGCCTATTTCTGCACACATGGATGTCACAGGAACCTGACTAGGTGTAGTTGGCACTGTACACAAGTGGGGTGGGGTGCCACAGGGCCTGTCTGAAGAAAGAAGCTTAACTACTAAACATGCCCCGGCCTAGGGGAACCCACAGCCCACCTCCCCCACCCAGACACCTCCAATGCGCGCTGAATCAGCAGAATGAGAGTGTACTCACCCCCTTGTTGCTACTGTGATGCCCTCAAGCGCCCATCCAACTCCGGGTACGCCACCACCAGGATCCTGAACATCAGGGGGGTCATGGTGCGACGGGCACCCCTCCCACATTGGGAGGCCATACCCAGCTGGGCCTCCACTGTCTTCTTGCTCCAGCGGCGAATGTCCTCCCATCTTTTCCGGCAGTGGGTGCTCCGACTGTGGTAGACCCCCAGGGTCCGGACTTCCTTGGCAATGGCACGTCAAATGTCCTTCTTCTGGTGGGCGCTGACCTACAGGAAGTGTACAGGGGAAAAAGAGAAGTAATGACCAACTGCACCGTCACAGTCATTGGCCCGCATCCCTACCCTTGCCATGACGCATATGCACTCACCATCGTTTCATGCACGCCTCATTCTCACCCCACCCATCTTTCATCCACCCCACTCCACACAGGGATTGCCCATACAGCATGCTCACAGTGTACTTACCTGTTTGTCTGGAGGACCGTAGAGTAGCGTGTACTGGGGGAGGACCCCATCCACGAGTTACTTCAACTCCTCCGCGCTGAAGGCAGGGGCCCTTTCCCCAGACACACGAGCCATTGTCTCTTCCAAACTGAGATCACAGCAGCACTTGCAGTGTAGGTCCTCTCCTGTCGAAGATCCGGTATTGAGTGACTGAACAGATAGAAAATGGCGGTCACGTCCGCGGCGGTGCTTACCGTCACCGCTGGCGTTCATCGTCATTGGCTCCTCGGACCCATAGGGTCCAATGTTAACCAATGCAGAATTGCGCCGTGGTCTTCGACCGCCTACTGCGACGGTGTACAACGCCCGCACAGTTACCTCATATCCCATTGTCCCACCTCACAGGTCAGGCAGCCGCCATTTTATGGGCCCACATGGCATTATTTTGGACTGCGTCACATATACCTAGGCCTTGCCTAAACACTCATACAGGCAAATGTCGAATTACTAATATTTTCAGAGTAAGCTGCATTTACGTGCCTCAGAGTTGGTTGACTCTCTGCTCGCTGTTCTCCTCCATAGGCACCGTCCGCTGGGGCATGTGAGGAGATGGCGGCATCCTCTGGTGTCCAGACCGCTGGTGGACCTGTCGACAATGGAGGAGCGACATGTGATCATCACCTACAGGCTTGATCGTGCAACAATCCTGGAACTGTGTGCCCAGTTGGAGACGAGCCTGATGTCAGCTATCCGCCATCCCACAGGAATCCCCCCTCAAGTGCAGGTGCTGTCGGTACTCCATTTCCTAGCAAGTGGGTCTTTTCAAACTACAGTGGCCATAGCATCAGGGATGTCCCAGCCTATGTTTTCCAACTTGTTGTCCAGAGTGTTGTCTGCCCTGCTGAAACACATGCGGAGCTACATCGTTTTCCCTCAGGTGGAGGATTTGCCTACAGTGAAAAGTGATTTCTATGCCCTGGGACATAACCCCAACTTCATAGGTGCCATTGATGGGACACATGTGGCCTTGGTACCCTCCCGCAGGAGTGAACGGGTGTACAGAAACCGGAAGAGTTACCATTCCATGAATGTGCAGATGGTGTGTTTGGCAGACCAGCACATCTCCCATGTTAATGGGAAATTCCCTGGCTCAGTGCATGGCGCTTACATCCGGCGGAATAGCAGCATCCCTTATGTGATGGAGCAACTCCAGAGGCACCGGGTGTGGCTATTAGGAGAGCACATGGACCCAATACAGTGGGAATAGTTGTCCGGGTCTGTGGATGTCCCTATGAGTTACTGTGTGTCTAACAGTTGTCCTTTGACATTTGCAGGTGACTCTGGTTACCCCAACCTGTCATGGCCTACTGACCCCAGTGAGGAATCCCAGGAAAAGGGCAGAGGAACGCTACAATGAGGCCCATGGGCGAACTAGGAGGATTATAGAGCGGACCTTCGGCCTCCTGAAGGCCAGGTTCCGGTGCCTGCATATGACAGGTGGTTCCCTATTCTACTCACCAAAGAAGGTATGCCAGATCATTGTGGCCTGCTGTATGCTTCACAACTTGGCTTTATGACAACAGGTGCCTTTTCTGCAGGAGGATGGTCCAGACGGAGGTGTTGTGGCAGCTGTGGAGCCTGTGGACAGTGAAGACGAGGAAGCAGAAGAAGAGGACATCGACAACAGGAGCACAGTGATCCTGCAACACTTCCAGTGAGACACAGGTAAGAAGACAACACTGCCTGCTACATCTAATTTAAATCTACTACCTCTCTACTGTCTGTCATGTTCACCCAGTGTATGGTCACTGAGTTGTCACTTTCCCTTACGATTTCACAGATGTGGGTCCCACTGTGTGACATCTGCTTTGTTTCCTCATGGACTTGAGCTGTGTGACATAGGTATGTTGACATTACATTTGAAAGAGCATTTTGCCACTGTAATTGCTAATACACTATTTCGAAATCACAGACAGACTCCTGATTGTTTTTTGCTTTAAGGTTGTTTATTTAAGTGCTCAATATTGGAGGGGGTTGTAAAATGGTGAGGGGTGATGGTGGAGGAATGTCCATGGCAGAGTCCAGTCAATTAGTCTCACAGGTGCATTGTCCAAAGGGGCATAGGAAGTGGAGCTGGGGCAGTTTGAGGATGGACAGGGTGACAAGGTGGGACAGAAGGATGACACTCAGGGTGGTCTCATTTCTTGGTGGGGGTCTTGGCATAATTCTCTGTCTTTGTCCTGGATCTCAGGGACCGTTTGCAGGGTGGTTCTCCATCTGCAGGGGGTGGGGTGCTGGTGTGGTGGTCCTGTAGCAGTGCATCCTGTCCACTAGCGCCGGCAGAGGTGGTGGGCAATTCATCGTCCAGGCTAGTGTCAGGGGCCCCTTGTTGTGCCACAGTGTCCCTCCTGGTGTGACGAGTTCCTTCAGCACCCCTACAATGGTGCCCAGGGTGGAATTGATGGATTTGAGTTCCTCCCTGAAGCCCAAATACTGTTCCTCCTGCAGCCGCTGGGTCTCCTGAAACTTGGCCAGTACCGTTGCCATCGTCTCCTGGGAATGGTGGTAGGCTCCCATGATGTTGGAGAGGGCCTTGTGGAGAGTGGGTTCCCTGGGCCTGTCCTCCCCCTGTCGCACAGCAGCCCTCCCAGTTCCCCTGTGTTCCTGGGCCTCTGCCCCCTGAACCGTGTGCCCACTGCCACTGCCCCCAGGTCCCTGTTGTTGATGGGGTGGTGGGTTAGCCTGGGTTCCCTGTAGTGGTGGGCACACTGCTGATTGACGTGTCCTGGGGACAGAGGTATGGGCCCGCTGGGTGGGTGCTGTGCTGGTGTTTCCAGAGGGGGGAAGGTCTGTAGTGGCTTGTGCCAGTGTGAGGGGAACCGACTGTCCCGAGGTCCCAGATGGGCCGGGCTGGTCGTCTAGATCCAGTTGGACAGAGCTGCTGTCATCACTGTGGGCCTCTTCTGTGGGTGGAGTAGACATGTCTGGACCCTCCTGTCCGGTGACGTTGGGTAGGGGTGCTGCAGGGGTGTAAAGGCATGATTATTGCATCTGTGTGTGCCATGGTGTGCAATGGACGAGTGACAGTGTACCTCAGTGCTTGCATTCCTGTGTAGGACCTTGTGTGATGATGGTTTAGTGGGGTGTATGGGTATGTGCAGTGGCCATGCTTTGGTGATGGGTGTCCATGCTTTGGTGTTGCATGCAGGGCTTGGGTTTGGGATGTGTGGTCTGTGATATTGGGACATGTGTGAGGAGTTGGAGTGATGGGGGTGAGGGCGAGGGTGGGGGTATGTGATGGCATGCAGGTAGGGTGGGGGATGTAATACTTAAGATTTGACTTACCAGAGTCCATTCCTACAGCTACTCCTGCGAGGCCCTCAGGATGCAGTATAGCCAAGACCTGCTCCTCCCATGTTGTTAGTTGTGGGGGAGGAGGTGGGGGTCCGCCGCTAGTCCTCTGTACCTCGATGTGGTGTCTTAAGACCACGGAACGCACCTTCCCCCGTAGGTCATTCCACCTCTTCCTGATGTCATCCTGTGTTCTTGGATGCTGTCCACTGCGTTGACCCTGTCTACGACTCTGCGCCATAGCTCCATCTTCCTAGCTATGGAGGTGTGCTGCACCTGTGATCCGAATAGCTGTGGCTCTACCCTGATGATTTCCTCCACCATGACCCTGAGCTCCTCCTCAGAGAACCTGGGGTGTCTTTGCGGGGCCATGGGGTGGTGTGGGTGATGTGTGGGGTGATGTGTGTTGAGATGTGTGAGGTGATATTTAGAGGTGTGTTGTGTGAGGTGCGTGGATGTTATGTGAGTGAAAATGTTGAGTGCCTGTTGATGCTAGTGTTGTTGATGGTGGTGTCTCTCTCTGGCCTTCAGGCGCAATTGCGTCATAGGGGTTTGTGGGTGATGTGGGTGTGTGTTTTATATTGGATTGAGTGTGTGGGAGTGGTGTGTGTATGTGTGTCAGGTGAGTGTAGTTTAAATTGTCCAATGTGGTTGTGTTTTGTAAGTGTGTGTGTATTTTGAGCGCGGCGGTGTGTACCGCCAATGGAATACCGCGGTTGAAAGACCGCCGCTTGGATTCGTGGGTTGTGATAGTGTGGGCGTAATCCTGTTGTCGTGACGGTGGAGGTTTTGTTATCGCCAGTTTATCACTGACCTTTGGTGTGGCGGACTTGTGTGGGTGTCTATATTTTGGCAGATTACGGCCTTTGGGTCATAATGACCGTGGCGGAATTCCGCGGCTGCGGCGGTGTGTTGGCGGTCTTCTGCACGGCGGTAAGCGGCTTTTACCGCCAATGTTGTAATGACCCCCATAGTGTTTTCCGACCAGCCTTTTGTTGACCTATTCCTGGGCTTCATTCCAAAGTTCCACAAGCATAGGGCACTCCTTTTGTGCCTTATGGAAATCTTTATTGGTAGGTCCCCTGCAGCTAGCAAATCCTGAAGCTCTGGAAGTAACCCAGACTGCAATTGGTTCACCTCCGGAGCCTCATCCTCCCCTCTTTCTGGAGCAGACACGATGACCTCCCTCGCTATAGCCATCATGAAGTCTGTCCTTACCTACAAACTATTTTGTCCGGTTCCCTGCAAAACAGTGATTGTCCCAGTTCCACTCTGAGACTGGTTGCACCCTGTGAGCTGGTGAACAAAGGTTACATTTTCCAAGTCATAAAGACTTCGAGTCCTGGCACCAAGCTAGCGGCAATCAAACCATTGTGTTATACCGTTCCTACAAATCAAGTAGGACTGTGTATCAAGTCAACATAAAGATCAGAGTATAGACACTCAGGGGGTCATTCTGACCCCGGCGGTCAAGGACCGCCGGGGCCAGGGTCGGCGGGATCACCGCCAACAAGCTGGCGGTGCCCCGCAGGGCATTCTGACCGCGGCGGTTTGGCCGCGGTCAGAAGAGGAAAACCGGCGGTCTCCCGCCGGTTTTCCGCTGCCCACATGAATCCTCCATGGCGGCACAGCTTGCTGCGCGGCCATGGGGATTCAGAGACCCCATACCGCCATCCTGTTCCTGGCGGTTCGCCCGCCAGGAACAGGATGGCGGTATGGGGTGTCGTGGGGCCCCTGGGGGCCCCTGCACTGCCCATGCCAATGGCATGGGCACTGCAGGGGCCCCCGTAAGAGGGCCCCACTTTGAATTTCAGTGTCTGCTCAGCAGACACTGGAATTCGCGACGGGTGCAACTGCACCCGTCGCACCTTCCCACTCCGCCGGCTCCATTCGGAGCCGGCTTCCTCGTGGGAAGGGGGTTTCCCGCTGGGCTGGCGGGCGGCCTTCTGGCGGTCGCCCGCCAGCCCAGCGGGAAGCACAGAATAACCGCTGCGGTCTACTGACCGCGGTGCGGTATTCTGGAGGGGGGAACTCTGGCGGGCAGCCTCCGCCGCCCGCCAGAGTTAGAATGACCCCCTCAGTCTGTGTATAGCATCAAGAAATGTTGATACGCTTCCTGGCTAGCTCACAGTGCCCCATCCGAACTCTTAAACACAGCAGAGTACTAGATGGGTTTTGCAGCCTCCAACATGGCTACTCATATTCCCAAGGAGATCGCAGAAACAGATCTCCCTTTTCTTTGTCACCCCGCATATCCATGATGGGAATGCGAAAATGTCTTTTAGAGCATTTATTGCAACAATCTAATTCTTCATAAAAAAACATGAGCTGTGATTATTAGGAAAACAAAACAAAGCATGATAACCAGCATTACAAATATGGTGAAAGAGATGAACAGTTCTACCAAGGTTATGATATAATGTTTGTACACTCCTATCTCTTACTACCTATAATATTAAGAGCACAGTGGGAGTAACCTCTGCCAGATCTATTGGAACAGCCCAATCCCCCATACTTGGTCAAGAAGTACAGAGAATCTAGGAAGCTGTTCAGGTGTAGTGCAGGCTATTTATCCTGTGCAGAGTAGAGGTCAGAATCAGTATCAGCATCAGAGTCAGCTAAGCTGCATCTTGGGCACTGCGTGCCAGCATAATCCCAGCAGAAGTGCTCCTCTTCTGAATATGAAGCAGAGGCACCATTTCTGGCACACTGTCAGACGTGCAGGCGCGATCGTATGATATCTCTGCAAACACGGAGCTGTCTCCACAGACAATCAGAATACTTAGGGCATTGTGTTCTGAGTGCTCAGCCTTGGATGGAGTGTAGAGAGTAGATGACCTCAACGATTATGAGAAATAAGCAACATGTACATTGATTTCTCAATACTATCCCATGAATTAATGCCATATAAAAAGTTACCAGCAGAAAAGAAATGCTAAGCTAAAATGTGCATTTTCAAAAGGAGGCTCTAAGCGAGCCCTAACATGCTTTACCACAATATCCCAGGAGACATCTAGCTCATTGCTTTCCCTTTACCCTGACATCAACGACGGCCGCTTTGCCATTGAGCTTTATCTGAACTGTGGAAAGCAAATACTCCATGCCTTTCCCACTGGCTACCAAACTACCAAACCAGTATCCTTGGTTCTAGGGAGTATCTCGTCAGGCTAAAGGTACTTTCTCTCAGCCATAATGCAGAAAGAGCCAGTATCTCTCATGGCAGGCACTTTCTTCTCATTGATTCGAACTTCCTGGCACAAATCCCATTGTGTTAGGATGAATGTGCTTCAGACCATCTGGGTCCCTTTCCCAAATTTCCATAGTTATTAATTTAAGTGCAGCCGGTCCCTCTCACTTATTTTCACCCATGTGCAACATGCTTGCTATCACATGTTACTGGGTCAAGTTCTTTCACCAAGCGATCTGCTTTAAAGTTTCCCAACTGGTCGCATTTGAAGCATGTCACCACTTTTTACTTGGAAGGACTTCCTGACTATCTCTTCTCATGATGCTTCTTGCAAGATACACCATTAACAAACATATGTTTCCTGGGCCCACCTCAAGTCCCTTGATAATTACCCTGACCCTTATGCTCCAGTTTGGAACCAGTCTGTGGAGAGTTCTTCTCCCTCTGTGACTTAAAATTGTGCTTCCCAAGCCCTTTGTGAACCCTGCAGTCGAAGAACCTCAGTAGGTTAATGAGCTGGTTTCAACCCAAGCCACCTAATGAGAGCATCCTTCATTTGCTCATAAACTATCTGGTCTGGCACAGGCATTCTCCCAGTGACAGCTGTCCCTTCCAATGACATGGTTGCCTTTAAGGCATCTGTCTTAAACACCTCACTTAAGGCCTGCACATTACAACCGATTTCAAAGCTCACAAACCATTCCAAAATGTCCTGACTTTCCACATACACATGCACAATTCTTTTGAAACATGGCCACAACCTGGCCTGACATTGATATAGAGTCACTTCTTCCAGATGGAGTTGTCATTGATGCTATCCTGTTTCTCCTAAGTGCTATCCTTTCCCTTTCTACATCACTTTCCTATTCCTTCTGTTTCTCCTCCCACTCCCCTTTATTCTGTTTCTACTCCCTCTGTAGCAATTTCTCTTCCCGGTCCATTTTTCATGTTGCTCATGCCTCCTTTTCTCTTGTTTCTAGTGAGCTATTCTCAGCTGCTTCCTCTTGAACTCTCTGGCTTTCTCATCTTACTCAGCCTTAGCTTTATGAAGGGCAATCTGTAAGCTCCTGGTTTCTGCTAGCCTCAATCCACCCAAAGAATGTATTCCTTAAATGAATGACAGGGCTACTCGTGAAATGTGAGGTGATGCTGTTGTCTGGTGTGTTCTAGAAACTAAATGTGGTGAGTATCTTGGTGAAACTCTGGAAAATGCATTAGAGGACTCACTTGGCATGTGTCTAGGATAGATTTGTGCTAAGGGGATCCTAAAGCCTGGATCCATGTCTTCCAGGGTTCCTACCATGGTTCCCCAAGACTCAAATATTGTCTCATCCCTTTTACCCAGTGTTTCAAACTAATCCTTAATAAAATTAGCAATGACGGGTCTGCCCTTACTCCTGGGAATACGGCCCCATCTGTCCCTACATAAATCCTTCATCTCTATGGACATGTGCTGAGGTTAATTCCCAAACCTGTGCTTTTCATTGTCTATGCATGTTGCCTGTGCATGTGGAAAGAAAAAAACTGGACTTATTGTACTACTGGCACACATTGAAAATGGCCAATGCTACTTCTGTATCCAGGCACCCCATTGCTTGCCACCAACTGTCAGAACCACTTTCAAAAGGCAACGGGGTGCGCACCGCCTACAGAGCCCATCTGTGGGGTTGAGGCCTTTTTCTCCTAATTTCCAAGATCCTGAGCAAGTGCGCAAAGTACCCCCCTTCTGCATTTGACTCTTAGTGGTAGACATGATCGAGCAGTCTAAATCTCCCAGGGGGAGGTTTGGATACAGATTAGTGAACATGGCTCTTAACTCAAAAAGCATGCAGCATCAACAGTAAATCAGCATCCAGCCAAATGCTTATTTTGTATAAAAAGAAGTATTATATTTCTAAGTTTACTCAGACAAAGGAATGTTACAACACTCACAAGCAACAACACGTTTCTCCTCATGAGGCTGTACCTTGTCCCTGTCCCATCCACTCCTTGCTAGATGTCTGGGGTTATTCCCCATTCACCCGTGGCCACATCCGGGGAATACTCACTAGCAGGCCTTTAACTCAGTAGTCTACTCTGACTCTTTAATCATAGTCAAAAGTGTCTTAGCACAGCAGCGCTCTTAGCAGCGAGTCCCCCGGGGTCATCACAGTCTTAGCTGCTCTGGCAGAGAATAAGGGTGCAGCGTCTTAGAGGGTGCCCCATGCGTGGGCACTCTCATCCGTTCTGGTCCTGCTCTGGTGATTGTCTGAACGTGACCATTGCTGCAGCACTCAGCAGGTGCAGTTTCTTCTCTGAGCATATGCAGTTGTATTCCAGCAGCAGCAATCAGATGTGTTTCTGTTCTCCTCCTGCATGGTAAGTGTTCACAGCCCCCAAATGGCAGGGATACACATCCACTACAATGCAGAGGACTTTTATGTCTCAATACCAGCACTCTTGGACTTGCCACTATCATCATAAATGGAAATGAGACATTAGAGTACAAATGAAGGTGTCTGGTTACATCATATTGTAAATGTAACCAGCCGGTCATGTTTGTCAATATTTTTAGATTTTCCTGCATAGTTTCAGAGTAATACTACACATCAGATATTTTACCATCTGACCTTTCCAACAGGATATGAGACAACATCCCTCTGAGGCATCAGCAGAAAAATGCCAAAGAGTAAGGGGTACCCCACAGGTCTATGCAGGATTACATAGATTCACTGTACATTAATTCATATGTAAGTCCTTCTTCTTCCATCCGAAGAAAGGAAAGGGTCCCATTTACAACCTAGCCATCAGAAGAAAGGTTTTAGTAAAAAAAACACTGATAATTTTGTCCCCAAGTACTATGAGTGTTTACCACTATAGGCACATGAAAGATGATACCAAATATCCCAAGAAGGCACAGTCCTCCACTGGTGGAGCATTCGGGGTGGCCTGTAGCATCTCTGGAGGAGGTGTGTGGAGATTCCGTAGTAAAGGGTGTTGTCATAGTCCAGTCTGCTTGTGATGAGGGCTTGTGTGACTGTACATCTGATGTTGATGGGGAACCACTTGAAGATCTTCCATAGCATACACAGAGTGAAGAAGCAGGCTGATGAGACGGTGTTGACCTGGTATTTCATAGTCAGTTTGCTGTTGTGGGTGATGCCAAGGTTCCTGGTGTGATCCGATGGGGAAGGTGCTGGTCCTAGTTCCACTGACCACCAGGAATCTTTCCAGGGGTTGCAAAGATCAGAATTTCTGTTTTGTTGGTGTTGACTGCAGTTCTCTCTCATCCAGTTGGTGATGTTTGTTAAACTATGGAATCTAGCTTTGGTGGTGGTGGGGTCCTTGGAAAGGGAGAGGATAAGTTGAGTGTCATCTGCATATGAGATGATGTTGAGCCCATGGGATCTGGCAATGTTGGCCAAGGGTGTCATGTACGTGTTCAAGAGGGTGGGGCTGAGGATGAGCCATGAGGAACCCCAAGATTATGTCCTTAAATTCAGATGTGAAAGGGGTAGGTGGACTTTCTTGGTTATTCCATTGAGGAAGGAGGTGATCCATCTGAGGGCATTTCCTTGGATACTGATTTTGTGTAGTCTGGGGATCAGTGTGTGGTGGGATACCATGTCGAACGTTGTTGAGAGGCCAAGGAGGATCGGGGCTCCCGTCTCTCAGATGTGGTCTGTTGCTGTGATGAGAGCTGTTTATCATAGTTTAGGTATCCCCAAAAAACAGAGACAGAAATTAGGGCCTTCCACAATCTCATTGGTTATTACAGGAGGTTTGTCATGGGATATGGCACAATTATTGCTCCCTTAACTGAGCTGCCTTCCACAAAGCAGCCCAAGAAGATGATCTGGACACAGGTATGTCAGAAAGACTGTGGCACCCTCAAACAGGCTATGTGCACAGCCCCTGAGCTCAAGGCCCCTGATGTTTCCCAGGAATTCACTGTACAAACAGATGTCTCAGAGCATTGCATAGGGTTAATTTTATCTCAGCTAAATGAGGAGGGCCTTGGCCACTCTGTAGCTTTCATCTCTAGGAAGCTACTTCCTAGGGGTGTGCAGGCAGCTCAGCTCTACCGGTGGAGCTAACAGAGGTTTTGGTACTCCACCTTCTGCTTTTAATGCAGAGTCAAAATCTCCGCTAGTCACACTAGCTCAGAGGAACGTACCGGGTGCTCTGCACAGCGCAACTGCACACAATCTGTGCTTTCGAAGTGCAGCCCATAACTGGGCTGCAGTGTGCACCGGATCTTTCTTTGTTTTTTTGTCATTGTTTGTGCATACTGAATTCAGGCAAGGGCTGTAGTTAGTGAAATCTGCTGTTTCAGGCCTCTTGTACACCGACTTGTCCTGTGTGCACTGCACATGGGGCAGGCCGGTGCATCACATGCCTGGTAGCTTTCGCTGCCCACGGCCCTGGTCTGAATTCAGGCCAGTGCCATAGGCAACAAAAGAAAGCTGCACTGTCAGGCCTCTTGTGCACAAGCCTGCACCGTGTGCACTGGGCACAGAAAGACCAATGCACAAGAGGCCTGAAACAGCAGTTTTCTCTTCCTACAGCCCTCCAAAATGCGCCAGATCTTGGAAGTGCTAAGCAGGGTTGAGCCTGATTAACCAGGCCCGACCCTGCCTAGTGCTTTTGAGATCTGGCGTATTCCGGACTCCTCAAGTCATGGAACTCTGCTTCCATGGAATTCCTTGAAGTTTTTTGTCAACTCTGCAGAATTCCGCAGAGACAGACTCCGTGAACTCCACCCAGGCCTACTACTTCCTGTGGGGCAGAGGTGGAGTGCTACTGAAAGGGAAGCATTTGCTCTGGTTCTGGCACTGAAGGAGCTGAGACCGTACCTGTTTGATACCCACTTCTGAGTTTAAATTGACCACAGACCGTTCAGATGTCTCATGCTGATGAGGAGTGATCATCCAAAACCGTTGAGATGGTCCATCTCCTTACAGGAAATAGACTTCATGGAGGAGCACAATCCTGGGTGAGACTACTCCAATTCTGATAGTCTGTCCAGGTTCTTCCCCTTTAGTGATGAGAACTCCCAAGAAGCTGGGTAGTTTTCCCCAGTTTCATCTGGGGAGGACAAGTGTTAGACCTGCCAGCCTTAGGGTGGCCTACCAGATTTCTTGCCTTCACCCCTCCTATTTTTGCTGAAATTGTTTTTGTTGGCCTTAGGACTGAGTGCAGTTTATCATTCATAACCAGTGATAAAGTTCTTGTAAAATTAGCTTACACCTGATTGGTTTATTTAATTTACTTATAAGTCCCTTGTAGAGTGGTATACCATGTACCCAGGGCCTGTAAATTAAATGCGACCAGTGGACCTGCAGCATTTATTATGGCACCCACTTAAGTAGCCACTTAAAACATGTCCCAGGCCTGCCATTGCAGCCTGAATACAGATTCAAACTGCCTGTTCAGTATAACAATATAACCCCCACCAAGTCCCCAGTGAGATTTTCTCCCCGCAAACAATCATGGGCAGCCGCGATCATGCGCAGTGAATAAAGCGACCGCTCTAGTAGAAAATGTACTCGAGCTGCAGCCAAATCAACTCAAGCAACAGTTCCCTCTGGTGCACCCCATGGTTCAGTTTGTGCTGATTTATCAGCATGGAACTAGATCCTGGCGCTAAAAGTCAGGGCAAGGAGTGTGACAAACCCATTCCTTCCCATTTGTAGAACTCTGGGAAATCTCATGAAGTTTTCATGAAACTCCACCGAATTCCACAGAGTGAAACCCACTCATACATATAAGCCATGCCTAAAGTAGTCTGTAGATAGTCCATAGGGCAGGGTGCAATGTAATTAAAAGATTGGATATGTACTTTTAAGTGTTACGTGTCCTGGAAGTGAAAATCTCCTAAATTCATTTTTCACTATTGTGAGGTCTACCTCTCCCATGAGATAACATTGGGTTGGCTTATTACAATTATGCTTGATTGGAAAGCATTTCATGTTTGGTGTCCGAGAAGTTATAATTAAAAATCCTCCTTAATGGAAGGTTGAGTTTGAGGTTACAATTTTGAATGTGCTACTTTTAGAAAGTTGACATTTTCCTGCCCTAAACTATTTGGTGCCTGAAGACTCTCTTGGGTCACATGACTGTGTGTAGTTGGCAGTCGGACTTTGTTTATTCCTCCCACACAGCCACACAATAAAACAATAGTATGCTTGAATGGGCCATCAAGTGACATGATGGGGTGGATCTGAGCACAGCCCCACTTGCAACTGAATAAGCTGGCTGTGCTCTGCCTTCAGACAAAGGACTTGTCACCCCTCCATTGTTCATGCCGCCAGCTTGGAGCCAGGGCAGGGGAGTCAGGAAACTTTGAGTGTTCCAAAGGGAATTATTTTGAAAATTTCCTTATTCAAAGAAGTCACCATGTAAAAAAGGAGACCTACAGACCCACTCTTCAGTTCACTTTCTGGACCTGCAGAAGGACTCTCTGAGGACTGCAAGCTGCTGTGGTTTGATGTGTACTCCACAAAACAGTTTTGCTACACCTAGAAAGACTGTCTTGCTGCCTGTAGCTTGCCTTGAGCCCTCAGAGGCCTACTCTTCTGCTTGAGCCCTGCTTCTATACATGAACCCAGGACCACAAGAGTGACTCCAAGGGCTAGTTAGTGGCCTCCTGATCAGAGCCTCAGGGACAGAAAAGGCACCAACCATTGTGAACCTGCACCTGGACCCAACCTTAGTGAGCCCTGAACCCCCAATGTGTGCCCCTCTAGCCTTGGACTCTTAGTTATAGTGTTAAAGGTGTACAGATGGCCAAAATCCAAAACTTAGGACTTTGAACATTTTGGGCTAAAATCTGCTGTGGGAACCAATAGAAGGTCCTGTACAGCCTGCTCCTCTATGTACCTAAGGTGCATCGCCGATCTACCTGACCTTGTGGCAGCTCCTGCTACGTTCTTCTCCGCAGCAGAAAATCCTGTTCCATGGTCCTTCAGACAAGGGGCTTCCGGCCTCATGAATCTCTCGGCCACTACATCCTCCTGCCTCATCCTGCTAAAGATATTTGGCTTGAAATAAAGATACTAAGGGCCTGGTTCAGAACTTGGCAGACAGGTTAGTCATTCACAACAGTGATGGATATCCCATCTGCTGAAATCTAAATCCCATTCTATCCTAAGGGATTTAGATTTCGGTGGACAGGATATCTGTCAACATTGTGATGGATTTACCCGTCTGTCGAGTTCTAAATTAGGCCCTAAATCTGAACGTAGAAATCTTCACCGTGACTTTGTCCACTTTATTTATCCTACTGGTGCTCCATTGTGGTTGGCTATATTTTTTAACTTTAACCCAGTCATGCGTGACTAGATGTCTGCGATTTGTTAGGGACTAGTTTTTATCTTAAACTTTAAAAATTCATAACTTTCATAACTTTCAATCTACTGATTGGATTTCTATCTTATATGTGGCAAATAATTTATTCAAAATTACTATATTTTTTAGTTGGCTTGGCATTTCTCTTGTGTTGTATTTTCACTTAGTTACTGTTTGTGTGCTACATAAATACTTTACACATTCCCTCTAAGTTAAACCTGTTAACTGTTGTGCCAAGCTACCAGAGAGTTAAGCAAAGGTTAATTTAGAGACTTTTTGTGGTTCAACTTGACAGCGACTGTGGTTGTTGTTTGAGCCCGGTTAACACCAGAGTCAACCCACAACTCCTTTTCTTACATTGAGTGTTCATGGTCATTTTGTACATGATGCAGAAATAATGAGCACAAACATTGGAATGTGAGCGAAGATTGTTTGCACACATTTTCAGTGGTACCTGCCATGAAGGTTACCCTCAGATGTCCACCACCTTTGCTTTATGGATGGTGTAAGTATAATAAAAGATGGCTGACAATGACAGGCGAAAGCAGGACCAGCCCATCAAGCTCTGGGCAATCTCCCACCAGAACGGGCTCATGGAGACTGTCCCTGGTTAGTGCCACTTAGGTGCTATGCACCATAGTCCATTCTTAGAGGAGGACAAGTAGTTACCCTTCCCAGAAACTACTCTAAATATGTAAAATAGTCAAATAACTGTTTAGTTGGTATTTCAAACTTTGGTGATTCAAGATGCACTGACATTGATTGACAGTGGGCTGCGGCTAAACTGCAGAGGGATTGTTCCTCATCAGCATGTTGAACCCCACTTTGACATGCTACATGATCCCTTTATGGTGGCTACAGAACATGGAGCAACGTGCTACATATTTCCTCGAGCCTAGTAGTACATCTGAAGGCCTTGTCTGCATGAAAGCACCCAGACAGCGGAAGGAGTCCTGAGTCACGGACAGAGTGCCTCAATACACATTCTTTCCCTCACCAAGGAACAGAGGAGGATTGTCTAAAAACATCATCTCCAAGTGTAAGGGACCTGGTAGAGTGTGACTGGTAAGGTAAGTCCCTCACTGTAGCACTTTTCTCATTTTTGTGAACCTTCAAGCAGATCATTCACAGGGTCTCTTAATTGAACTCAACTGCACAACAACTGACTGTTAAAACTCTGTGTTGACATCCAGCAGAAGGTCATATTGAGATTTTTGGAAATGGAATACCTGCGTGGCTGGATAATACCCAGAAAGCTAAGGTGCTCTAAAATTAAAAATAAACTATTATATTAGACTGTTCCCAAAAGTCTGCACAGGAGTATGACAGCTGGTTTCTTTAGTATCCGAAAGAGGTGGGGCAATTATGTGGCTACTCTAATTTGGGTGGGTATCAAACAAATGTAAAAAATCCCCACCTCTCCTTAAGGATTCCTACACATGCAGGATGAGCTTAGAAGGAGCCTGGAAAAGAAAAAAGATGGTCTAGTACAGAAGTCAACTCCTGTAACAAGCCTTGAAATTTCACATAGGGTAGTCCAGGAGTGCAAGTCATGATCTTTACGTGCTCTTGTAAGCTTTCTTCTTTCCTTGCACAGAGAGGCACCCAGTTGTTAGGACTGGTGGTTCTGGAAAGTGCCCTGGTACACATCACTGCAAATTCTGTTGAGATATTGCACTTTAGACCTGTCTCTTGTGCACACCTTTACTTTTTCTCATACGGAGCACTAGAAGCCTGGTAAAATTGCATTCAGAAGTGTAAATTTTCTAACTTGAACCCAATTAAATGAGCTCATTCTAAAAAGAATCTCAACAGGAATTGGGTATTCCTCCACAAATCACCCCTGGGATGATAAATACTGCTGGAGACTGTTGCATTGTGTCCCCATGGTAGGGGAGTCTGGGTAGAATATACTCTCACTGAGCCTCCATTCCATGACAACTGTGGCCCTCACCATGCCAGATGCTCACACGAGTGACGAATGCATCTACATGACAGGGGAACAACCACATCTTTAAAGAACGGAGCGAACGGAATAGAAATCCAGATACCATCTGGCTTATGACAAATAGCCTCACTACCCCAGCATAGCGAGGTTTAGGTTCTCCCGTTGAGGGAAGGGCTCCCCACCTATAATGGAAAGAAATGAAAATGATGGCCAGGCAAGCAATAAACAGTTAGATCACTGTCGCGTGATTGAGAAACACAATTATAAAGTTTGGCCAGTCTGTAGGGGTTTCACATTTTGAATGTTTCTTTTCTCCAGAGCAAGACCTTGGGGCATATTCTCAAAGGAATTTTCATCTGTAAACGAAAGCTGGTGGTAAAAGAAAAAAAACTTTTTGAAGTCTGCCAGGAGATTACTCTGGTAATCCTGGCAAGTGTTAATGAGTTTACTACCACATATTTTGGCTTCATAAGTACATAAAATAGTAAATCCACACAAGGAAGTACTCATTAGAAGTTGTGGTTTACCTTGAAAGTTTGGAAACATACACATTAGTGGGCATGTATTCCTAATCTCCTCTCTGATGCCTTTCCACCCTGGAAATGGTCACACTCCCCCCTCTCAGGTACTGTATTGACTCGCTTTCCAGGATGGGAAGGGGAACAGATCACCCTCAGGTTTGTTTGAGGTTTAGCCAAATGGCATTATCCAAAGTGGAAATGCTTTCCCCAGGGAGAAAAGAAAAAAAAATATTTCACCATGAAAGTACCAAATGGGTATTGATGTTTTGAGTGGTATTGTTATGTTTTGCTTACTTCTAAGATCCTAGCCCAGAGCAAATCCCTCAATCAGCATTAGACCGCTCTACCTCATTATCCTGATAGTGAAGTTTGAAAAAGAACACTTGGGCCCTCATAACAACCCTGGCGGCAAATCCCACTTACTGCCGTGCTGACGGCTGCCAAGATACCATGACTGTGGCGGTAATCCGCCACGGGTATTATGACCCACACAGAGAATACCGCCACAATACAGACACCCACACAAGTCAGCCACACCAAAGGTCAGTGATAAAATGGCAATAGCAAAACCCACACCATCACGCCAACAGAAATACGGCCACAGTATCACGACCCACGAATCAACGCAGCAGTCTTTTAACCGCGGTAAACCATTGACGGTACACACCACCGTGCTCAAAATACACACATACTTACAAAACCACACCACACTGGACAATTCAAAATACACACACCTGACACACATACACACACCACACTCACACAATTATAAAACACCCACCCACACTACCCACAACCCCTTACAATGAAAAAAAAGAGACCAAGCACAGAGAGACAAGCAATGAGCAGACACTCAAACAGAGGCACAGAACACCATCACTCATACACCATCCACGCACATCACAGTATACACCCCAACACATCACCTCACACATCACCTCGCACATCCACACACATATCACTCACACCACATCCATGGCACCCCAACGACACCCCAGGTTTTCAGAGGATGAGCTAAGGGTAATGGTGGAGGAAATCATCCGGGTAGAGCCACAGCTATTCTGGTCACAGGTGCAGCAGACGTCCATTGCAAAGAAGATGGAGCTATGGTGGAGAATCGTGGACAGGGTCAACGCCGTGGGACAGCATCTAAGAACCAGGGATGACATAAGGAAGAGGTGGAACGACCTTTGGGGGAAGGTGCGTTCCGTGGTTTCAAGACACCAGATTGCTGTACAGAGGACTGGTGGTGGACCAAACCCACAACGAACAACATGGGAGGAGCAAGTCTTGGCGATCATGCATCCTGAGGGCCTCGCAGGAGTAGCAGGAGAACTGGACTCTGGTAAGTCAAATCTTTACCATTATATCCCCCACCCTATCTGCATGCCATCACATACCCCCACCCGTACCCTCACTCGCATCACTCCATCACCTCACATATACCCACCCCACCATCACAACCAACCCATCCCAATACCAATCCCTGCATGCAACAACAATGCATGGACACCCATCACAGACCTGCATGGACACACATCACCACAGCATGCCCAGTAGAGAGAAATCACCCAGCCCACATAATCAGCACTCACACAAAGCCAAGGCGACAGGGAAAGCACAATTGTACAGGAAAACACACCCATTGCAGACGATGGCACATTCAGTTACAATAACAATGCATTTGTATCCCAACAGGGCCCCTACCCAACGTCACCGGAGAGGAGGTGCCAGCTACATCCAGCCCCCCCCAGAAGAGGCCCACAGTGATGACAGCAGCTCTGCACGCCTGGATCAGGATGACAACCTGGCCTATCAGGAACCTCTGGACAGTCGGTTTTCCTGCCACAGTCCCAACCCACCAGAGAACCTCCCCCTTCAGGAAACACCACCACAGGACCCACCCAGCGGGGCCATCCCTCTGTCCCCAGGACAAGTCAATCAGCAGTGTGTCCACCACTACAGGGACCCCAGGCAACCCCACTAACACAGGACGATCAGGGACCTAGAGTCAGTGGGCACACGGTTCAGGGGACAGAGGCACAGGACAGAAGGGAAGCTGGGAGGACTGCTGTGCAACAGGGGGAGGACAGACCCAGGGAATGGACCCTCTACGAGGCACTCTCCAACATCATGGGAGCATACCACCATTCCCAGGAGACCATGGGCACAGTACTGGCCAAGTTACAGGAGACACAGCGGCTGCAGAAGGGACAGTACCTGGGGATCAGGGAGGACCTCACAAAAAAAATACACCATCCTGGTCACCATTGCAGGGGTGCTGGCTGACATGGACAAGACCATGAGGGAGGCTGTGGCCCAACAAATGGCCCCTGAAACTAGCAAAACCGAGGAACAGCCTTCCACCTCCACCGGTGCTAGTGGACAGGAGGCCCCGCCACTGGCCTAGTGCATAGGGCAGCTCAGTGTGTGTTGTGAACACCAACGGTAGTGTTGTTGCTGGCAATGACCAAGTGTATCCTCTGTCCCTCCCCTCCCTTCTAGTTTTGTCACACTGTTCTTGTGTGCATTAGCATCATCTGGCGGAGGAGCAGAGGCACCGGCAACGGAAGGAGCTGCATCCCACATGGCCCATGAGGGCGAATCCACTGAGGGTTAAGGCACGAGTGGGACGGAGGGCGAGGGGAGCTCCACGACGAGGACAGGAGAGGATACCAGTGACAGTGACTCCTCCTCCGATGGAAGCTCCCTGGCGGTCGCCTCTGTGCCCACCCCAACAACAGGTACAGCCACCACCCCCGTACCAGCACCGTCCTCCCTGCAGCCCCTCAGCGTGTTTCCCATGCCTGCTCACCCAGGAGGGTGGGCATCTCCTTCGCCCCAGGCACCTCAGGCCCTGCCCAAGTCAGCCCTGCTGCCCTCAGTGAGGAGGCTATCGACCTCCTGAGATCCCTCACTATTGGGCAGTCAACCATTCTGAATGGCATCCAGGGTGTCGAGAGGCATTTGCAACAAACAAATGCATGCCTGGAGGGCATTCATTCTGGGGTGGCGGCCCAACAGAGAGCATTTCAGGCTCTGGCTTCAGCACTGATGGCAGCCATTGTCCCTGTGTCCAGCCTCCCCCTCCAACTTCCACTACCCCGACCCAATCTCCTCTACCTCACCCTATCCCAAGCACACCTTCAGACCAGCATGCACACACATCAACACACAGAAGTGGCTCAGGAAAACATAAGCACCACACATCATCACACAGGCACTCATACAAGCACCATACCCATGCATATATACCAACATCCACTTCCTCCACTGTGTCCCCCTCCTCCTCTTCGTCCACCTCCCTCCCAGTAGCATCTCCACTTACACCTGCATGCACTACATCATCAGCCACTGCCTCCATCACCAGCACGCCCATCACAACACACCCCTCAGGAGCAATCACCAACCCCACAGCCATGTACACGTCCCCTTTGTCCTCTCCCAGTGTGTCTATGAGCCCTCCTCCCAAAGAACATGAACGCAGGCACACACCAACTCAACAGCCATCAACCTCACAACTGCCTCCAGCCCATGCACCTTCACCCAAGCTCAGCAGACATACACCTCCTACAACCACTACCTCTTCCTCCACTCCAACACCGCCTCCATCTTCCCATGCCAGTGTGTCTAAAAAACGTTTCCTGGCTAACGTTGACCTCTTCCCTATGCCTCCCCCCCGTCCTTCCCCTAGGGCCAGGATGTCTACATCCCAGGCCAGCACCTCAGCTACCAAGTCGGCGTCTGCTGTGGTTCCTGCAAGTCCGAGAGGATCAAAGGGGCACCCGTCAGGGCTGGCAGTGTGCCACCTACCAATGCAAAAGACCAACCGATTCCACCACCTGCCAAAGTAAAGAGGGGGCCGGCATGCAGCACGGACAAGGCGCATGACCCACCCAGCAAGGCATCATCCAAAACAAAAGAGGACAGTGCCAAGGTCCCAGCAGCGTCTACAAAGGTGGGGAAGGGACAAAAAAGCAGAGGCAGGGTACTTCAGGGCTCAGAGCCTCTAGGTGAACACCATTTGTCCTGACAGGCCAGCAACCCATACCACGGTAAGCACCGCTGCAACGACCGCCACCTGCACCGCCACCTGCCCGCCCCCCTGCACAGCCGCTGCCACAACGACGGTCACCAGCATCATCCCTAGTGGGCAGCCGTCCAAGGCTGTTGGAGACGGCCTGGTGTCTCCCTCCACTACTAACCGCACCTGCACCACGGGCAGCACCGGCATCATCTCCAGCGCAGACACCGCAGCAGGCACTGCCAACTGCACCACCACCTGCACCACCATATACACCACCACATGCCCAGCCGGTGCCACTACATCGGACATCAGCAGCATCCCCAGTGGGCAGCCGTCTGAGGCTGCAGGAGATGTCTTGGACCCTGCACCCACCACCTGAGGCACCACCCTCAGCACTGGCACTACCAGCAGTTTGCAGTCTAAGTCGACGCAGGATGGAGTGTGGCTCTGCCTCCATGGAGTATCATGCTACAAGTGCCCTGCACATCTCTTGCCTCAGACACCCAGGTGAGGGAATGTGAACTGCCACGCCCCAGGTGCAGCACCACTGGGCACAAGACCCCCTCCAGATCAGTGGAGAAAGGCATACACTCCCCCTATCCTTGGCAGGATGAAGCAGACTGAGCACAAGGCCTCCTCCAGAACCAGTGCAACATGTCACTCACTTGAGAGACTGTGGCTTTGCACTCTCCAGGACCAAGCAGTGGGCAAACCACCCACTTGAGAGACTGTGGCTTTCCACTCCCCAGGACATTGCTGTGGGCATGTTGGCCCCTTGAGGAGCAGTGGCGTAGTACCATCTTCCGGCAGAGGTTTCCCCTCTTTCCTTCCCCCTGAGGTGCCTGTGCTTTTTTCGACCTGATGCCCCTGCAGTGTTCTCTCCGTTTTGAGGCAGGAGTCAAGTGTTGGCTTCGCCCATGATTTTTTTGGCCACTGGTCCACAGACATTTGCAATGGACAGTGTACTGCTCTCTGCACATATTGTACCTATACGTATAAACTGTTGTTTCAAATCATTAACTTTATATGCATTTTCTAAATATCGCTTACCTATAAGGAACACACAGAAAAAGTAACACTGAGGTCAGACAATGGCCAGAAATATACAGCTGGCTATATGTCTACTATGGGACGGACATTTCAAACAGCCTAACAGCACACACACACGCTGCATGTCAGGAACCCTGGACTATACAGTGTCACATGTGCACACATGTATGCAGCCATCAACAACCATTAAACACATCCATGCCCCCCAATCATCCTACTCACCTGTACCTCTGGCCGACCGTGGAGCTTGGCGTACAGGGGCAGGACCCCGTCCACGAGCTTCTCCAATTCCCCGTTGGTGAAGGCCAGGGCCCTTTCCCCTGCCACACGTGCCATTTCCATGACCAGAGGCAGGACACAGCAATACACTCAGTGGAGTCCTGCATGCATGAGATCAGGGAGTCAAGTGAAGTTGCAGTGACGAGTTCGCGTACACACCCCGGTGGTGTACACCGTCACCGCCGGCGGCGATCATGATAGGCTAGCGGTATGAGGTCACCTCCACCACAAAACTTTGGGATTACAGGGGGCAGACATTTTGGCCCTAACTACGTAGTTGTAAAACCCTCATCGGCACAGTGCAGGCCCTATTGTCCCCTAAACACTCATAGGCATGGAACAATATACATTACCTGATCTGAGGTGTCCTGATATATCATTGTGGTCTTGTTGCTGTGATGTCACACACACTAAGCATTTGAGTCGACGACAATCATGCCAGCAGTGCTGAATGATAAACAATGTGTGCAGATGTATGTGTGTTCCTCACACGTGTTTTCAACTCCTCCTAGGTACAGGCCCTTGTGGTGAGGGAGGGCCCCATCGTTGTACAGACCACTTGTTAATTTGCGGACCATGGTGGAGCATCACATCATTATCAATTACAGACTCACTCTTGCTACTATTGATGAACTTTGTGCATTACTGGATCCAGCACTGGGACCAGCTAATCGTAATCAGCATGCCATCCCTACTGAAGTGCAAGTGCTCTCTGGCCACAAGCTCATTTCAAGTGACAGTGGGCATGGGTGCAGGTTTTCCACAACCAATGTTTAGCGTGATACTGTCCAGATTCCTGAATGCATTTGTACGATACCTGCAGTCCTATGTGAGGTTTCGCCAACGTGCTGACCTCCCTGCCATCAAGTCGGACTTCTATCCCTTTGCCAACATACCACATGTGATAGGTGCCATCGATGGCACCCACATAGCTATCATCCCCCCAAGAGTCAGTGAACAGGTGTACAGAACAGGAAAAATTTTCATTCCATGAACATTCAATTGGTGTGTACCGCAGACCAGTACATCTCACATGTGAATGCCATGTTCCCTGGATCAGTCCATGATTCCTTTGTGCTAAGGAACAGTAGTATGCCACACAAGATGGAACAACTACTAGAGGTCAGAGGATGGATCATAGGTAGGTGTTTCTGACACTTATTGCCACATAGCAGACATCCAGGCTCTGGGGCTTGTCATTGGCAGTCCTGTTCTGCACCATTTTCTAGGTGATTCTGGCTACCCCAGCTAGCATTGGCTCCTGACACCAGTGAGGAATCCTGGAACATAAACAGAGAGGAATTACAATGAGGCCCATGGAAGTACTAGGAGGGGGATAGAGCGCACAATAGGTCTCCTGAAGGCTAGATTTCGTTTTCTACATATCTTTGGCGGTTCCCTGGCCTATGGGCCTGAAAAGGTGTGTAGAATAGTGGTGCCCTGCTGCATGCTGCACAACATGGCTGTGAGGAATTCAATCCCCCTCTTGGAGCAGGAGGGTGCTGTATATCCAGACCAGCTTCCTCAGAGAGGGGATGAGAGTGATGGTGATGATGAGGAGGGGGAAATGTAAATTCCAGGACGCAACTGATACAACTCTACTCCCAGTAACTATGTGGGACTATTGGATGAGATTGCTGTCTGTGCAGCATACTGTCATTGTGCCTTCTCATCTGGGGGGGGTTGGGTCAATAGTCATTGCCACTGTGACCAGGTCTGCCTAGGACAGGTCACATTATAGTATAGTATGATAGTTCAACACATCTGTAGGCACAACAACATGTTATGCGTATGGTGCATTTCCTGCTACTCAAATAATAATAAACTAGTTATAATACAGTTGCATCCATACTTCACTTTGTTTAAACATAATGACAGGGGACATAGTAATAGGTTAAATTGTGTTTTATTTGGATCAGGGATTAAATCGTGCAGATTACAGTGAGGGGAGTGGGCTACTAGTGGTTCTACAATATGGCAACATGGTTGCAGCATTTGTTGGCAGTAGTGGTAGGTCCATCTATGTTTACAAGAGTTTGTTGTTGTTTTCACATGGTTGGGTCATTGATTTAGTGGGACACATGGAGGATAGTTCTTGCCAGAGTCACTTCTTTGAGGGGGCCTTGGTCTTTGCAGGTGTTCCAGTGCCATATGTGGGCCTGAGGGTCCGTTTCAGTGCCTGGTGTTGGCCTGTACGGGTTGAGATGGATGTCCCCTGTGTGTCCTGAGAGGGTGGAACATGTGCAGTTGCTGCTGATGCTGTTGTTGTCCGGTCTGCAACCTGGCCTGTAGTAGGGGCTTCCAGGCTGTGTTGGGACAAGGTGCAGCAGTGCACCTGCTATGGTGGCCATTGTGGCATTGTGCAGTTTCCCCTGCTCCATGGCCTCTTTGTCTTGTGATAGCTAGATCCTTTGACTCTGCTCCAGGGTGGATACTATCGGGGCCAATCTGTCCTGGGTATGGTGATATGTTCCCAGGACCTCTGAGATCACATCCTGGGCTGCTGCATCAATCTTGTGGCCTCCCTTCTGGGCCACTGATGCCTTCCCACTGGGCCTAGCCCCCTGTGCCAGTGTCCCCTGCACAGGTCTGGCGGTACCACTTGTACTCAGGCCATCACCTTCCTGCCTGTTGGTAGGGGGTGACTGTGGCCTCTGTCCATGTGTTCCACCAGTCTGTGGCCTGTATACACAGGTGTGGGGACAGTTGACCTTGCCTGATGTTGTTGGCTGGGTGGTAGGGATGTCAGTGGTATCCTGGGGGGGGCTGCTGGATGATGACAGTCCAGGACTGTGTGAGGGGCCAGGGTGATCGTCAATGCCTCTGTCTCCCCGTGGGCACTGCCACTCCTTGTCCTGTCCGTCAGGGTGCCTGTTGGACATGCCTGTTAACTTGCATGATCGGATGGGGTGCACAGGACTGGGGAGTTTTGTGCAGGTTTTCACACTTTGGGGCCATGCAGGGTGCTTTTGTGAGGTTAGCATTGCATTTTGCTTTGGATGTGGAGGTGCATTGTGGGTGCTGTAGGCCATTGTGATTCCTTGCAGGGATGGGCGGCTGTGTACAGGGGTAGGGATGTGGGCCTGTTAGTGGGTTTGTGGGCATGCAGGGGGACTGGATGTAGTGATTGTGGCCTGGGTGGGGTAGTGGTCCTGGTGGGTGTTGGAGGGGTGGGGTGATGCATGCATTTGAGGTGTGATGGATATGGGGTAAATGAACTTACCTGAGTCCATTCTTCCATTGACTCCAGTGAGTCCCTCATGGAGCAGGATGGCCAGTACCTTTTCCTCCCAGTCAGTGTAGTCGAGTGGTGTTGGTGGAGGTCTCCCCCAGTCTTCTGGGCTGCAATGTGGTACCTGGATGCCATAGACCTGACCTTCCCACGCAGGTCATTCCATCTCTTCCGGATGTCATCCCTGGTGCGTGGATGGTGTCCCACTACATTGACCTTGTTGACTATTGTCTTCCATAGCTCCATCTTCCTGGCGATGGGTGTGTGTTGGACCTGTGCACAGAATAATTGTGGCTCGACCTTCAATATCTCGTCCACCATGGTCCTTAGCTTCTATCTGTGAAGCATGGGTGTTTGGGGGGTGCCATGGTGTGCTTTGTGAATGGTGTCTTGTGTGGATCTAGGTAAGGGTGTTCTTGTGTGGTTGGGTGTGTGAGTCGTGTGATGTGGCATTCAGTGTCTGCCTGTAGTGTTGTCCATCTGCCTTCTTCTATTGGCAATGCAAAGGATTGTGGGGTGTGTCTGTGAGTGTTTTATAGTGTTGTGGATGTGTGTCAGGTGTGTGGGTTTCAAACTTGCCAATGTATGCATTTCTTGCTGTTGGGTCCACCTGCCGCCTGTGGGGGTCTGTACCGCCAATAGTCATTCGGCTTCCACTGACCGCCGCAGTGATTTGTGCTTCATTATTTGGAGGGTGGGAAGTTTGTGTGATCGGCGGCGGCGGGTGGCAGGTTCAGCATTTCCTCCAACAAGGTCCTGGCGGTGACTGGTGGCAGACAGATTTGTGTCAGTTTCTGATTTTTTCATCATTACATGGCGGGTTTCTGTTCACTGCCAAGGCAGGCTTCTGTTCGCTGTCACCACGGCGGTCGACTGTATTTACCGCCATGTTCATAATGAGTTCCTAAATGGCTAAAGTAAAAAAAATGGCAACTTTCTAAAAGTGGCCTTTTCAGAACTGCAATTTAAAATCCAACTTCACCGTAAGTTTTGATTTTAAATTGTGGGTCCAGAGTCGCCAACCTTGAAAAATACATCTCTTCTAGATTGTGAATTACACTTATAAGATGTAATAAGGTAATCCCAATGTTATACTACAGGGAGATAGACCTTCCTTAGTGGAAAAACAACTTTGGGAGTTTTAAACTATGAGGACATGTAAGGCCTAAAAGTACATGTCCTGCCTTTTAAATACATTGCACCCTGCACTCTGGGTTGTCAAGGGCCTACCTTGGGGGTCACTTATATGTATAAAAAGGCAACATTTGGGCCTGGCAAAAGGGTTACTTTGTCAGGTTGATATGTCAATGTAAAACTGCACACACAGGTTCTGCAATGGCAGACCTGAGCACGGTTAGAGGGCTAATTAAGTGGGTGGCACAGCCTTTGCTGAAGGCCCACAAGTAATATTTAATTTACATGCCCTAGACACATGTAGTGCATTTTACTAGGGACTTATAAGTAAGGTAAATATGCCAACCGGGGTTATTCCATTGTTACCATTATGTAGGCAATAGATCACAAGCACTGGTTAGCAGTGGTAAAGTGCACAGAGTCCTAAAGCCAGCAAAAATGAGGTCTGAAAATGGAGGGAGATTGGCAAAATTTTGGAAGGAAGACTCCCCTAAGGCTGTCAGATCTCACATAAATGGTACACTTAATATATCATTTTCTTTCAAAGAAGTCTAAATCCACAGGCCCTGACTGACTGCTATATAAGCTTATCAGTAGTCTTATCTTGGTTTGTATATATCCAGATGACAATATTACAACCAGAAACACTGTAAGAGTGAAAGAAAATTAGCTGAGTCTGTTAATTACCATTCAGCATATGTGTCTATGTTATGCCATTTTACTGGGTGTTCCATGAGGTATCATACACATTAGATTATTTTGTTGCATGAACATGACATTTAATTTATGTTGCTCCTCATGAGATTATTGAGACCTTCTGAAAGCAAACATTTGACAACCTTACACATACAAATTTACTTTTAGTTCATCTTGGGCCACATGTACGTAGGTTCAGATTTGTGACTTGCAAGTTGCGAGTCACAAATCCGAATGTAGGATGGTGTCCTTCACACCATTTGTGATTCGCAAGGGGGTCGCAAATGCCCACTGTTGGACCTTTTAGTTTATGCAGGGTCATCCCCAATCTTTTTGCCTCCTGCCTCCTATTATTTTCTGACCTGCTGCTGTTGGTCTTGGAACCCTGAGAACTTTACCACTGCTAACCAGTGCTAAAGTGCATATGCTCTCTGTGTAAATTGTATTGCTGATTGGTTTATTTATGATTGGCATATTTGATTTACTAGTAAGTACCTAGTAAAGTGCACTTGAGGTGCCAGGGCCTGTAAATCAAATGCTACTAGTGGGCCTGCAGCACTGGTTGTGCCACCCTCATAAGTAGCTCTGTAATCATGTCTCAGACCTGTCACTGCAGTGTATGTGTGTGCAGTTTTAACTGTAAATTCGACTTGGCAAGTGTACCCACTTGCCAGGCCTAAACCTTCCCTTTTCTTACATGTCAGACACCCCTAAGGTAGGCCCTAGATAGCCCCATGGGCAGGGTGGAGTGTATGGTTAAGGTAGGACATATAGGGGGTCATTACAATCCTGGCGGATGGCGGAGAACCGGCGGTAAGACCGCCAACAGGCTGGCGCTCTTACCTAGGTGAATTATGACCATGGCGGTTACCGCCATGGTCATCCGACGGTTCTCCGTCCCGCCTGCCAGGGCGGAAACGACCGCTGGGCTGGAGACCTGGGTCTCCAGCCCTGCGGCCGTCAGTATACCGCCGGCGGTATTGGGACCCGGCTTACCGCCGTGGATTTCCTGCGGTTTGAACCGCCATGAAATCCATGGCGGTAAGCACTATCAGTGCCAGGGAATTCCTTCCCTGGCACTGATAGGGGTCTCCAACACCCCCCACCCCGACTCCCTCCCCTACACCCCCACCACCCCTGCCACCCCCCAAAGGTGGCAGGGCCCCCCTCCCCACCCCGACCCCCAACATAACATTACTGACACACACCCGACACGCATGCAGGCACCACCAACACACACACACACACCCCGACATACATGCCCACAGCCACACACACAGTCAGGCACGCACACCCACATTCAAACATACATGCACACATCCATACAGACATACCCACAGACATACACGCACACATTCCCATACACACAACACCCCTCAAGCATGCACTCACTCACACCCCCCCACATACACACACCCACACCCCCATGCACGCACACAACACACAACACTCCCCCAAGCCCCTCCCCTAACGGACGATCGACTTACCTGTTCCATCGATCCTCCGGGAGGGGACGTGATTCGCTGGGCGGTGTTCTGTTGGCGTGGCGGTGGCGGTGGAGGTGGAGCAACCTCCACTTCCCCGCCGCCCCCAAGTATGGCTGTTGGCGTCTCTCCGTCGGAATAACAACGGAGAGCAGCCAACAGTCATAATACGCCGAGTGGCAAACCACCTGCACAGGCGGTCTTCCGCACGGCGGTCCCTCTGCGGTCTTGCAAAAAGACCGCAGAGGTCGTAATGACCCCCATAGTAATGTATTTTATATGTCCTGACAGTGAAATATTGCTAAATTCGTTTTTCACTGTTGCAAGGCCTGTCCCTCTCATAGGTTAACATGGGGACTACCTTTAAATCTCATTAAAGTGTAGATTCCCTTTGGGAGCGGATGGACATGTGGAGTTTGGGGTCTCTGAGCTCAAAATTTAAAAATACATCTTTTAGTAAAGTTGATTTTAAGATTGTGTGTTTGAAAAGGCCACTTTTAGAAAGTGGGCATTTTCTTGCTTATACCATTTCTGTGACTCTGCCTGTTTGTGGATTTCCTGTCTGGGTCAGATTGACAGTTGGGCTGGTTGCACCTCACACTAGACAGTGACACAAAGGGAGCTGGGGGGTAGCCTGCATATCCCGATGAGCCATCTGTGCTAGAAGGGAGGGGAGGAGTGGTCACTCACACCTAAAAGGGCTGTGCCTGCCCTCACACAATGCGGTCTCCAACCCCATGGTGAGTGTCTGGGGCCTGGCCTGGGCAAGGCAGGATTTCACATTCAAAGGAGACTTTACTTTGAAGTAGACCTACTTCAAATGAGAAATTGCTTATAAGAAGGGCACCCAAAACCACAGACTTGAGAAACACTTCTGGAACCAAGAGGAACCTCTGCCTGGAGAAGAGCTGAATAGCTGAGGAAGAAGAGCTGCCCTGCCTGTGACTGTGCTTTGTGGAGCTATCCTGCAGTTGCTGCTTCTGCCAGAGTAAGAGAGCAAAGACTGGACTTTGTGTGCCTTCCATCTTGAGAAGATATCTCCAAGGGCTTGATCTAGAGGTTGCCTCCTGGTGTTTGCAGTCTCAGGGACAGCACCTGGAGTCTCTGGAGAGACTCCTACTCTGCCCTGTGGTGCCCATCCAGTTCCTGGGACCCTGAAAGGAGAAGCTGGCAGCCTAAAGACAAGAAAATCCACTCACAGGGCGCCGTGCGGGGAAAAGATTGACGCAACTCCGATCTGCGGCTAAAAAAACGAAGCGCCACCGGCTCCCCAGCTGAGAAAACAACGCTAGCAGGAAACGCGACGAAAGAATTGACACAAGGAGAAGGAGAAACGACGCGCAGCTTCGCTGACGGAGGCTGGGAGATCACAACCTGCGCTGTGGGGATTTCGGATCATCGTGCGGCTGGATTTCCGACTCACATACTGCCGTGCTGAGTTATTTTTGATGCACACCAGGTACATTTTCACGCTAGCAGCGCTAGTGTGTGTTTAAAACTACTTAAAGACTCTTTCTGCATTTTCATTGATAACTTGACTTGTGCAATGTGGATTTTTGTTGTTTTGGTCTTGTTTTGTTTAGATAAATATTTCCTATTTTTATAAACTGATGTTGTGTCATTTTGTAGTGTTTTCATTAAGTTACTGTGTGTGTTGGTACAAATACTTTACACCTAGCACTCTAAAGTTAAGCCTACTGCTCGTGCCAAGCTACCAAAGGGGTAAGCAGGGGTTAGCTGAGGGTGATTCTCTTTTACCCTGACTAGAGTGAGGGTCCTTGCTTGAACAGGGAGTAACCTGACTGTCAACCAAAGACCCCATTTCTAACATTGGTGATCAGCGGTTGGGATGTGGACTTGTATTTGTACTTGACATACAGTGATTAAGTGTACACTACTGTTTGAGTTCAGACCACTACGTGACCACATACTACATGTTTGGTGATCGTTTGCTTTTTCTCTTAAGGTAAGGACTCCTTTTTGTTCTACTTCCATGATTTTGCTGATCCCTTGACTGACTCTTTTTACTTCATTGTGAACTTATTTTCTGCCTTTGGAACTTTGCACTTTTGACCATCATGTCTCAATCTGGAGATGCAACAGCTGGAGCTGTGTTTGAAGTAGAGAAACTGAAGGAGTACTCAGTTGATCAATTGAAACAGTTCCTTAAAGATCTTGACTGTCTCACTGAGAGCTCCACCAGGGAGGGGGAGCTGCAAAAGGCACAGTGGGCCTGGGTGACTGTCATGAAGGCTGTAGGGCACACAGAGGAGGAGAATGTGGGTGGGGAAGTTCAGAGGATACACAGTGGTGTAGTGGAGGTGCCTATTACGCCAGGGGTGAGAGTCCTCAGGAGGGGTAGCAGGGTGTCACCCAAGGGTCTAACTCCTGAAGAGTTACAGGACAGACAGGCAGAGGGGGCTCACCGGTTGAGGTTCAAGGAGTTGAGGATGCAAAAGGAGAAGGAGTTGGAAGAAAGGAGGAGGGACTTAGAGATAAAAGAGAGGATTTGGGCCTATGAGCTCAAATTGAAGGAGCTGGAAGTCATAAGGGCTGAGTCCAGCTGGAATGGTGGCAGCAACAATTTTATATCCAGTGCTGCTGAAGAAGTACACATGGCCAGAGATCTGGCGCCCTACTTGAAGGAGGGAGTTAACACACGCCAGGAGGTTCAGGGGTATGAGATAGCTCCAGTGATGCACAGGGTCCCTGAGTTGGATTGGGGAACTGGCATGGGGAGTCATATTCCTAATGGTGGGAGGGACACTCTACTGACTCTAGGTAAGAGTGACAGGGAGAGGGGTTCCCCCCAGGTAGAAGTCCTGTTTATGGAGTGTGAAGACATCCCAGAAGAGTGTGGATTGAGTGTCAGGGACAGTCAGGTACTGTCTCACCAGTCTCAGGAGGGTGATGTGGGATGTTTTTTCAAAGCAGAGTCACTGGATGGTTGGGTGAAGGGTACTTTGGTTAATTCATGTGAAGGGCTGAGTGATATAATTGCTGGAGAGCCTATGGCTAGTCCTTATTTTCCAGAGCTATGCCAACACCAGGTGGAGTGTGAGTTCTCTGACCCCAGGGACCTTACAATGGAGGCAGACTTCTGGGTGAGTACAAGAGAGTCTGAAGAGGCATTTGGGAGTGCTCCTGAGAGGAGTGGTCTAGGTAGTTCTCAACCATGTGAGGTAGTGTCCAAGGTAGGTCCCAGTGTAGAGGGATGGGTGAGGGACCCCATGTCCAGTCTCAGAGGAGAAGGAATGGGGATGGGTTGAGGCCCAAGGTGCCCGAGATCCGGTCCCAGGTCCTGGAGGGCTCCATGAGGGAACACCAGGGGGCCTAGCCTGTACCGTAGGGCCATCTGTTGAGGGAGACCCCACAGTTTCAGGAGAACTTGGGGGGGCAACTGTAGCCAGCGTCCCACCAGTTCTGGTGTCTGGCTTTACCACTCCTAGTGGGGGTGTGTAGAAGTCCAGACAGAGGGTTGAGAGGGGGTTGCGGACCCCAGTGGAGAACCTGGAGGGTCAGGGGTCAGCTCTGAGAGCAGAGCCCCCCAGGAATGACCTCGGTGAGACCATTTCTGGGTTGGGGGGAATCCAGACTCTGTCAGATGGGCAGAGGTCAGGAGACCTGCGCTAGCCAGACTCTTGTGTGGCCCCTGGGGACGGTGTGTCCCTTGAGGGGGGTAAGTGTGCCCCCCTGCAAGTCCTGGTGTGCCAGGCAATTGTTTAACTGCAGGGTAGTGACTCTGGGTTGAATGATCAGGTTCCGGGGGTAAACTCTGACCTGATGGGGGGTAAGGGTGCTCCCAAGGAAGTCCTGGTGCGCCAGGCAGTGGTTCAACCGCAGGGTGGTGACTCTGGGTTGGATGACCAGGTTCAGAGGGTAAACTCTGACCTGGTGGGGGGTAGGTATGCCCCCCAGGAAGATCTGGGTTGCCAGGCAGTGGTCCAGTCTGTGGGTACAGACCCTGAACTGGAGGATCAGGTGCAGGGGGTAAACCCTGACCTGAAGGGGTGGGCGGTTTGCCCAATCTCCCCCCCCCGGTGTGAGTTCAAGGGGTACTCTCCCTGAGGGGGGGGGGGGGTGCAGCACCCTGAGAGTAGGGGCAGGGAAGAGAGAGACTCACCCCTGGCCCCAGTGAAATCTAAGGGTACAGACCCTGACCTGGAAGAAGGGGCTACTGCTAACAGTGCCCCTACCATGTTATCTTCGGTGGGCCACTCCTTGTTGGGTGGTGCAGGACCCCAGAAGGGAGGGCAGGGGAAGGGAAGCCTCACCCCTGGCCCAACCTGAAGGTACAGATCCGAGGTTGGAGGACCATTTGCAGGTTTACATCCCTGTACTAGTGGGAGAATTGTGCAGGACTGCTTCTACAAGCACCCTGTCAATTTTGGACTCTGGGGGTGCTGCTCCTGCAGGGAGGGTACAGAGCCCCAGAGGGGAGGACCAGGGTCAGGTTGTCATCCCGGACCTGGTGGAAGGGATAGTGGTCAAAGGGTGCCAGGCACCTGTGGCTACCGCCCCCCACTCTCCACAGTCACAGTGGTTGGAGAGGCCTGAGGTCGGCTCTCATCGCTGACAGTTGTCAGGGGTCACTGTGGCTTGCTGTCCTGGTGGACAGATGTTGCCCCTGGGGGGAGACAAGAGTCATACCCGGGGGGTGGAGTGGGCAACACCACTGTGTTGGCCCTGGTGGTACTATCTGCCCATTGAGATACATCTGTGAGCAAAGTAAAGTTAGGTGCTGCAGAGATTGTGTCTGCAGATGTGGAGAAGGGTTCCTCATGGGTTAGCTTAGTGGGCCCTGAGAGTATGGACAGAGGAATCCAACTGGAGTCAAGAAGGCATAGAACTGGAACATGTCCCTGCTGTTGTGGGCCTGGGCCCTTGTTCTATCGCCCAAATCAGGGAAGTACATCAAGGTATTGATTGTTCTCCCCTGGCTTTAGGCTGGTAGGGGGTCGTGTTGGACTTTTTAGTTTATGCAGGGTCATACCCAATCTTTTTGCCTCCTACCTCCTCTTTTTTTCTGACCTGCTGCTGTTGGTCTTTGAACTCTGAGCACTTTACCACTGCTAACCAGTGCTAAAGTGCATATGCTCTCTGTGTAAATTGTATTGCTGATTAGTTTATATATGATTGGCATATTTGATTTACTAGTAAGTCCCTAGTAAAGTGCACTTGAGGTGCCAGGGCCTGTAAATCAAATGCTACTAGTGGGCCTGCAGCACTGGTTGTGGCACCCTCATAAGTAGCTCTGTAATTATGTCTCAGACCTGCCACTGCAGTGTATGTGTGTGCAGTTTTAACTGTAAATTCGACTTGGCAAGTGTACCCACTTACCAGGCCTAAACCTTCCCTTTTCTTACATGTCAGACACCCCTATGGAGGCCTAGGTAGCCCAAAGGGCAGGGTGCAGTGTATGGTTAAGGTAGGACATATAGGCCCTCATTCTGACCTTGGCGGTCGGCGGAGAGGCGGCGGTCGGACCGCGAACAGACCGGCGGTCCAAAAAATGGCATTCTGACCGCGGCGGTCACCGCCGCGATCGACCGCCACTTTCCCACTCCGACCGCCACGGCGGTCATGACCGACGGGCTGGAGTTTGCGCACTCCGGCCCGGCGGTCGACCCAAGACCGCCAACCGTATCATGACCCTGCTTACCGCCGCGGTTTTTGGCGGTCGGGAACCGCCATGCGAACCATGGCGGTAGGCACTATCGGGGCCAGGGAATTCCTTCCCTGGCACTGATAGGGGTCTCCCCCACCCCCCACTACCCCCCACGAGTCCTCCCCCCACACCCTCCACCCCCCCAGAGGTGGTACGAACCCCCTGCCCCCCCCACCCCGACATGCACATACACGCACCCCGACATGCACGCACCCCCAACATGCACATATGCACACCCCCTACACACACACATACACAACGGGGGCACATACCCGCACACATACATGCCAACATGCGCACCCGCCGAACTACACACATTGCCCATAGGCACAGCAGCACCCCCCGCCCGCATGCACGCACTCACACACCCCCTCTACACACCCCCATGCACGCACACATCACACAACACCCCCCCACCCCCTCCCCTCACAGACGATCAACTTACCTTGTGCGTTGGTCCTCCGGGAGGCGACGGGAGCCATAGGGACGTGACCGCCAACAGAAGACCGCCAACAGAAGACCGCCACACAGAAATGTGGGTCGTAATTCTGGGGGCGGTGTTCTGCTGGCGTGGCGGTGGAGGTTGACCAGTCTCCACTTTCCCGCCGACCGCCAGTGTGGCTGCTGGCGGTTTTCCGGCAGAACGCTCCCAGCGGTCGGAATACGCGCAGCGGCATACCGCCGCGGTCGGCGGTCTTTACCGCGGCGGTAACTCGGCGGTCTTGCGAAAAGACCGCCAAGGTCAGAATGAGGGCCATAGTAATGTATTTTATATGTCCTGACAGTGAAATATTGGTAAATTCGTTTTTCACTGTTGCAAGGCCTGTCCCTCTCATAGGTTAACATGGGGACTACCTTTAAGTCTCATTAAAGTGTAGATTCCCTTTGGGAGCGGATGGACATGTGGAGTTTGGGGTCTCTGAGCTCACAATTTAAAAATACATCTTTTAGTAAAGTTGATTTTAAGATTGTGTGTTTGAAAATGACACTTTTAGAAAGTGGCCATTTTCTTGCTTATATAATTTCTGTGACTCTGCCTGTTTGTGGATTCACTGTCTGGGTCAGTTTGACAGTTGGGCTGGTTGCACCTCACACTAGACAGTGACACAAAGGGAGGTGGGGTGTAGGCTGCATATCCTGATGAGACATCTCTGCTAGGAGGGAGGGGAGGAGTGGTCACTCATACCTGAAAGAGCTGTGCTTGCCCTCACACAATGCAGTCTCCAACCCTCTGGTGAGTGTCTGGGCAAACCTCTTCCACTGACCAGACTACAACTCCACCCCTGGATAAAGCCCACAGTGTGACAACACTTCTGGACTTGTGGACGTGGAGTACAGTCCTGGCACATCTGGTCACCCTTGTCTGACGGCAACAGTGAGTCTCACTGTGCTCACAACTACACCTCCCAGCCCTATTGCATCGACATCACAGGCAACAACACACACCCCCAACCTGTGTGCCTTGCACAACTTCCATCATCTTGTGCCATCCTGTCCTGAATCCTGAGGTCCAGCACAACAATCCTGACACTGAGGTTCCAGGATCCAGTGGGAGATGACACCTACAGGCTCTCAGGGGTAGGGTCTGTGGGAGGGATGCTGTGGGCCAGCAGAGTGAAGCCACTGGGGCCACATATGACCAGGACACCATCAGCAACGTCCCTTAATAGTGAAATGTAGTTGGTGTCTAGAAGCCAGATTGTCCAGGGGTAGCTGTAGCTGAGCAGCCAAGGCTGATCTAGGAGACATGCAAAGCTCTTGCAATACCACTGTATTCACACAGTACTCACACACATGAAAGAAAATACTTAGGGCCTGATTCTAACTTTGGAGGACGGTGTTAAACCGTCCCAAAAGTGGCGGATATACCACCTACCGTATTACAAGTCCATTATATCCTATGGAACTCGTAATACGGTAGGTGGTATATCCGCCACTTTTGGGACGGTTTAACACCGTCCTCCAAAGTTAGAATCAGGCCCTTAGTGTTACAAAAATCAAGGTACTTTTATTTGTGACACAATGCCAAAAATACCATAGAGACTATACTCCTTTAAGAGGTAAGTAATATACACAGCATATAATCTAAAATGCAGAAATATCGGTATAAACAGTGCAAATAGTGAAAATCACAATAGTTTGCAATGGGCCTATGGGGAACACGAACCATTTACTAAAATAGTGGAATGCGAAAGTCACCAGTATGCCAATTTGGGATGAAATACTGGGTAATCAGTATGCAGTGAAAAATTTGGGAACAGAGAGAGCATAAGCACTGGGGTGCTGGTTAGCAGGCCTCCAGTGACACAGTCAAGCACACTGACAAAAACAGTGAAACATACTGACAAGAAGGCCACAAACCATAAGCACTGGGGTCCTGGCTAGCAGGATACCAGTGACACAGTCAAACACACTGACAAACAGGCCAAAAATGGGGTTAACCATACTAGAAAGAGGCTATTTTCTCACAGTTGTTCCACATTACAAAGGAATCATGGGCTGAATCTGGGAACCAGGCACAGATGTTTGAGATATAGAGATCCAAAAAGCAAACAACTTGCACATTGATGGAATGGAAGTGTTTCCCATTGCGATAGACTTGTTCACTGGCCTGCAGTGGTACCAAGGCAACATGTGTGCCATCAATGGCTCCCACTACATGTGGGAGGCAAGGAAAACCATAGAAGTCAGCTTTGTCATTGCCTAAATCCTCATGTCTGGGGAACCAGATATAGCTGTCAATGTGTTTCCTCATTATTGATATTATGGCGGTCATTCTGACCCTGGCGGTCAAAGACCGCCAGGGCGGAGGACCGCGGGAGCACCGCCGACAGGCCGGCGGTGCTCCAATGGGGATTCCGACCGCAGCGGTAAAGCCGCGGTCGGACCGGCAACACTGGCGGTCTCCCGCCAGTGTCCCGCCGCCCCATTGAATCCTCCAAGGCGGCGCAGCCCCCCCTACCGCCATCCAGATCCCGGCGGTCCGACCGCCGGGAACCGGATGGCGGTAGGGGGGGTCGCGGGGCCCCTGGGGGCCCCTGCAGTGCCCATGCCACTGGCATGGGCACTGCAGGGGCCCCCGTAAGAGGGCCCCTACAAGTATTTCACTGTCTGCTGCGCAGACAGTGAAATACGCGACGGGTGCAACTGCACCCGTCGCACAGCTTTCACTCCGCCGGCTCGATTCCGAGCCGGCTTCATCGTGGAAGCCTCTTTCCCGCTGGGCTGGCGGGCGGCCTGAAGGCGGCCGCCCGCCAGCCCAGCGGGAATGTCAGAATTACCGCCGCGGTCTTTCGACCGCGGAACGGTAACCTGACGGCGGGACTTTGGCGGGCGGCCTCCGCCGCCCGCCAAGGTCAGAATGAGGGCCTATGGCCCTCATTCTGACCCTGGCGGTCTTTGACCGCCAGGGCGGAGGACCGCGGGAGCACCGCCGACAAGCCGGCGGTGCTTCAATGGGGATTCCGACCGCGGCGGTAAAGCCGCGGTCGGACCGGCACCACTGGCGGGGTCCCGCCAGTGTACCGCGGCCCCATTGAATCCTCCGCGGCGGCGCAGCTTGCTGCACCGCCGCGGGGATTCTGACCCCCCCTACCGCCATCCAGATCCCGGCGGTCGGACCGCCGAGATCCGGATGGCGGTAGGGGGGGTCGCGGGGCCCCTGGGGGCCCCTGCAGTGCCCATGCCACTGGCATGGGCATTGCAGGGGCCCCCGTAAGAGGTCCCCTAAATGTATTTCACTGTCTGCTGCGCAGACAGTGAAATACGCGACGGGTGCAACTGCACCCGTCGCACAGCTTCCACTCCGCCGGCTCGATTCCGAGCCGGCTTCATCGTGGAAGCCTCTTTCCCGCTGGGCTGGCTGGCGGTCTGAAGGAGACCGCCCGCCAGCCCAGCGGGAAAGTCAGAATTACCGCCGCGGTCTTTCGACCGCGGAACGGTAACCTGACGGCGGGACTTTGGCGGGCGGCCTCCGCCGCCCGCCAAGGTCAGAATGAGGGCCTATATCTCTTAACATAACACTGACCATAGTTTGGGACATACTACCAGGTACAGCCATTGTATATTGGAAGGACCCTGTGGCCAGAAAGTGTGATACTGCCATGAGTTGACTAACGGGTGGTATGCATGTTGGATTGCTGTTTTCAGGCATCAGATCGGACTCCAACTGATGACATAAATCCACAACTGTTTGCCTATTCAGATGGTACTGTTTTATGACAGAAGGTTCTTTCATGGTTTAACCCCCAGGGTGCCTGGGGTGAGCTGGTTTCCGTGTACCCAGGACGAGACTACCTCGTCTTGCACCTGGCCCACGGGCCTCCCTCCCACACCCCCAAGGCGGAGATGGAAGGGGAATCACTTCCCCTTCCACCCTTGACATCCCCCACCCTCCCAGTGACGTCTGATGACGTAAGCGTGCAAAACGCGTGCTGACCTTATCAGAGGTCACCTCTGATCGCACTGAAAGCATGCTTCCAGCGCAATCCCAGAAGAGAAATGCAAAAGCATTTATCTTCCGACTGGGAGATGGGGCGGGAAAGGCAAGACCTTTCCTTTCCTTTCATGTCTCTCTCAGCATTTCAGAAATGCCCACTAGACACCAGGGATTTTCTTTTATATAGTATTTCAATAAGGAGAGCGGCCCCTTGGGCAAGGGTTGCTCCCTAGGGGGGAAATTATTTGTAAGGTCTTTTCTGCCCACCCGGGGCAGATCGGCCTATTGTTGTTAGGCTGATCTGCTCCCAGGGGAGGGCAGAAACCTCTAGACGCCAGGAATCATGTATTATTATTATTTTTTTCAGGAGGGGAGCGACCCCTTAGGCAAGGGTCACTCCCCGGGGGGGCAAATTATTTTTAGGCCAATTCGGCCTATTTTTATTAGGCCAATCTGCCCCCAAGGGGGGGCAGAAACCACTAGACACCAGGGAATTTGTTTTTATTTATATTTATGTATAAGGGGAGCGGCCCCTTGGGCAAGGGTCGCTCCCTGGGGGGGGAAATTATTTTTAGGCCATTTCTGCCCCCCCAGGGGCAGATCGACCTAATATAATTAGGTCGATCTGCCCCCGGGGGGGGGGCAAAAACCACTAGACACCAGGGATTTTGTTTTATGTACTTACGCATAAGGGGACTGGCCCCTTGGGCAAGGGACATTCCTCTGGAGGGGCAAAATATTTGTAGGCCCCCCAAGGGGGGCAGAAACCTCTAGATACCAGAGATATATATATTTTTGTATTTACTTTATGTTTTTATGTATGTGGAGCGACCCCTTAGGCAAGGGTCGCTCCCCTGGGGAGCAAATTATATTTACGCCATATCTTCCCCCCTTGGGGGCAGATTGGCCTATTTTTGTTAGGCCAATATGCCCCCAAAGGGGGCAGAAACCACTAGATACCAGGGATTTTTATTTGTTTGGGTAAATTTCACTCAAGGGGAGCGACCCCTTAGGCAAGGGTCATTCCCCTGGGGGGCAAATTTATTTTAGTCCATTTCTGCCCCCCTTATGGGCAGATCGGCCCTCAAGAGGGTCAGAAACCACTAGGCACCGGGAATTTTTTTTACAACAATTTCACGCAATGGAGAGACCCCTTAGGCAAGGGTTGCTCCCCAGGGAGGGGTCACATTTATTTTAGGCCATTTCTGCTCCCCTTGGGACAGATCAGCCTATTTCTACTAGACCGATCTGCCCCTAGGGTGGCAGAAAGCACTTAGGCACCAGGGATTGGTGTGTGGGTATGTGTGTGTTTTGTTTGGGGGCAGCCCCTTGGGCAAGGGTCGCTCCCCATGGGGGCACATTACTGTTGGCCAGATAAGCCCCCTTGGGGGCAGATCAGCCCATTTTTGGAAGGCAAATCTACCCCCAAGCGGGGACAAAAAGCCCACCAGAGACCAGGGAAGATTTGTTTTTCAAAATAAGAGGGTGGGGGGGCAAAGATGTTCTGCCCACAGGTGGGCAGATGGGGCAATTACCTCTGATCCACACCCCGGGGGACAGAAAGTCTACTAGATGCCAGGGAATTAAAAAAAAAAATAGTGGGGTGGTGACTACCAAACCAGTACGGCCTGGTTATGCCCCCACCCCAAATGAAGGGGGTAACAGTCTTTCAGCTCTCCCCCCGCACACTAAAACATCTTATCCCACAGCAAGCAAGAGGACATTTGATTATTTTGGTTTTTGGTTTCACATTTGGACCATGAGAGCTTGGCTAACTCTCAAAATCGTCCCACTTGGAATGGCGAGGGTTGCCCTTTTTGGACTTTGGGACGCTGCCATGTAGAAAAATCCACGAGACCTAGACACATCTGAAAACTAAACATCTGGGTGATTCCAGGGTGGTGTGCTTCACATGCACCTGCACCATTTTTTTTACCCACAATGCCCTGCAAACTTCTAACTTAGCTGGAAATCACACATTTTTCCCACATTTTTGCGATGGAACCTTCTGGAATCTGCAGGAATCCACAAAATTCCTACCACCCAGCATTTTCTCATCTATACCGATAAAAACTCTGCTGCACTTGTCAGCCTAAAAATTTTTTTTTTCAAACTGCCCTTTTGGACCCTCAATTTCAACATGTTTTTGGGTCTTCCCTGTCACAGGCACTTGGCCCACCTATACAAGTGAGGTATCATTTTTAAAGGGAGACTGAGGGAAACTTTGGGTGGTAGGAAATTTGTCCTGGTGCAGTGATCACACACAGAAATGTGGGAAAAATTTTATTTTTTTTTAGCTAAATTTAAGGATTGCTGATGATTCTGGGTAAGAAAATATTGGGGGATCAACGCAAGTCTTACCTCCCTGGACTCCCTCAGGTGTCTAGTTTTCAGAACTGTCTGGGTTTGGTAGGTTTCTCTAGATGGCTTCTGAGCCCAGGACCAAAAACGCAGATGCCCCCGCATAAACAGGTAGTTTTGTATTTGATCATTTTGATGTGTCCAGATAGTGTTTAGGGGCATTTCCTTTCACGGGCACTAGGCCTACCTAGACAAGTGAGTTACCTTTTTTATTGGGAGACTTGGGGGAAGGCTGGGTGGAAGGAAATTTGTGGCTCCTCTCAGATTCCAGATCTTTCGGTCACCGAAATGTGAGGAAAAAGTGTTTTTTAGCCAAATTTTGAGGTTTGCAAAGGGTTCTAGGTAACAGAACCAGTGAGAGCCCCACAAGTCACCCCATCTTGGATTCTCCTAGGAGTCTAGTTGTAAAAAATGCAGAGGTTTGGTAGGTTTCCTTAGGTGTCGGCTGAGCTAGAGGCCAAAATCCACAGCTAAGCACTTTACAAAAAACAGCTCTGTTTTCTTTGGGAAAATGTGATGTGTTCACGTTGTGTTTTGGGGCATTTCCTGTTGCGGGCGCTAGGCCTACCCACACAAGTGAGATGCCATTTTTATCAGGAGACTTGGGGGAACGCTGGGTGGAAGGAAATTTGTGGCTCCTCTCAGACTCCAGAACTTTCTTTCACCAAAATGTGAGGAAAAAGTGTTTTTTTGGCCAAATTTTGAGGTTTGCAAAGGATACTCGGTAATAGAACCTGGTGAGAGCCCCACAAGTCACCCCATCTTGGATTTCCCTAGGTGTCTAGTTTTCAAAAATGTGCAGGTTTGGTAGGATTCCTTAGGTGCCAGCTGAGCTAGCGGCCAAAATCCACAGCTAGGAACTTTGCAAAAAACAGCTCTGTTTTCTTTGGGAAAATGGGATGTGCCGAAGTTGTGTTTTGGGGCTATTCCTGTCGCGGGCGCTAGGCCTACCCACACAAGTGAGGTACCATTTTTATCAGGAGACTTGGGAAAACGCTGGGTGGAAGGACATTTGTGGCTCCTCTTAGATTCCAGAACTTTCTGTCACCAAAATGTGAGGAAAAAGTGTTTTTTTGGTCAAAATTTGAGGTTTGCAAAGGATTCTGGGTAACAGAACCCAGTGAGATCCCCACAGGGCACCCCATCTTGGATTCTCCTAGGTGTCTAGTTTTCAAAACTGCACAGGTTAGGTAGGTTACCCTAGGTGCCAGCTGAGCTAGAAGCTAAAATCCACAGCTAGGCACTTTGCAAAAAGCACTTCAGATTTCAATGTAAAAATGTGATGTGTCCATGTTGCGTTTCCTGTCGCGAGCATTAGGCCTACCCACGCAAGTGAGGTACCATTTTTATCTGGAGAATTGAGGGAACACAGAATAGCAAAACAAGTGTTATTGCCCCTTGTCTTTTTCCACATTTTTTCCTTCCAAATGTAAGACAGTGTGTAAAAAAGATGTCTATTTGAGAAATGCCTTGTAATTCACATGCTAGTATGGGCACTCCTGAATTCAGAGATGTGCAAATAACCACTGCTTCTCAACACCTTATCTTGTGCTCATTTTGGAAATGCAAAGGTTTCCTTGATGCCTATTTTTCAGTCTTTTGTATTTCACCACATGAATTGCTGTATTCCCTGCATAGAATTAAAACCCATTGCAAGGTGCAGCCAATTTATTGTCTCTGGGTAACTAGGCTTCATGATGAACCTACAAGCCCTATATATACCGCAACCAGAATAGTCCAGCAGACATAACAGTATATTGTTTTTAAAAATCTGACATCACAGGAAAAAGTTACAGAGTAAAACATTGAGAAAAATTATTGTTTTTTTAACTCAATTTCAATATGTTTTTATTTCAGCTGTTATTTTCTGTAGGAAAACCTTGTAGGATCTACACAAATGACCCCTTGCTAAATTCAGAATTTTATCTACGTTTTAGAAATGCTTAGCTGTCTGGGATCCAGGATTGGTTCCACACCCATTTCTGTCACTAAGTGGAAGGAGGCTGAAAGCACAAAAAATAGTAAAAATGGAGTATGTCCCAGTAAAATGCAAAAATTTTGTTAAAAATTGAGTTTTCTGATTCAAGTCTGCCTGTTCGTGAAAGCTGGGATTCTGGTGATTTTAGCACTGCAAACCCTTTGTTGATGCCATTTTCAGGGAAAAAAAAACACCAGCCTTCTTCTGCAGCCCCTTTTCCCATTTTGTGAAAAAAACCGAAATGTTTGCTGTATTTTGTCTTATTTCTTGGTCTCCTTCAAGGGGAACCCACAAACTATGGGTACCTCTAGAATCCCCAGGAATTTGGAAAAAAAGATGTATATATGGTGTGGGTAGCTTATGTGGACAAAAAGTTATCAGGGCCTAAGTGCGAACTGCCCCAAACAGCCAAAAAAAGGCCTGGTACCTGAGGGGGAAAAGGCCTGGCAGCGAAGGGATTAAAGGTCTGGTAATGGAGGGTACACTTGGGGTTGTTGCCTCCTCCCTCTTCCAGGGTACCTATTTTTGAAAATACATGAGTTGGAGCATTAGTCACTGTGTCCACACCACATACATGATGTATAGCAACAAAATCATGTGACAATGCATTTCTGACAGGAAATACATTACACCCAGTACACATCACAGCTGTCAACTACACAAGTATCAAATGTGACCCCCTTGTTGTCTACACATGTGTCCACAACATGGATTCGGGCAACACCCAACTATCTGCTCCTCAAATGCCCCTCAAAATGTAACAGTCTGTTCCGACAGGAAAAAAATACTGTCAGAGGCAGTAGGCAATGTACCTGCAAACCATACGATCTGTGCCCAGCAACACAACCTACACAACAAGGCTGCTTTTGAATATTTGTGATGATCTGACACATATATTGGTATTGTGACTAGAGGTGGGTGAAGAATTCCGCTCCACCAGCGGAGTTCGCACAGTTTGGCTCACTCTGCCCGGAATTACGAAAAACTCTGCGAAGTGACGCACAGTGGAGTTTTTTCTCTCGTGTGGCTCATCAACATTAAGCTGGCAAGCATGAGTGGGAGAAATTGGTTAAGCTGGCGAGCAAGATTTTTGAAAGTGGGCGGTCGCGGGAGTTCACTACTGCTTGTGTTGAGAAAGCTGCTGCTCGCCTTGAGGACGCTGCCGTTCAAGTAGAAAATCTGCTTGAGCGGCAGAAAGAAGTTAGCACCCTCTGGCACTCCATGTGATGCCTTTCACCCTAATTTTATGGTATGAGAAAAACACCTGCTGCTGAAAATCAGTGCAAACTGCGTGACCTACCCAAACTCTGTCACTTGCAGAACTCCGCATAGAACGCTGGAGTTTTTCCGGCACTTTGCAGAGTTCTGTGTAGCAAGGCCCAATAGTGACGCATTCATCAGAGACCAATACTGCATTTCCAACCCCAAAAAAGGTGGATGCCTGACCTACTTCACAGGACATTAGGAACCATCCACGGCTGCCAGTGGAAGTTGATCTTACTGTAGGTGGTTCCAGCTGCGTTAGACACAGCCATAGGCTGACGTTGTTGCCTGTGAGGGTCACAGGACAATGGCTGTGGCTGTCAGCAGTGATGACACCATGTGTGCCGTGTTTTGTGAATTCGCTTGACTCCTGACACTGCTGCCATCCACACTTCCACCACTTCAGATGCTGTGTGGTGCCTCTGGGAGCAATAATGCTAGGACAAGCAGGTGAAAGGCCCCCTGCCTTCTCTCCTGAGGAGCTGGAGAGGCTCACTAAGGAGGTCCTTCCCCTGTAACGTCAGCTCTATGGCTCACCAGAGGAGCTGGTAAGAGCTTTATAGGCATATTTGACTCTGTTCAATACCATCCTTTTCTTACCCATAGTCAGCAATGTTCCTATGTGCACCGGTTACACTTTTTTGGAGCCTGCAGGGCAGACTCTAGGTGGGTGCGACTTGTGTGGCCGCACTGGGTGCTCACCTGAAGGGGGAGCACTGACCTCAGGATGGGGAGGCTGTGTTTAGCAATACCACAATTTAAAAGCACCTGAAGCAGAATTCCATGTGCACTCAGCTGTCAGGCAACAATAGAAATGTCAAGATAATTCTTGTGATTAATGTTTCTGACAGAGAGAGAGATTAGAGTTTGTCCAGTGGCAGATTTGAGTCGGGGGTTCATACACAAGCTGCAAAGGACATATCTGTATTATCTGTGGATAGCTGAGTTGATTAGTAAAGCCAGCCTTTACCAGTGCTTGATGGGCCCAAGTTTGATGGGTGTTTGAGGAGAGCACAGCAGCTATAAGGGGGTGAGTCCTGTGCATATTCCCGTCTGTTACGTTGCCATGTTGTTATGTTACACCTGTCCCCCCTGCTAGCAGCCATACACCTCCCACCCCAAAGAAAGCTACCCCTTCAAAGAAGACCAACCCTCAAAAGGTGAAGAACACTTCTCCCAAACCCAAACCCACACATCCCAAATCTGACCTCACCCCACTCTACCCAAGAATGATCTCTGAGGTGCCTGCGTGCCCACTTGATGCCCCTTCCACTGGGGGTTCTATGGCAGTGATCAGGGTCAAGCTGGTGCACAGTACTGTGCATGGACTTTGCTATGGAGTGGCCAATGGCCTTTGATCATAATCATTTTTCTTATATTAAACTCAAAGTGTTGTTTTTTGGATACACAGTTGTCTTGCCATTACCTTTCTACCTTTTTGTTGTTCCTGAGTAATTTGTGTTGTATGTCTACAGTGTTGTGTGTTTCACCCTGATTGCTTATCCATTTGCTGTGGTTGAAAAGATCTGACTTTGTGGGCAGTGCTGGTATCACCAGGATAAGGGTTCATGTTCACTGGATGGATATGTGGGTGGTAATCCAATTGGGGTGTCCTTGCATTGTGCTTTGTTTGATATGGTAAGTATTTCATCTTGGCTTGGCCAATGTCAACATGTATTGTGTTACATCCCCCGATGTAAACTGGACATTTGCCTCATGTGTGCAAGCTAGAGTTTTGTTTTTCCACACCTGGGGGGTGTTCCGTGGTGCTACCTTCCTATACTTTTGACTGACTTTGTGCCCATTCAGTGCTCGAAAAATCCACTCACATTGGCAAGTCTTATTTGATCAGGTTGAGCTATTTTTAATACTTACTCATCACTTCTGGTGAGTTCACACTGAACAGGTGTTCTGTTCATTTGAAAAGTGGAGGGGCAATAAAAGATGCCTTTAAATCTTTTTCTTATGTCACATTTGATCTGAGTTCACAGACAAAGGTTAAACGTCAGTTCATTAGTTGTGAACACTCTCTTTTATATTTCTGTTTGATGAAATAGTTTAATAGGATGAAAACAAATCAGAATAATTTACGTGTTGCTGTGCAGAGGGTATTGTTAGAAATGGGGTCTTTGGTTGGCAGTTAGGTTACACCCTGTCCAAGCAAGGACCCTCACTCTAGTCAGGGTAAGTCACACACAATCCAAATTATCCTGTGCAGACCCACTGGTAGCTTGACACTGAGCAGTCAGGCTTAACTTAGAAGGAAATGTGCACATGCTTAGTGGTCCCCTTACAGGGTGACTATGGAGAAGTTCAAAGGGGCTGAACCCCACCCCTTTCTGGGGCACCCCCCATTAAGCAAAGAGTAGGCATGGCAAGAGGATGTCCCACTTATGCCTCATGGCCTCAGGTAGGCCAGTGATCATGACTTTATGGTTGTGTTGAATCTCTCAACAAGCCCATTGGATTGAGGATGGTAAGGGTGGTAAACTGATAGGTCACCCCACATGGACTTCATGTACGCAGACATGCAGTTTGTGCCTCTGTCAGACACAACTTCCTTTGGGAAACCCACACGGGTAAATATTCCCATCAGGTCTCTGGTCACCACTGGTGCAGTCAGTGTTCTCAGAGGGATAGCCTCTGGGTAGCGGGTGGCATGGTCCACAAAAACCAGGATATACCTGTTGCTTAAGGCCGTTTTGGGGTCCAATGGGCCAATTACATTGATGCCCACCCTTTCAAAGGGGGTACCAACGATGGGGAGTGGGATCGAGGGGGCCTTAAGCCTTTTGCCTATCTTCCCACTAGCCTAGCAGGTGGGGCAGGCCCTGCAGAAATTATCTGAGGCTACCTGCATTCTAGGCCAATGGAAGTGGGTGACAAACCTGGAAAAGGTCTTGTCTTGGCCCAAATGTCCTGCCAGGGGGATGATGTGAGCCAGGCTCAGTAGGAAGGCCCGGTAACAATGGGGGACCACCAGCACGTGTGCTGCCCCAATGGCCGGAGCCTTAGGCTCACTGTAAAGGAGTTAATTCTCCAAGTAGATATGATGATCGCCAGAGGCTTCACCTCTGCTTTGGCTGTGGCCTGTTTCCTCTGAGGCATGTTTCCAGCGCCTCTTGCCCTTCCTCTGTGCAGCTGTCTGGGCCATTGTTCCAGGCTCAAGACACCCTTAACTCCCTTCCCGGGCAGCCATGGACCTTGTGGTCATGCAGACCCACTCAGGCAAACCTAACATCTCCAGGTGGGATCTGAGCTCTATCTCCTTCCAGGCAGTATGCTCAAGATCATTGCCTAAGAGACAATCTAGAGGCATGGCAGGACTCACAGCTACCTTTAGAGTACCAAAGACGCCCCCCCACTCAAAGGGAACCAGAGCCACCGGTAGGTGACTCTCATGATTGTCAGCGACTGTGACCTTGTGGAATGTATTAGGGATTATCTGCTCTGCTGACACCAGTTGACCCTTGACAGTAGTCATACTGGCTCCTGTGTCACGCAGAGCCTCCACCCATGCCCATCAATGGTGACCCACTGCCTATGCTTGGAAGTATTGTGGGCATTGGGCTTTTGGCACCATTTCCTCATCTTTCAGGGATACTAAGGACACCTCTATCTGCTCCCCAAAACTAACTGGGACTATCTCCCCCTTGAGCGCTACACTAGTCAATCCAGGTGTTTGCCCTCCAGTGGTGGGCTGTGCCCTCTTGGGACACTGGGAGTCGCCCTTAGAGTGTCCATGCTGGTAGCACTCTAAGCTTTTGGGGATAAACTTCCCTAACTTTTTATCAAAATACCTTGGCGTCTTCACAAAGTCTGGCGGGGACCGGTTATTCCCCCACCCCCCGTCCCCGGGAATTGTTTTGGGGGCCTTTTGAGAGTTCCTTATCTTTAAATTTTTCTTCCCCCTCTTTCTTTGGAAACCCTGAACACCTTTGTGGGTGTCCTCCCCAGATACCTTTTTGGACACTCGGTGCTAACCCAGAGGTCCTCCTCCTCAGCAAGCTTCCTAGGATCAGTCAGCTTACTGTCAACAAGGTGCTTGCGCAACTCTGTAAAGCAAACACTGAACATATGCTCTCTCAGGATCAAATTGAATAACCCCACATAGTCATCTACTTTACTGCCCTGCACCCATCCATTCAGTGCCTTATTGAAGAAATCAAAAAAGTCTACCCGAGTTTGTGTGGAGAGTTTAGTGCTGTCCCTGAACCTCTGACGGTATTTCTCAGGAGTCAGCCCATACTTGGCAAGTAAAGCGTTTTTCATAGGTGCATATACATTTTAATCTTTTGGATCCAGTGTAAGAATTGTGTCCCTCCCCACTACTGGTACATACCACCACAAGGCTGGCCCACATTGCTCTTCAGAGACCCCATGAGCCCTCAGTGCAACTTCATAAGCAGCCAACCACTTGTCAATGTCACCTCCCACCACATAACTGGGCACAACACTTTTCGGTATACGAACCTTTCTTTCACCAGCAGGTCCTGCATGTATGCTGCTACCTTCACTGCTGGACTCAGACTGTCTTGCCTTAATATCTAGCTCCTTGAGACTCAGTTCATGAGCCTACAAAGGTTTCTTTTCAACCAAGGCTCTCTTAGCTGCAGCCTCAGGTCTCCTCTCCTCTGCCGCTCTTTTGAGCTTTCCTTTCCTCTGCCTCCAGGTTTAACTTTTCCAGTTGTAATTGAAAATCTCTCTCCTCCCTCCTTTCCTCTGCGGTCAGGCCCCAATCAGAGACACTGCTCCCTGGTTTGGCAGGGGGCACAATCACAGTGGTAACATTCTCCACTGCTGGCTACAAATCCTCTGAGGGGCCATCCTCTTGACCCTCCTCCTCAACATTCTCATCAGAATGGGCTTCTGCCCAGGCCCTCAGCGCCTTTTCGAATTTCTCCTTCCTGGAGGCACCCTCGATAGGTACTCCCATATCCTTGCAGAACCCCTTCTGCTCTTTGACAGTATATATCTCCTACATGCCTAGGTCAAAATCTTCAGCTCCTGCTTGAGACCCAACCAGAGACATGTTGAATGATGATTTTAGTTAATAGTTTCAGGAAGAGAAACAAAATTACGAAAAAAAAGGTAAAAAATCAAGTCGACCTTCAACTGTGGGTAGGTAGTGAACACTTAGCTACTGTATGTCAATACACAAATACAAGTCCTATCCTCACCGCTGATCACCAATGTTAGAAATGGGGTCTTTAGTTGGCAATCAGGTTACCCCCTGTCCAAGCAAGGAGCCTCACTTTAGTCAGGGTAAGTCACACACAATCCAAAATCTCATGTGCCCACCCTCTGGTAGCCTGGCACTGAGCAGTCAGGCTTAACATAGAAGGCAATGTGTAAAGTATTTGTGCAATAAATCATGCAATAACACAGTAGAACACCACAAATATACACCACACAGTGTTTAGAAAAATATATAATATTTATCTGGTAAGATTCAGGTCAAAACGATTAAAAATGCAATACGTATATTTGGAAATATCACTATAAAAATTATATAAAGTGTCTTTAGTCTCTTAAAAGCAACAAATGTCTCTTGCAAGCACAAAGTACCAGGTTTGTGTGCAAAATCTCTGCAAGGAACCACAGAGGAGAAGATGCATGGAGAATAGGGATTTGTGCATGGATTTTCCAAGCCGTACACGACGATGCATCATTTATTTTCCACGCAGGAAAGGCTTTGCATTGATTTCCGGCGCTCTGTTTTAGATTCTCTTTGGGTTGCAGGGTTTTTGGACTCCCTGGGGACGATGCTTTGAATTTCGGCACTGGCAGGACAAAGTCACAGGGGCTGCATCAATCCTGCATGGACACTCATCACTAAAGCATGCACAGCATAGAGAACTAACAATCCCACCATACACTAACAATCAAAAGTGAAAGCTGTCCGGGCAAATCAAACCATAGAGGGAAAGCCAGGGATATACAATATGTCATACACATCAACCATAACACATCATTTACATCCCCACAGGTACCCCAGCCAATGTCACCGGAGAAGAGGTGCCAGCACTATCCAGTCCCCCAACAGAAGAGGCCCACAGTGATGACAGTAACTCTGGTCTCAGGATCTGGACGATCTACCTGGCAAATCAGGGACCACTGGAGAGACAGTTACCCAAGCCCAGTAACACACCACCACAGAGCTTCCCCCATCAGGATGTAACACCACAGCACCCACCCAGCATACCCACACCTCTGTCCTCAGGACACATCAATCAGCAGTGTGTCCACCTCTACAGGGACCACAGGCCACACCTCACACACAAGACAATCAGGGACCTAGGGTCAGTGGTAATGGGCACACGGTTCAGGGGACAGAGGCACAGGCCAACAGGGAGACTGGGAGGAGTGTTGTGCGCCAGGGAGAGAACATGCCCAGGGAACTGACTCTCCAGGAGGCACTCCCCGAGATCCTGGGAGCCTACCAACATTCCCAGGACACGATAGGCCATTACCTGGACAATGAGCAGGAGAACAGGCAGCTGCAGGAGGGACAGTACAAGGGGATCAGGGAGGACTTGCAGGCCATCAACAACACCCTGATCTCCATAGCAGGGGTGCTGGAAGACATGGCGGACATTATGAGGGAGGCAGTCTCACACAAGTGGGCCCCTGCTGCTAGCCAGATATCTGAACAGCCTTCCATTTCCACTGCCGCTAGTGGCCAGGAGGCCCTGCCACAGGACTCACAGGCCACCAGCACCCCTACGCCTGCAGAAGGTGAACCACCCCGAAAACGTTTCCTGCGATCCAGACAGAAGCCAGAGACACATGCCAAGACCCCCACCAGGAAATTATACTCTCCTGATTGTCCCCCTTGTGTCCCACTCAGTCACCCTGTCCACCTTGAAATGCCATTGCTCCCCTTCCTATGTCCCCTTGGACAATGCACCTGTGCTACAAACAGACTGGAACAATACCCTGGACTTTCCTCCATCATCACCCAATCCCATTGCACTTTCAACCTATATGTTAGCAGTTCAATGAACACCCTTTGAAAAAAATCCATTTGGAGTATGTCATGTCAAATATGTATTTTTTGAAACAGGTACAAACATTGCAAATGAACTGTACATAGAATGAGCATAGATTAATGACCTGTAGCTGGCTGTAGTGATCATACAAGAGTATTTGTCATATCACCAACATCTGCAAAATGAATTGACAGAGGGAACAGTAAGTGGGCATGGAAGTGGGAAATATCAGCATTCCATTGCCACACAGATTACAACCAAAGTCATTGACATGTAAAGTTACACTGTCTTACCTGTGTTTCATTGGAAGTATTGATGGAGCACAGATGTTCTGTTGTCCTCATCCTCATCCTCTGCCTCCTCATCCTCACTGTCCATAGGGTCTACTGCTGCCACAGGGGCATCTCCAGTCTCCTCCTCCTGCAGAAAAGGGACATGGAGTCAGAGGGCCAAGTTGTGCAACATGCAGCATGCCACTACTATCTGGCAGACCTTCATGGGTGAGTAGCACAGGGATCCACCTGTTAGATGGAGGCACCGGAACCTGGCCTTCAGGAGGCTAAACGTTCTCTCAGTGGTCCTTCTGGTTCGCCCATGTGCCTCATTATAACATTCTTCTGCCCTTGTCCTGGCATTCCTCACAGGGGTCAGCAGCCATGATAGGTTTGGGTAACCAGAATCACCTGCAAATATTGAGGGACAACATTTAGCCACACACTATCCTATATGGCCCACACCATACCCATACACCAACATATACTGGGTGGGGAACCAGGGCTTACCTATTAGCCACACCCTGTGCCACTGTAGTTGGCCCACCAAATTTGGGATGCTGCTATTCCTTAGCACAAAGGCATCATGCACTGACCCAGGATACTTAGCATTGACGTGGCAGATGTACTGGTCCGCCAAGCACACCATCTGAACATTCATGGAGTGGAAACTCTTACAATTCCTGAACATCTGTTCATTCTGCCGGTGGGGACAAATGCAATATGTGTATGTAGGAGGCTGGCCTGGCTTATAGTGGGTACCTTGTGGTACTTACACCTTGTGCCAGGTCCAGTTATCCCTTATTTGTAGATTAGTAGTGTTCTAGCAGCTTAGGCTGATAGAGGTAGATATAGCAGAGCAGTTTAGGCTGAACTAGGATACATACAAAGCTCCTACTATACCACTTATATCACTTAGCACTATATCATAAGAAAACACAATACTCAGTGTTACTAAAAATAAAGGTACTTTATTTTAGTGACAATATGTCAAAAGTATCTCAGAGGATATACTCCCTTAGGAGGTAAGTAAAATACACAAAATATACACACAGACCAAAATCAGGTAAGTACAACACTTAGAAAAGTAGTACGACACTGAAGAACACAAACAAATGCAAAAGGAGAAAATAGGCCTACGGGCCACAAAAACCATATACTACAAAAGTGGAATGCGAACCATGAATGGACCCCAGGCCTAGTTTAGTGTGTAGAGGGTCACTGGGAGTATAGGAAAACACTAAAGGTATCCAAGATACCCCACCCCAAGACCCTGAAAAGTAGGAGTAAAGTTATCCTACTACCCCATAAAGACAGTAAGGTCGAGATAGGGGATTCTGCAAAGACAACAACTGACTGCAAAGCACTGAAGATGGATTCCTGGACCTGATGACCTGCAAAGGAAGGGGACCAAGTTCAAGAGTCACGCAAGTGTCCGGGGGGGGCAGGAGCCAACTAAACCCCAGATGAAGGGGCAAAAGGGCTGTCTCTGGGTGGAAGAAGCCAAAGATTCTGCAACAATGGAAAGGGCCAGGAACTTCTCCTTTGGTCAGAAGATGTCCCACGGCCTGCTGTATGATGCAGAGTTGTTTCCACGCAGAAAGACCGCAAACAAGCCTTGCTAGCTGCATGAGTCATGGTAAAAGGTTTTGGGTGCTGCCGGGGCAACAGAGAGAGCCCAAGCAGAAGCAGGTAGCACCCGCAGAAGCACCTGAACAGGCATTCAGAAGATCTCAGCACGGCGGCCATCTCAGCACAACAAAAGGGAGTCCCACAAAGTCGGAGTCCAACTCAGCGAGTTGGGCAATGCAGGACGGAGTGCTAGGGACATGGCCAGGCTGTGCACAAAGGAAGTCTTACAAAATTGCACACAAGCCCTAGCATCTGCAGTTCACGCAGAACACAGGTTTACTGTCTGGCGTGGAGAAGCAAGGACTTACCTCCACCAAATTACGACAGAAGGGCCACTGGACTGTCGGGGACACTTGGATCCAGCTCCTGTGTTCCAGGGACCACACTCGTCAAGATGAGAGGGCACCCAGAGGACTGGTGATGCAGAAGTTTGGTGCCTATGTTAGCAGGGGGAAGATTCCGTCGACCCAGGGGAGATTTCTTCTTAGCTTCCAGTGCAGGGTGAAGGCAGACAGCCCTCAGAGCATGCACCACCAGGAAACAGTTGAGAAAGCCGGTAGAATGAGGTGCTACAATGTTGCTTGTAGTCTTCTTGCTACTTTGTTGCAGTTTTGCAGGCATCATTGAGCAGTCAGCGGCCGATCCTTGGCAGAAGTGGAAGAGAGAAGTGCAGAAGAACTCTGGTGAGCTCTTGCATTTGTTATCTGGTGAGAAAACCACAGGAGAGACCCTAAATAGTCCTCAGAGGAGGATTAGCTACAGAGAAAGGTAAGCACCTATCAGGAGGGGTCTCTGAAGTCACCTGCTGGCACGGGCCACTCAGAGGTGTCCATGGTACCCTCACACCTCTGCATCCAAGATGGCAGAGGTCTGGGACACACTGGAGGAGCTCTGGGCACCTCTCCTTGGGAGGTGCTGTTCAGGGGAGTGGTCGCTCCCATTTCCTTTGTCCAGTTTCGAGCCAGAGCAGGGCTGGGGGCATCCTGAACTGTTGCAGACTGGCTTATGCAAGGAGGGCACCTACTCCTCTCAGGCCCTTAACACCTATTTCTAAAGGGAGAGGGTGTAAAACCCTCTCTCAGAGGAAATCCTTTGTTCGCCTTCCTGGGACTGGGCTGCCCAGGCCCCAGGGGGGCAGAAACCTGTCTGAGAGTTGGCAGCAGCGGTAGCTGCAGAGAAAACCCCGGAGAGTTAGTTTGGCAGTAGCCGGGCTCTATGCTAGAGCCTTGGGGATGCATGGAATTGTCCCCCCAATACCAGAATGGTATTGGGGTGACAATTCCATGATCCTAGACATGTTATATGGCCATGTTCAGAGTTACCATTGTGACACTACATATCGGTATTAACCTATAAGTAGTGCACGCGTGTAATGGTGTCCCCGCACTCACAAAGTCCGGGGAATTTGCCCTGAACAATGTGGGGGCACCTTGGCTAGTGCCAGGGTGCCCTCACACTAAGTAACTTTGCACCTATCCTTCACTAAGTGGGGGTTAGACATATAGGTGACTTATAAATTACTTAAGTGCAGTGTAAAATGGCTGTGAAATAAAGTGGATGTTATTTCACTCAGTCTGCAGTGGCAGTCCTGTGTAAGAATTATCCGAGCTCCCTATGGGTGGCAAAAGAAAGGCTGCAGCCCATAGGGATCTCCTGTAACCCCAATACCCTGGGTACCTAGGTACCATATACTAGGGAATTATAAGGGTGTTCCAGTGTGCCAATCAGAATTGGTAAAATTAGTCACTAGCCTGCAGTGACAATTTTAAAAGCAGAGAGCATAAACACTGAGGTTCTGGTTAGCAGAGCCTCAGTGATACAGTTAGTCACCACACAGGGAACACATACAGAGCACACTTTATGAGCACTGGGTTCCTGGCTAGAAGGATCCCAGTGACACAGGCAAAAACAACATACATACAGGTAAAAAATGGGGGTAACATGCTAGGCAAGATGGTACTTTCCTACAGTGTACCATCAATTGCCCCAATTATGTTGGGGATATGTCCGATTGCATAAAACTCGGCCTTCACTGTGGCCAGATCCTCAACCTGGGGGAAAACAATGTAGCTGCACATGTGTTTTATCAGGGCACACAACACTCTTGTCAGCACTATTGAGAACATTGGCTGTGACATTTCTGCTGCCAAGCCAACTGTCACTTTTAAAGAACCAGTTGCCAGGAAATGGAGAACTGATAGCACTTGCACAAGAGGGGGGATCCCAGTGGAATGACAGATAGCAGATATCAGGTCAGGCTCCAATTGGGCACACATCTCTGTGATTGTGGCCCTGTCACGTCTATAGGTGAGGATAATGTGTCTGTCCTCCAGTGTGGCCAAGTCCACCAGGGGTCTGTACACAGGGGTATGTCTCCATCTCCTATTCATCCGCAGTAGTAGGTATCTAAGAGTGAGGAGGCTGTCACAATCTGAACATTGAAGCCACAACAGTAGTTTGCATTCTGCGAACATGTAATGGGTCATTGTGATTTGTCCAGTATGTGCCTATTTCTCCTGTGATGCAGATGATTCCATAGGGCTGACCCCCATGAAATGGCACCAGCCTGTCATGTGTGGAGTGACAGGTGGAAGTGAGGTAATTCCGCTGATGTTGTGCTCAGTGGTGGGAGGTGGTCGGGAACCGCTGTGAAACTCCTCATTGGTTAATATTGTGCCCTATGGGTTACAGTGGCCAATGGTTATCTATGCCGGCTGTGACGGTATGCACCGCCACAGACGTGACTGCCATTTTCTATCTGATTCCTCACTTGCTACCTGCCCTTCCATAGGAGAGGACCTACACTGCATGTGCTGCTGTGACCTGTGTCTGAAACCTACCATGGCCCGTGTGACTGGGGAAAGGGCCCCAGCCTTCACTTCGGAGGAGTTGGAGCGATTGGTGGATGAGGTCCTACCCCAGTACGGACTGCTGTATGGGCCTCCAGACCAACACATGAGTACACTGTGGGTACGATGCGTGTGGCATGAATGCATGGAGTTGTGTGTTAGAAGGCCTTGTGTAAGGGGGTGTGTGGATGTCCTCTTTGCGGTGTACACGCTGTGTGCTGGGATATGTGTATGCCAATGGTGATGGAAACGGGTATGGTGGCCATATGTGTAACTGGCTGGCCTGTTTGTCTAATGGTGTTTTCCCGTGTGTACTGCCTCTGCAGGTCAGCGCCCATCAAAAGAAGGGTAAAAGGCATGCCATTGCTAAGGACGTGCGGGCCCTGGGGGTCTATGGCAGGCAGAGCACCCACTGTTGCAAATGGTGGGAGGACCAGAAGACGGTGGAGGCCCAGCTGGGGAAGGCCACCCCATGAGGAAGGGGTGCCCGTCAGACCCTGACCCCCCTGATCGCCCGCATACTGCTGGTGGCCTATCCAGAGTTGGATGTGCGCTTGACAGCATCACAGTAGCCACAAGGGGATGAGTACAGTGGCTATCATTCCAACTTACGGCTTGTGGGGTGGTATCTGGGTGGTGGATGTGTGTTAGTGGGCCTGACATAGCACCATAGGTCCTCTGGTGGCTAGGGTTCCGAAGGGATAATCCTGCCTAACTAGCCTGTAAGCATCCCCTACTGGTCAGGGCTGCGTGGGTCCCAGGTGTGCTGCAGTTGGCAGTGTGTGCCCCTCCTCATGCCTTTATGGCTAGCAATATCAGTGGTGGTGCAATGCATAGTGTGTAGGCCTGTTCCCTGTGTGTGAGGGTGCTGTGTACGCCAACAGGAGTGTTGGTGCAGTCATTGACCCAGTGTATCCTTTGTCTCTCTCCCCCCTTTCTTGTTTTGTCATGCTGTCCTTATGTGCATTAGCATCATCTGGTGGAGAAGCAGAGGAACTGGCGACGGAGGGAGCTGCATCCCACAGGACCCAGGAGGCAGAGTCTACCGATGCTGAGGGCACCAGTGGGACAGAGGGCGAGGGGAGCACCACGGCGGAGACTGGAGGGGACAAATCAGACTCAGATCCTCCTCCGATGGAAGCTCCCTGGTGGTGGTGGACACTTCTGTGACCACCCCAGCTCCAGGTACAGCCGCCACCCCGTACCAGCACCTCCTTCCCAGCAGCCTCACAGCGAGTTGTCCATGCCCGTTCACCCAGGAGAGTGGGCATCTCCTTCGCCCCAGGAACCTCAGGCCCTGCCCCAGTGAGCCCTGCTGCCCTCAGTGAGGATGCTATTGAACTCCTGAGATCCATCTCTGTAGGGCAGTCAACCATTGTGAATGCCATCCATGGGCTGGCAGCCCAGATGCAACTATCTAAGGCATTCCTGGAGGCCATTCACACTCGATTGGTGGCCCAACAGAGATCGAACCAGACTCTGGCCTCCACACTGATGGCAGCCATTGTCCCTGTTTCTACTGTCCCCCCTTCAACTACCACTTTCCAGTCCCATTAGCCTCAACCCTAACCCATCTCAAGCACACAGTCAGATGAGCATGCACACAGGACAATACCCACGAGTGTCACAGGCAAACACAAGCACCACACTTCTTCCCACAGGCACTCACACTAACACATCCAGTTGCAGACACAACAACATCCACTATTTCCACTGCCTCCCCCTCTTCTTCCTCCTCCACCTCCCACCCAGTTACGTCCACACTCACACCTGCATGCACTACATCATCATCCACTACCTGCATCATAACAACACCAAGTAGAACACACACCTCACTGGCAGACACCTCCACATCAGACATGCACACAACCCCTGTGTCTTCTCCCACTGTGCCTGACCCCCACTCCTAAAGTACACAGACGCAAGCACTCAGACACCCAACAGCCATCCACCTCACAACAGCATACAAGCCATGCACTTGCACCCACATCCAGCAGACAGACACCTCCAACAACAACTCCCTCATCCTCCACTCCCATTAGTTCTCCCTCTTCCCGCCCCAATGTCCCTAAAAAGCTTTTCCTTTCCACCATTGACCTCTTCCCTGCCCCCTCCCTCCTGTCCTGCACGTATAGCCAGGGTTTCACGAACCCAGCCAAGCACCTCAGCCACACAGTCCACGGGCCCAGTTCCATCTGCACCTACTTGTGGTGGAAAGGATTCTAGGCCACATATACTGAAGGAGATGGAGCCTGCACCAGCCAGCCGAACAGGGAAGGAGCCTGCACCAGCAAGCAAGAAGGCCAAGGAGCCTGCAACAGCAGCTGTTATGGAGCCCCCCACCACCAACTGTGTTTGTGCAGCCATCGCAGGGTGCAGGTACAGTGAAGGAGCCTCCTACCACCACCACCACCAGCACCATCGCAGTGCAACCATCCGAGGGTGCAGGGCCTGTGCAGGAGCCTCCCACCACCACTACCAGCACTACCACAGTGCAGCCATCCGAGGGTGCAGGGGCTGTGCAGGAGCCTCCCACCACCACCACCAGCACCACCAAAGTGCAGCTGTCACTGCCTGCGGACGCAATGTGATCCAGCCTCCATGGGCTGCTGTGCAGCCTGCCCCCTCCAGAACCAGTGGGGATGACACCCACTTGAGAGACTGTGACCTATCAATCCCCAGAACCAAGCAAAGGGCATGTTGCCCCCTCCAGAACCAGTGGGAAAGACACCCACTCGATAGACTGTGGCCTCTCAATCCCCAGGACCAAGCACAAGGCATGTTGCCCCCTCCAGAACCAGTGGGGAAGACATCCACTCAAGAAACTGTGGCCTATCAATCCCCAGGATCAAGCATAGGGCATGTTGCCCCTTCCAGAACCAGTGGTGTTGTTTCCGCTTCTGGCTGAGGGCCCCCCCAGTCCGCTTGAGGCACCTGCCTATTTGCTAATTGATGCCCCTGCCGTGTTTTCTCCTTATTGATGCAGGTGACAGGTGGGTCCTTGGACTTTGCCCAGTGGCCACGTGGCCACGCGAACAGAGGACTGGGTGGTGTCCCTTTTTCTGTACATTTGTAAATATCTGTAGAATTGGCTAAATTATTATTTCTACTGTGTTGATCTTATTACAATCACTTTGGTACATTCCTGTTGTCCTTGCATTATTCAGATGATTTAGGGGGTTATACTTGTTTTCTTGTATAGCTGGTTGTGTGTATGGTGTGTGTTTGGTGGGGGGTGTATGGATCATGTGTGTGTCATTCTCCTTATCCTCCCCCCTTCCTTGTGTACTAGGGGGCTGTTCTCACCGTCGTCGTCTTCGCTGGCGTTGGTGTTCATGATGGAGCATAATGTAGAATATCTTTGGAAATACTTGCAGTTCAGGTTCCATGGCGGCGTGGTTCTTCTCTGTATCTCCAATGGTGAGTCCTTTCACTTCTGTAAATAAAGGTACTTTATTTTAGTGACAATATGTCAAAAGTATCTCAGAGGATATACTCCCTTAGGAGGTAAGTAAAATACACAAAATATACACACAGACCAAAATCAGGTAAGTACAACACTTAGAAAAGTAGTACGACACTGAAGAACACAAACAAATGCAAAAGGAGAAAATAGGCCTACGGGCCACAAAAACCATATACTACAAAAGTGGAATGCGAACCATGAATGGACCCCAGGCCTAGTTTAGTGTGTAGAGGGTCACTGGGAGTATAGGAAAACACTAAAGGTATCCAAGATACCCCACCCCAAGACCCTGAAAAGTAGGAGTAAAGTTATCCTACTACCCCATAAAGACAGTAAGGTCGAGATAGGGGATTCTGCAAAGACAACAACTGACTGCAAAGCACTGAAGATGGATTCCTGGACCTGATGACCTGCAAAGGAAGGGGACCAAGTTCAAGAGTCACGCAAGTGTCCGGGTGAGGCAGGAGCCAACTAAACCCCAGATGAAGGGGCAAAAGGGCTGTCTCTGGGTGGAAGAAGCCAAAGATTCTGCAACAATGGAAAGGGCCAGGAACTTCTCCTTTGGTCAGAAGATGTCCCACGGCCTGCTGTATGATGCAGAGTTGTTTCCATGCAGAAAGACCGCAAACAAGCCTTGCTAGCTGCAAGAGTCATGGTAAAAGGTTTTGGGTGCTGCCGGGGCAACAGAGAGAGCCCAAGCAGAAGCAGGTAGCACCCGCAGAAGCACCTGAACAGGCATTCAGAAGATCTCAGCACGGCGGCCATCTCAGCACAACAAAAGGGAGTCCCACAAAGTCGGAGTCCAACTCAGCGAGTTGGGCAATGCAGGACGGAGTGCTAGGGACATGGCCAGGCTGTGCACAAAGGAAGTCTTACAAAATTGCACACAAGCCCTAGCATCTGCAGTTCACGCAGAACACAGGTTTACTGTCTGGCGTGGAGAAGCAAGGACTTACCTCCACCAAATTACGACAGAAGGGCCACTGGACTGTCGGGGACACTTGGATCCAGCTCCTGTGTTCCAGGGACCACACTCGTCAAGATGAGAGGGCACCCAGAGGACTGGTGATGCAGAAGTTTGGTGCCTATGTTAGCAGGGGGAAGATTCCGTCTACCCAGGGGAGATTTCTTCTTAGCTTCCAGTGCAGGGTGAAGGCAGACAGCCCTCAGAGCATGCACCACCAGGAAACAGTTGAGAAAGCCGGTAGAATGAGGTGCTACAATGTTGCTTGTAGTCTTCTTGCTACTTTGTTGCAGTTTTGCAGGCATCATTGAGCAGTCAGCGGCCGATCCTTGGCAGAAGTGGAAGAGAGAAGTGCAGAAGAACTCTGGTGAGCTCTGGCATTTGTTATCTGGTGAGAAAACCACAGGAGAGACCCTAAATAGTCCTCAGAGGAGGATTAGCTACAGAGAAAGGTAAGCACCTATCAGGAGGGGTCTCTGAAGTCACCTGCTGGCACGGGCCACTCAGAGGTGTCCATGGTACCCTCACACCTCTGCATCCAAGATGGCAGAGGTCTGGGACACACTGGAGGAGCTCTGGGCACCTCTCCTTGGGAGGTGCTGTTCAGGGGAGTGGTCGCTCCCATTTCCTTTGTCCAGTTTCGAGCCAGAGCAGGGCTGGGGGCATCCTGAACTGTTGCAGACTGGCTTATGCAAGGAGGGCACCTACTCCTCTCAGGCCCTTAACACCTATTTCTAAAGGGAGAGGGTGTAAAACCCTCTCTCAGAGGAAATCCTTTGTTCGCCTTCCTGGGACTGGGCTGCCCAGGCCCCAGGGGGGCAGAAACCTGTCTGAGAGTTGGCAGCAGCGGTAGCTGCAGAGAAAACCCCGGAGAGTTAGTTTGGCAGTACCCGGGCTCTATGCTAGAGCCTTGGGGATGCATGGAATTGTCCCCCCAATACCAGAATGGTATTGGGGTGACAATTCCATGATCCTAGACATGTTATATGGCCATGTTCAGAGTTACCATTGTGACACTACATATCGGTATTAACCTATAAGTAGTGCACGCGTGTAATGGTGTCCCCGCACTCACAAAGTCCGGGGAATTTGCCCTGAACAATGTGGGGGCACCTTGGCTAGTGCCAGGGTGCCCTCACACTAAGTAACTTTGCACCTATCCTTCACTAAGTGGGGGTTAGACATATAGGTGACTTATAAATTACTTAAGTGCAGTGTAAAATGGCTGTGAAATAAAGTGGATGTTATTTCACTCAGTCTGCAGTGGCAGTCCTGTGTAAGAATTATCCGAGCTCCCTATGGGTGGCAAAAGAAATGCTGCAGCCGATAGGGATCTCCTGTAACCCCAATACCCTGGGTACCTAGGTACCATATACTAGGGAATTATAAGGGTGTTCCAGTGTGCCAATCAGAATTGGTAAAATTAGTCACTAGCCTGCAGTGACAATTTTAAAAGCAGAGAGCATAAACACTGAGGTTCTGGTTAGCAGAGCCTCAGTGATACAGTTAGTCACCACACAGGGAACACATACAGAGCACACTTTATGAGCACTGGGTTCCTGGCTAGAAGGATCCCAGTGACACAGGCAAAAACAACATACATACAGGTAAAAAATGGGGGTAACATGCTAGGCAAGATGGTACTTTCCTACAGTGTACCATCAATTGCCCCAATTATGTTGGGGATATGTCCGATTGCATAAAACTCGGCCTTCACTGTGGCCAGATCCTCAACCTGGGGGAAAACAATGTAGCTGCACATGTGTTTTATCAGGGCACACAACACTCTTGTCAGCACTATTGAGAACATTGGCTGTGACATTTCTGCTGCCAAGCCAACTGTCACTTTTAAAGAACCAGTTGCCAGGAAATGGAGAACTGATAGCACTTGCACAAGAGGGGGGATCCCAGTGGAATGACAGATAGCAGATATCAGGTCAGGCTCCAATTGGGCACACATCTCTGTGATTGTGGCCCTGTCACGTCTATAGGTGAGGATAATGTGTCTGTCCTCCAGTGTGGCCAAGTCCACCAGGGGTCTGTACACAGGGGTATGTCTCCATCTCCTATTCATCCGCAGTAGTAGGTATCTAAGAGTGAGGAGGCTGTCACAATCTGAACATTGAAGCCACAACAGTAGTTTGCATTCTGCGAACATGTAATGGGTCATTGTGATTTGTCCAGTATGTGCCTATTTCTCCTGTGATGCAGATGATTCCATAGGGCTGACCCCCATGAAATGGCACCAGCCTGTCATGTGTGGAGTGACAGGTGGAAGTGAGGTAATTCCGCTGATGTTGTGCTCAGTGGTGGGAGGTGGTCGGGAACCGCTGTGAAACTCCTCATTGGTTAATATTGTGCCCTATGGGTTACAGTGGCCAATGGTTATCTATGCCGGCTGTGACGGTATGCACCGCCACAGACGTGACTGCCATTTTCTATCTGATTCCTCAATTGCTACCTGCCCTTCCATAGGAGAGGACCTACACTGCATGTGCTGCTGTGACCTGTGTCTGAAACCTACCATGGCCCGTGTGACTGGGGAAAGGGCCCCAGCCTTCACTTCGGAGGAGTTGGAGCGATTGGTGGATGAGGTCCTACCCCAGTACGGACTGCTGTATGGGCCTCCAGACCAACACATGAGTACACTGTGGGTACGATGCGTGTGGCATGAATGCATGGAGTTGTGTGTTAGAAGGCCTTGTGTAAGGGGGTGTGTGGATGTCCTCTTTGCGGTGTACACGCTGTGTGCTGGGATATGTGTATGCCAATGGTGATGGAAACGGGTATGGTGGCCATATGTGTAACTGGCTGGCCTGTTTGTCTAATGGTGTTTTCCCGTGTGTACTGCCTCTGCAGGTCAGCGCCCATCAAAAGAAGGGTAAAAGGCATGCCATTGCTAAGGACGTGCGGGCCCTGGGGGTCTATGGCAGGCAGAGCACCCACTGTTGCAAATGGTGGGAGGACCAGAAGACGGTGGAGGCCCAGCTGGGGAAGGCCACCCCATGAGGAAGGGGTGCCCGTCAGACCCTGACCCCCCTGATCGCCCGCATACTGCTGGTGGCCTATCCAGAGTTGGATGTGCGCTTGACAGCATCACAGTAGCCACAAGGGGATGAGTACAGTGGCTATCATTCCAACTTACGGCTTGTGGGGTGGTATCTGGGTGGTGGATGTGTGTTAGTGGGCCTGACATAGCACCATAGGTCCTCTGGTGGCTAGGGTTCCGAAGGGATAATCCTGCCTAACTAGCCTGTAAGCATCCCCTACTGGTCAGGGCTGCGTGGGTCCCAGGTGTGCTGCAGTTGGCAGTGTGTGCCCCTCCTCATGCCTTTATGGCTAGCAATATCAGTGGTGGTGCAATGCATAGTGTGTAGGCCTGTTCCCTGTGTGTGAGGGTGCTGTGTACGCCAACAGGAGTGTTGGTGCAGTCATTGACCCAGTGTATCCTTTGTCTCTCTCCCCCCTTTCTTGTTTTGTCATGCTGTCCTTATGTGCATTAGCATCATCTGGTGGAGAAGCAGAGGAACTGGCGACGGAGGGAGCTGCATCCCACAGGACCCAGGAGGCAGAGTCTACCGATGCTGAGGGCACCAGTGGGACAGAGGGCGAGGGGAGCACCACGGCGGAGACTGGAGGGGACAAATCAGACTCAGATCCTCCTCCGATGGAAGCTCCCTGGTGGTGGTGGACACTTCTGTGACCACCCCAGCTCCAGGTACAGCCGCCACCCCGTACCAGCACCTCCTTCCCAGCAGCCTCACAGCGAGTTGTCCATGCCCGTTCACCCAGGAGAGTGGGCATCTCCTTCGCCCCAGGAACCTCAGGCCCTGCCCCAGTGAGCCCTGCTGCCCTCAGTGAGGATGCTATTGAACTCCTGAGATCCATCTCTGTAGGGCAGTCAACCATTGTGAATGCCATCCATGGGCTGGCAGCCCAGATGCAACTATCTAAGGCATTCCTGGAGGCCATTCACACTCGATTGGTGGCCCAACAGAGATCGAACCAGACTCTGGCCTCCACACTGATGGCAGCCATTGTCCCTGTTTCTACTGTCCCCCCTTCAACTACCACTTTCCAGTCCCATTAGCCTCAACCCTAACCCATCTCAAGCACACAGTCAGATGAGCATGCACACAGGACAATACCCACGAGTGTCACAGGCAAACACAAGCACCACACTTCTTCCCACAGGCACTCACACTAACACATCCAGTTGCAGACACAACAACATCCACTATTTCCACTGCCTCCCCCTCTTCTTCCTCCTCCACCTCCCACCCAGTTACGTCCACACTCACACCTGCATGCACTACATCATCATCCACTACCTGCATCATAACAACACCAAGTAGAACACACACCTCACTGGCAGACACCTCCACATCAGACATGCACACAACCCCTGTGTCTTCTCCCACTGTGCCTGACCCCCACTCCTAAAGTACACAGACGCAAGCACTCAGACACCCAACAGCCATCCACCTCACAACAGCATACAAGCCATGCACTTGCACCCACATCCAGCAGACAGACACCTCCAACAACAACTCCCTCATCCTCCACTCCCATTCGTTCTCCCTCTTCCCGCCCCAATGTCCCTAAAAAGCTTTTCCTTTCCACCATTGACCTCTTCCCTGCCCCCTCCCTCCTGTCCTGCACGTATAGCCAGGGTTTCACGAACCCAGCCAAGCACCTCAGCCACACAGTCCACGGGCCCAGTTCCATCTGCATCTACTTGTGGTGGAAAGGATTCTAGGCCACATATACTGAAGGAGATGGAGCCTGCACCAGCCAGCCGAACAGGGAAGGAGCCTGCACCAGCAGGCAAGAAGGCCAAGGAGCCTGCAACAGCAGCTGTTATGGAGCCCCCCACCACCAACTGTGTTTGTGCAGCCATCGCAGGGTGCAGGTACAGTGAAGGAGCCTCCTACCACCACCACCACCAGCACCATCGCAGTGCAACCATCCGAGGGTGCAGGGCCTGTGCAGGAGCCTCCCACCACCACTACCAGCACTACCACAGTGCAGCCATCCGAGGGTGCAGGGGCTGTGCAGGAGCCTCCCACCACCACCACCAGCACCACCAAAGTGCAGCTGTCACTGCCTGCGGACGCAATGTGATCCAGCCTCCATGGGCTGCTGTGCAGCCTGTCCCCTCCAGAACCAGTGGGGATGACACCCACTTGAGAGACTGTGACCTATCAATCCCCAGAACCAAGCAAAGGGCATGTTGCCCCCTCCAGAACCAGTGGGAAAGACACCCACTCGATAGACTGTGGCCTCTCAATCCCCAGGACCAAGCACAAGGCATGTTGCCCCCTCCAGAACCAGTGGGGAAGACATCCACTCAAGAAACTGTGGCCTATCAATCCCCAGGATCAAGCATAGGGCATGTTGCCCCTTCCAGAACCAGTGGTGTTGTTTCCGCTTCTGGCTGAGGGCCCCCCCAGTCCGCTTGAGGCACCTGCCTATTTGCTAATTGATGCCCCTGCCGTGTTTTCTCCTTATTGATGCAGGTGACAGGTGGGTCCTTGGACTTTGCCCAGTGGCCACGTGGCCACGCGAACAGAGGACTGGGTGGTGTCCCTTTTTCTGTACATTTGTAAATATCTGTAGAATTGGCTAAATTATTATTTCTACTGTGTTGATCTTATTACAATCACTTTGGTACATTCCTGTTGTCCTTGCATTATTCAGCTGATTTAGGGGGTTATACTTGTTTTCTTGTATAGCTGGTTGTGTGTATGGTGTGTGTTTGGGGGGGGTGTATGGATCATGTGTGTGTCATTCTCCTTTTCCTCCCCCCTTCCTTGTGTACTAGGGGGCTGTTCTCACCGTCGTCGTCTTCGCTGGCGTTGGTGTTCATGATGGAGCATAATGTAGAATATCATTGGAAATACTTGCAGTTCAGGTTCCATGGCGGCGTGGTTCTTCTCTGTATCTCCAATGGAGAGTCCTTTCACTTCTGTGCAGTGTTTCCACCTGGCTTTTGATGTCATCGGTACCACCTCGGAAAAGGTGGTGGATTGTCTGGTCATAATACAGTGGGCGGAACTTTGACTTCCGGCTGGCTGTAGGCGGCTACCACCGTGGTGGCTGTTGTTTCTGCCCTGGCGGTCGTTGTGGTACATTTGCTATTTTTTGGAGATCTTTCTGCCATGGTCATAATTTGACAGCAGTTACTGCTGGCCTGTTGGCTGTATTACCGCCACTTTATCACCAACCGTCAGGGTCTTAATGAGGGCCTAAGTGTAAATACAGTGGTATTGCATGACCTTTGCATGTCTCTTAGATAAGCCTTGGCTGCTCAACCACAGCTACCTCTAGTGAGCCTGGCTTCTAGACACTGACTACACTACACTAATAAAGGATACCTGGACCTGGTATAAGGTGCAAGTACCATAGGTACCCACCACACACCAGGGCAGCCTCCTACAGTAAGGCACCCCTAACGTAGGCCCTATGTAGCCCCATGGGCATGGTGCAGTGCATTTACATTGGAGGACATGTACTGGTGTGTTTTACATAACCTGATAGTGAAATATTGCCAAATTTGGGTTTCACTGCTGCAAGGCCTATCTGTCCCATAGGTTAATTTGGGGATTGCCTTTAAATATATTTTAAGCACAGTTTTAAATTGAGAGCAGATAGAGATGTAGAGTTTGGGGTCTCGAAACTCACAATTTAAAAATACATCTTTTGGTAAAGTTGTTCTTTGGATTGTCTGTTTGAAAATGCCACTTTTGGAAAGTGAGCATTTCAATGCTTAACTATTCTGTGCCTCTGCTTGGCTGCTGAATCCACGTCTGGGTCAGACTGACAATTGGGCTGTTTGTGAATTCACTCAAAACAGTAACACAAATGGAGCTGAAGTGTGCCCTTCATATCCTGATGAGTCTTCCTGGGCTACAGAGGGATGGAGGATCTGTCACCTGCACTTGAAAGGGCTGTGTCTGTCCCCTCACAATACAGTCTCCAGCCCCCTAGAGTGCAGCTGGGGCAGGGCAAGGAAGAGGCACGCTCTTGTGCACTGCAAAGACTTTCCTTTGAAGTTTGCCAACTTCAAAGGCATAATTGAGTATAAAGTAGTGGGCTCAAAACTCTAGATTGTTAGAATACTTTGGGATCAAGAGAAACTTCTGCCGAAGCAAAGAGCTGAAGGGCTGTGAGGAGGAGTATTTCCCCTTTGTTCTGTGTGCTTTGCTGGGTTGTCCTGCATTTGCTGTTTCTGCTTTAGAGAGGACAAAGATTGAACTTTGCTGTATATCCTGCTTGTGAAGATTCTCCGAGTGCTTGGACTGAGCTTGCCTCCGGGTAAGAAGTCTCAGGAACATCAAAGATTTAATCTACAAGGACCTGGGCTCCCTTGCAGAGACCTCCTGACTTGCCAAGTGGGGGTCACATCCAGTCCCTGGGCCCCTGTAAAGAAAGCAGGCAGAACCTGAGTGAAAATCCACACACCAGAGTCGAGCGGCAGAAAATCGACAAATGCCTCATGGCTGCAGAGATCAACGCATCGCCAGCTTAGCACAGATTCATCGTTGCCATGCATTCCAACTTTCCGCCCATCATCCCTGGGTATGAAAACGGCAACATCACGGCACAGACCCGAGATTACCTGTCCGGAAATCTACGCATTGCTTCCCTGCAAGGAACGAATCGACACATTGCTTACCTGGCAGAGAAAGAATTGATGCATGGCTTCACTTGCAAGTAAAGAATCAACACATCTCTTGCTTTCCTGACGCATCCTCCCCCAGCGGCTTTATTTTTGATGCATACCAGGTACTTTGTGCTTAAACAATGCATCCATAGATTTCTATGGATCAAGGCTCTTTTTACTTTAAAATTTGACATCTTTACTTATGTGTGTTAGATTTTTGTTGTTTTGATCTTGTTTGATTTAGATCTATACTGGTCATTTTTCTAAACGGTCGTGGAGTCCTTTTGTGGTGTTTTCACTGTGTTAGTGTGTGTGTTGGTACAAATAATATACACATTGCCTCTGAGATAAGCCTGTCCACTTGTGCCAAGCTATCAAGGGGGTGAGCAAGGGTTATCTGAGCTGTGTATCACCTTTACCCTGACTAGAGTGAGGGTCCCTATCTGTAGTATGTAACACAATAATAGTTGTTGTGTACATGCTACTAATAGGATTGTAAGTATGATGTCTATCACATTTTGACCCTTGTATAATCGAAAGTACAATTTTTCTAGTCAAAGTGTAACTTGTTGGAACATATGCTGAATTGCATGTCTGACCAGATATGAAGTACTACTATCAAACCCCTCCCAAGGCAAGGTGTGAAGATAGTTGTTGCAAGGTTATAGCTTTTTTGTGGTCATGCCCAGCTTGTCATTGATTTTGGTACTTACCTACTAGTAATCCTGAACTCTGACACTAGACCACTGCTATCCATCTCACAGCATATGTGGTGTGACTCCTAAAACATGTTGAAATTGGCTTAAACTTTGATTGGCACATTTAAATTTCCAATAAGACCATAGTCTATGGAGAAGAAGTTCGCCCATGACATGGAAATATCAATACAATTTGTGGACTGCAGGTTTCATAAAGCTATTCACTAAAGCAGCACTGAAAATATGGGACCAGGCCTACCCTTTGTAGAGAAACTGCCTGTAGTGTAAAACATCTGTCTTTCACTGGTAAAGACCTCCCTTTTGAATATTAGTAAGCCATCCTTGTGTAGGCTTTGTAGCCCTGTTATGAAGAAACTGCTTGTCATCTGCATTCATGTGAATGAATAAAATACCTTTTCGTGGAGCTAATGAACTTGGGTCCATGGAAGAGATTTATTAAAGCAGGGGAAGTGAGTAATCCTTGAGCACACTACATGATACTGTTCCAGGCACTGGGGAGAACAAAAAATAACCAAATCGATGGGTCATCCTTTGATATAAAATTCTGTGGGGTGTTATAGTGGGGTAAGACAGGGAAGTATAAGGGTTTGTTTTTTATGGTCAATTAGTGTTTGTAAGAGGCTGGCCCTCTGTAGTGTGCGAAACCAGGCACATTGTGTAGAGGGCCTGGGCAACCACGAGTGGTTTACAAAGGTAAAACCTATGCAACCTAATCCTCTAATTTTTATGGTAGCTTGGTCGAGCAGTTAGGCTAATCTTGGAGAAGTGCAAATCATTTGTTGTGCTCACAGTGTCAATAAAGCAAGACTTACACACAAAAGAATAACTTGAGACCAATTTACAGAAACGTTTCAGATTTTTATGAATTTTTAATACCAAGATCCTAAAAATCAGATAAGTACTTTTTAAGTTATGAATTTTAAAATTTAGCAAATGTCTCAGTCCTGTGGTAATAGCGCACCATAGGAATCAATGCAGAAATACTTTAATAATGCATCTGAAATCAAGCAATGTGTTTACCAATGTCTCCTTTTGCAGGTATGTTGAGGTAGTCGGTGGGCCGTATGGACCAGCTGGAGAAGTTCAGGCAGCTTCCATTTCTGACGGGAGCAGCTGCAGAAAGTTGTTGGAGCTGGTGCCAGGCCCCTGTGGGGGGGGGGGCACTTGGAAAAGTACTGCACAGGTGGACTTCAAGTTGAGTCCAGTGGGTCCCCTTAGAGAGTGTTGAAGTTGCATGGGGTGGGGGACACTTAGGGCACAGCTAGTTCTTCAGTGCAGGGCACAGGGCAGCCGGGTGCACGGTGAATTGGTGAGCCAGGAGCTGTGTGCAAAGGTGGCTTTGGAAGCAGGAGGTAAGTCGCATTTAGGTTTGCTTGCAGGTCAACAGGGGCACTCTGGTGGGAAGTCCTGGTGTTTTCTGAAGTCGATCAACTGTGGCTTCCTCCTGGCCCTTTTTCAGTCCAGAGTGGATTGTCTTTCTGTGTGTCTGACATGTAGTGACCAGTACCTGAGGCTATTGCACAGTTTGTCCACTGGAGGTCATAGTGCCAACAAACTTGGCAAACTTACAGGGTTTGTTCTCACAGGCTGTTGGGTGAGTTTGTTCTGGCTGTGGTGTCTGGTTCCCTGGTCAGCACCTGGTCAGTGAAGTGGACTTCATTGGTCTTCTGTTCTTTGTTGCCGGAGAGTGATGCTTTCACTCTGGAGGGAGATCTTCCTCAATATTCAGAAATGTGGAGGTCTTCTGGGGGTTTGTAGAGTCTGTACAATGTCACTATTTGACCGCTTTCTGTGGGCAGAGGTCACTTCCCTACACCTGATTGGCTATTTTCCTCCCATGCAAGATGGGAGAAAATGGAATGAAGAGGTCACCTTGCGTGCAACACCTTAGAGGTGGTGCAAGCTGGGGTGGACCACTCCTCCTGTCCTTTGTGTATTTTCCTATCGTAGCTCCTACCAAAAGTGGGGGTTTGCAATTGGGACAGTGATCTGCTGCTAGCACCAGGCTTGGGGGTTGAGTACTAATCCCTTTGAAGCTCTCTAGCAGGGCATTGTACATTCCTGATGGGAGTCATGATAGCACCTCTGCCCAGGAAGGGCTTTGTTCTGGGACCCAGAGAACAGGATCTCTCACTCCAGGATTTCTGAATCTTGTCTGGTGGTGGCAGGCTGGTTGTGACCTACCAGCAACCATGCCAGGGTAGTACGTTTTTGCAGGGGGCACCTCTAAGGTGACCCCTGGGTACATTTTAGTATAAATCCAATGCTGGTACCAGACTGGATTTATCATTCTGGTTTGTTTGATACCAAACAACCCAGGGTTCAGAGTAGCCATCATGTAGCTGTGAAACTCGTACTGACCAGTGTCCAGCACATGCATTAAAATGGCTGCTCTTTTAACTTATTATGTCCAAGGTCTGGCAAGGACACAGTTGGGGCATATTGCTCATGCATCTATTCCCTTACATACAGCATAGTGCACCCTGCCTTAGGGCTGGAAGGCCTATCAGAGAGGTGACTTACCTATACTGCATGCAGTGTGTAGTGTGTAGTAGACCAGCCACACAGGCTGTGCGCTGTCGAGTTTACATTTTAGGATTGCACCAGGACACTCTGCCAGCAATGGCAGTGTTGGGTATATGTGGCTGTATAGCCCTTGAGGGTGGCACAATCTGTGCTGCTGCCCTCAGGGGCCTGCCCTTAGTACCCCATGCCCTGGGTACCTAAGCACCATTTAATAGGGACTTATAGTGGCAGCTAAAGATGTTGCCAATTGTGCCAATGCATCACAACAGTTTTAGAGAAAGAGATCTGGCCCAGGAAACCTGGTTAGCAGGGGCCCTGGGCACTGACAACTTTGAGGCTCCATCACATACCAGGCAAAAAGTGGGGGGCTAACTATGACAAAAGAGACCATTTCTCACACTACCCCCCAAAACAAAAGACTTCCTAGGGAGAGTTCATCATCTAAGTGGAAGACCCTGGAAAGGTAATCTGCATTATCATGGGCAGTCCCAGGTCTGTGTTCACCTTGAAAGTCCATTTCCTGTAGGGAAATAGACCACCCTAGTAGTTTGGGGTTTTCACCTTTCATCTGTTGTAGCTATCTGAGAAGCCTGTAGTCAGTCTGAACTATGAAGTGACAGTCAAACAAGTATGGCCTCAGCTTCTTAAGGGCCCAAACCACAGCAAAGGCCTCCCTCTCTATGGCACTCCATTTTTGTTCCCTAGGGAGTCATCTTCTGCTTATAAAAGCAACAGGCTGATCATGTCCATAATAATGTTTCTGGGCTAGGACCACTCTTAACTCCAGTTCTGAGGAATCTGTTTGGACAATAAACTACCTGGAGTAACCTAGAGCTTGTAGTACTGGAGCAGAGCACATACCATTCGTCAGAGAGTCAAAGGCCTTTTGACAACTCACTGTCCAGTTAACCGTTTTGGGTATTTTCCTGAAGGTTAACTCTGTCAGGGGGGCAACTATAGTGCCATAATTCTTTATAATCCTTCACAAATCTCCTATAATGCCAAGTCAAGCCAAATAATGCCCTGACCTATGTCTGGGTTGTGGGAGCTTCCCAAGCCAAATTGGTCTGAATCTTGGGTTGGAGGGGTTGAACTTGGCCTCCACTAACCCGGTGGTCCAAGTAAACAACTTTACCCTGCCCTGTCTGGCACTTACTGGCCTTGATAGTGAGGCCTGCCTTCTGCAGAGCCTCAAGAACCTTCCCTAGGTGGATCATGTCATCCTGCCAAGTGGAGCGATAGACAGCTATGTCATCCAGCAAGCTGCACCAAAGCATTCCAGCCCACCAAGGACTTGGTTCACCAACCTCTGGAATGTGGTAGGAGCATTCTTTAGTCCAAAGGGAATAACAGTGAACTGATAATGCCCACTAGGAGTGAAAAATGATGACCTCTCTTTTGCATTTGGGGTCAGGTCAATCTGGCAGTACCCTGGTGTTAAATTAAAAGTACTCAGATATTTTGGCTGCCCCTAGTCTGCCAATGAGCTCATCAGCTCATGGGATTGGGCGTGCATCAGTTTTTGTTACAGTACTGAGGCCCCTGTAATTTACACAACACCTCATATTCTTTTTTTCTCCTTTAGAATGAGGTTTGGGGACTAAAACTACTAGGCTAGCCAGTGACTCTTTGAGTGTTCAATGACACCCATATCCAACATCTTTTTGACTTCTGCTTGTATGTTCTTCCTAACATGGTCTGACTGTAATTTTCATTTTGACAGGCAAGCTGTCACCAGTGTCCACATCATGGGTACACCAATTAGTCTTCCCAGGGGTCAGGGAGAATAACTCAGCATACTGGTTGAGGACTTGTCTGCAATCATCCTGCTGTTGTTCTGAGATGGTGTCTGATAAGACCACTCCATCCACAGAATTATCATGTGGGTTGCTGGAGAGAAGATCAGGGAGAGGCTCCCCCTCTTCTTCCTGTACCTCATCTTTGGCCAGGAGCATGGTGATATCAGCTCTGTCATAATAGGGTTTTAGGCGGTTTACATGTATAATTGTTTTGGGATTTTTGCAACTGCTTAAATCCACCAATGAGATGACTTTCCCTTTCTTTTCAAGAATGGGATAGGGCCCAGACCATTTGTCCCGGAGAGCCCTGAACACCCAAACTTTCTGCCCTGATTGGAACTAAACCATAGTAGCATTCTGGCCATATCAGACCCTTTGCAGCTGCTGGATGGCCTGAAGATTTTGGATGTATTTTTCTATGTACTCTGTCATCCTTGAACATAGGCCAAGTATATAGTCTAGTATGTCCTGTTTTGACTCTTTGAGAGGTTTCTCTCAGCAGTCCCTTACAAGACTTAATGGTCCTCTAACAGGATTCCCAAACAAAAGTTCAAATGGAGAGAATCCTACTCCCTTTTGTGGTACTTCCCTGTCAGTAAAAAGCAGACATGGAAGTAATACATCCCATCTCCTTCTGGGTTTTTCAGGGAGTCCTCCAATCATGCCTTTTAGGGTCTGGGTAAACATTTCAGGCAACCCATTTGTTTGAGAATGGCATGGAGTAGTGAACTTATAGTTATAACCTCTGTCTGATACTACCTTCTTAAGGAAACCCACTCTGGTAAACATACCCAGTAGGGCTTTTGCTACTTCAGGGGCAGTGATGATCCTAAGGGGTATAGCCTCAAAATATCTGGTGGTATAATCCACTACCACCAGAATGTATCTATATCCTGAAGCTGTTTGAGGGTCAAGGGGGCCAACAATATCAACCCCTACCCTTTCAAAGGGAACCCCACACACAGGTAGTGGCATTAAGGGGGACTGTGAGTGTCCACCTGTTTTGCCACTGGCTTGGCAGGTAGTGCAGGAGTGACAAGTGCACTACACTGTCTGGGACAATCCTGGCCACTAAAAGTGGTTAACCAATCTACTCCAAGTTTTATTTTGGCCAACATGCCTAGCTAGGGGAATATTATGGGCTAGAGTGAGGAGACACTCTCTGAACTGTTGAGCTACTACCACCCTCGTGGTAACACCAGGCTTAAGGTCTCTGGCCTCAGTGAGCAGGAGCCCATCCTCCCAATAAACCATGTGGGTGCGACAGACACTACCCTTTTCTTCCTGTGCAGGTTGCTGCCTCAGGCCTCCAAGAGTGGGACAGGTTCTCTGCCTCTGGCACAGATCTACCCTAGAGGGTCCCCCAGGGCCTAAGACCTCTGGATGGTAAGACCCAACCCCTACAGGCTCAGTTCCTTCTGGGAATGGCAAGCTCTCTTCCTGGGAAGAAAGGTTCTGACTTGTGATCTGATTTGAAGCTGGTTCCCCAATCTTCTTGTCATTTCTCTTGGGAGGCTGGAACACTATTCCAGGATCCAACTCTCCTTTTTCTCTCTGAAGTTTACTCCGTGCCCTAGTCTTGACACAGGCCCATGCTGGGATCCCAAGCATGGCTGCATGGGTCTTCAGTACTACTTCAGCCAAGGGGAAATGCTCAAGGTCATTTCTAAGCAGGCAATCTATTGGGATGGATGAGGACACAACCACTTATTTCTGACGCACTACTCCCCCCAATCAAATCTTACTATAGCCATGGGCTGGAACTTTATATAATTGTCAACATTGGTGACAGGATAAGACTTCTCTACCGGGAACTGATTTCAGGGACCAAGTGCTGATTTGCCATGGTAATAGGAGTGCCTGTGTCTCTCAAGGCTTCAACTTCCTCCACATTAATCAAAGGATGTTGCCTGTATTTTTGCATACTACTTGGCCAGGCAGTACAGGATAATTCTACTCCTCCTTCAATGACTAATGTTGCCCCTGTGGGATCACAGGTATGGTCAGGCCACACGTCTGATCCCATCTGGAGATTAAGTTCTGCATTTACTACAGGTTGGCTAGAGGCATTCTTTTTGTTTTTACAGCTAGGATCTCCAGTTTTGTGCCCTCTATTCTTGCAATCATAGCACCAAGCCTTGTTGGGATCAAAGTTATTTCGCTTACACCCACCCTCACACTGTGAGGAATCTCTGGGCCAACCCTCCTGTGCAGGTTTTTGGGGACCTTGAGAAGACTCTATTTTGTTTTCTGTCCCATCTTTACCTTAAAGGGGCTTTTGCCTCTTTCTTTGGGGTGTCCCCCACCAATGGCAGTTTTGGTCACCCTTGTTTTGACCCAGTGGTCTGCCTTCCTCCCCAACTCTTGAGGGGAAAGTGCATCTTGGTCTACCAAGAATTGATATAGCCTCTCATTGCAACAATTATTCAGGAGATGCTCTTTCATTAATAGGTTATACAGCCCATCATAATCTTGCACCTTGTTCCCAGCTAACCAACCACCCGGCATTTTTACTGAATAGTCCACAAACTCTACCCAAGTTTGGCTCTGGGTTTTTCGAGCCTCCCTGATCTTTATGCAGTACTCTTCAGTTGTAAATTCAAAGTCATCATTCAGGGTATCCTTCATGATTTCACAAGATGTGAAATCTGCCTAATTCAGTGTCAGGAGCCTATCCCTGCATTTTCCTGAGAATAGCTTACATAACAGTGTGCCCCAGTGTTTTTTTCTCAATATCCCGCGCAATGGAGACTTTTTCAAAGACAGAAAACCATTTCACTATATCACCCTCTTCTGTGAAGGGAGGAACAACTCATTTTGGGAGTTTAAGATTGAAAGGTCTCTCTTTCAATACTTGGGTGCTGCCACCGGAGATGGGTCCTATGCCCAACTCTTGTCTCTCTGTTTCAATTTCCAAAAGCTGAGCCTCCAGGGCCAGACTTTTGGTCAGCCCGGCTAATACCAGGTCTTCCTCTGTGGGTGCACTGGTACTGGAGCTAGATGAGCTACCCTTAACCCTTATTGTCCACAGAGTCCTCATCTCCCCCAGAGATTCATCATTTACTCCATCTGTGGGGTGATCTTTCCCATGCTGGTCCACCAGAAGCCTAAGCGTATCTGTAGTAGGAGTTTTCCCAGTATGAATCTGGTACAGCCAGCAGTGTTTCCTTAACTGGTCAAAGCTGTATGCCTGGTAAAGGGCCAAGTGTAGCCCTTGGCTCTGGTTCTCTGCATCAGACATGTTTACTTTTACTAAAGTTAGAAGCTTTTTATAACTTTGGAACCCCTTTTTGAATATTTAAACTAAAGCAAGGATTTTTAAACTTGTGCTAGTGGTGTAGGGACCTCACCAGGGCCCTAACAGTTATTTTAAACAATTGCAAACATTGACAATTAAAGAAAAATACAATTAAGCTAAAGACAATTTGGAGAGCTATTCATGTGATCACCAATTGACAAAGTGGTATCAGCAAATGCAAAGTCTTTATCCCATCTCTGATACACTAACTGAAGGAGGCCGGCACTCTATGTAATGTGCAAAATCAGACACACTGTGTAGAAGGTCTGGGCAACCACATGTTGGTCTACAGAGGTTAAAATTAGACCACATAATGCTCTAATTTGTATGGTAGCTTGGTCGAAAAGTTAGCCTAATCTTAAAGAGTGCAAAGCATTTATTGTACTCAAAGTATCAAGAAAGCAAGACACATCCTTAAAAGAATAACTTGAGACCACTTTACAAAAATACTTCAGATTTTTATAAAAGTTTTAAGACCAAGATGAATCAAAATTGGGTAAGTACATTTTAAGTTATGAACTTTTAAAGTATAGAAAATGTCTCAGTTCTGTGCGTAGTTACGCATCGTAGGAATCAATGGAGAAATACTTTAAAAATTCATAGAAAATCAGGCAATGTTTTACCAATGTCTCCTTTTGCAGGTATATTGAGGTTGTCGGTGGGCCCTATAAAGCAGCTCGAGACGTTCAGGCAGCTTCCGGTTTCGGAGGAAGCAGCTGCAGAAAGTCACTGGGGCTGGTGCCATTCCCCTGCGGGGGACCACTTAGAAAATCACTACATAGGTGGACTTCAAGGTGAGGCTGGTGTGTATTCTTAGAGTGTCGAGGTCACAAGGGGTGGAGGACCCTTAGGGCATAGCTGGTTCTTTGGTGCAGGGCACAGGGTGGCCAGATGCAGGGTGAATAGGTGAGCCATTACCTGTGGGTGAAGGTGCCCTTAAAAGCAGGAGGTAGGTCGCATTGAGGGTTGCTTGCAGGTCAGCTGGGACATGCTGGTGGAAGGTCCTGGTGTTTTCTGAAGTTTCTTGACTTGGGCTTCCTCCTGGTCCTTTTTCAGACTGGAGTAGACTGTCCTTCTGGGTGTCCGATGTGTAGTGACCAGTACCTGGGGCTATTGCCTGGTTTGGCCACTGGAGTGTGCAGTGCCACTAAACTTGGCACACTTGCAGGATTTGTCATCACGGTTTGTCGAGTGGAGTTTGGTCCTTCTTCTGTGTCTGGTTCCCTGGTCAGAAGTCCCACAGTGAAGTCCACTTCACTAGTCTTCTAGTTCTTTGTTGCAGGAGAGTGATGCCTTCACTCTGGAGGGAGGTCTTTGGTGATTTTCAGAAGTGTGGAGAACTTCTGAGGGTTTGTATAGTCTGTTCAATGTTCGAGCTACTCCTCAGCGGTGATTGTCAAGTCCTGGGTGCAGCAGGCAGGGTTTGGTGCCTGCTTCTTGGTGCAGTAGAACTTTAGTTCTCAAGCCTTGGGTCTTCTCTGTTGCTGTTCTTCTTTTGTACTTGGAGGCTGATTCTCTGGTCTAGGCATGCCCATTAAATACTCTATTTAGTGGGCATTTAGGGGAGTACCTAGCAGTTACTAATGGGTCATCTACCTTAGGGTAGATACACCCTCTAAATGACCTCTTCTGGTGGGCAGAGGTCACTTACCTACACTTGATTGGCCATTTTCCTTCCATGCAAGATGGAGAAAAAAATTTAATGGAGGGGTCATCTTGCATGCAACACCTTAAGGGTGGTGCAAGCTTGGACTGACCACTCCTCCTGTCCTTTATGTGTTTCCCCACTGTTTCTCCTGCCAAAAGTGGGGGTTTGCAATGGGGGCAACAATCTGCTGTTAGCAGCAGGCTTGAGTGTTGAATTTCATGGGCAGTAAGCCCTTTGAAGCTTGCTAGCAGGGCACCCCATTCCTGGTGGGAGGTGTGATAGCACCTCTGCCTAGGAAAGGCTTTGTCCTGGGACCCAGAGAGCAGGATCTCTCACCTCAGGCTTCCAGAATCTTGTCTGGTGGTGGCAGGCTGGTTGCGACCGGCCAGCAACCATGCCAGGGTAGTTACCTCTAAGGTGTGCCCTGGGCACATTTTAGTATAAATCCAATGCTGGTACCAGACTGGATTTATCATTCTGAGTTGTTTGATACCAAACAACCTAGGGTTCAGAGTAGCCATCATGTAGCTGTGAAACTCGTACTGACCAGTGTCCAGCATTTATTAAAATGGCTGCTCTGTTCACTTACTATGTCCTAGGTTTGGCAAGGACACAGTAGGGGCATATTGCTCATGCATCAATGCCCAAACAAACAGTGGAGTGCACCCTCCCTGCCTTAGGGCTGGTAGGCCTGTCACAGGGTTTACTTACCTATATTGCATGCAGCGTGGAGTGGATGGGGCACAGAGGCTGTGTGCCATGTCGAGTTTGCATTTTAGGATTACACCAGGTCACTCAGCCTGCTTTGGCAGTGCTGGGTGTATCTGGTTGCATAGCTCTTGAGGGTGGCACAATCTGTGCTGCTGCCCTCAGGGGCCTACCCTTAGTACCCCATGCCCTGGAAACCTAAGGACCATTTACTTTGGACTTACAGTGGCAGCTGAATGTGTTGCCAATTGTGTCAATGCATCACAACAGTTTACAGGGAAACAGATCTGGCCCAGTGTACCTGGTTATCAGGGGCCCAGCTCACTAACAACATTGAGGCTACATCACACACCAGGCAAAAAGTAGAGGGCTAATCATGACAAGAGGCCTTTTCTCACAGTGCTGGCATTAGGTGGTCAAATTTGTTTGTGACTGTAATCAGTCTGCAGTGACATAATACACCAGAAAAAACAGAGAAACAGTATTCACATCTTATAATTACTATACCTTCATGACCAATTTCACATCTTTTTTGGAATGTCTTGATCGATTTAATGAGCCTTAGCTGGTGCCGGGCAGACAAACAAGGATTTTATATGCACTCCTAGGCTTATTTTGTTCTGTTTTAGATACAGATTCCACAAGTCATTCGATTTATTTTTTATTTTAAAAGGGAAGTCATATATGTGGTTATTGAAGATAGTAGATGGTAACATTCAGTGTTTGTTGCAGAACAAATTTCAATACGTACAATTATGAAACATCAAATTCCATAAAATATACATAATACATGTTAGATTCGATGTATTGTCCACCAATAATTTAAAATAAAATGCAAAAAGGAAAAATAAGAAAAAATCCAAAAATAAGCAAAGTATCATAAATTTAAATTGTACAACTGTATAGAAAAGGTAACAGATCCCTAAAACACAAACTTAAAAACATTCTAATGTTGGAACACCTTCCAAGGTTGTAACCTATAATTTCAATATTGTAAAATATCTTAGAGCAACATCTAACTATTTCATAAGCTTTCAGTGCAAATGAAGATCCCTTCCACTCAGGCTGTTACAATCTTCACATATTTTCAATCTTAGGCATCCCCTTTTGAAAATATATGCTTGTTTATTTAGGTATTTAGATATACCTCAAACTGCTATTTATCTATCTATCTATCTATCTATCTATCTATCTATCTATCTATCTATCTATCTATCTATCTATCTATCTAGCTATGGTGCAGTGTATTTAAAAGGAAGGACACGTACTGGTGTGTTTTACATGTCCTAATAGTAAAATACTGCCAAATTCAATTTTCGCTATTGGAAGGCCTATCTCTCCCATAGGATAACATGGGGACTGCCTTTAAATATTTTTTAAGTACAGTTTCCTATTGGGAGCAGATGGAGATCTGGAGTTTAGTGTCTCCAAATTCACAATTTAAAAATATATCTTTTTGTAAAGTTGTTTTTTAGATTGTGTTAGAAATGGAGTCTTTGGATGGCAGACAGGTTACACCCTGTCTAAGCAAGGACCCTCACTCTAGTCAGAGTAAAGGAGAATCATACTCAGCTAACCCCCGCTAACCCCCTTGGTAGCTTGTAACAAGAAGGTAGGCTCAACTTCAGAAGCAATGTGCAAAGTATTTGCACCAACACACACAGTAATACAATGAACCACTACAAATGACACAACACAGATTTAGAAGAATAGGTACAAAAAATGAGAGTCTTAATCCTTAGAAAACAGTAAGACTGCTGTTGTTAGGCAAAGTACATGTTTAGCGTAAAAAATAAAGCTGCATGGGCGAGCGTGCATCGGAAAAGGGTAGCGATGTGTCGATTTCTTTCTCGCAAGTGAGGTCGTGTGTCGTTTCCTTCTCCGGTCGGGTCGGCGATTTGTCATTTTTTTCCCTTGCAAGAGAGCAATGAACGTTGACTTCTGGATGAGGCACCTCGAATAGGCGCAGAGTTGGGTTGACTTGGACCCCCAGGGACGATGCGTGGAAAATCTGGTTGCACTGTGTTAGAAAACCGCACTGTGTGGGGTTTGCGTCATTATCAGCCACTGTAAGCGGGTGTTACATGTCGGTTCTCCAGCAGCATTGCGTAGATTTCCCTGCTGTGATGCAGGTGGAGTGTCGATTTCGGCCGCGAAGCTGGCAATGCATCGTTTATGAGCTGTGTTGCAGAGATGTGTCATAAATTTCCCCACACGGGGTTCTGTGCATGGATTTTCAGTTCTTGTCTGCCAGCTTCACCTCTCAAGGGCTCAGGGACTGGATAGGGCCCAACTTGGCAGGGCAGGAGCCTGAGCAGAGAGTACAGGTACTGGCAGGGAAAGTCTTTGATGGCCCTAAGACTTCAACAACAGGAGGCAAGCTAAGTTCAAGCAGGACTGTCCAAATTTTGTCCCCTTTCACAGGCAGAAGCAGCAACTGCAACATAGCCTAATAAAGCACAGTCACAGGCAGGGACAGCCCTTCTCCTCAGCTCTTCAGCTCTTCTCCTTGGCAGAGGTTGCTCTTGAATCCAGAAGTGATCTTGAACTAATCTAAAGTCTGAGGTTTTGGGTCCACTACTTATACCCCTTTCTGCCTTTGAAGTAGGCAAACTTCAAAGGAAAGTCACTCTTGTTTGTAATATCCTGTCTTGCCCAGGCCAGGCCCCAGACATACACCAGGGGGTTGGAGACTACATTGTGTGAGGGCAGGCACAGCCCATTCAGGTGTAAGTGACCACTCCTTCCTTTCCCTCCAGCCCAGATGGCTCATCAGGATATGCAGGGTACATTTGTGTCACTGTCTAGAGGAGAGGTAGAAACAGCCCAACTGTCAAACTGACCCAGACAGCGAATCCACAAACAGGCAGAGTCACAGAATAGTTTAAGCAAGAAAATGCCTACTTTCTAAAAGTGGCATTTTCAAACACAGAATATAACAACAAACTTTGCTAAAATATGTATTTTTAAATTGTGAGTTCAAAGACCCTAAATTCCATATTTCCATCTGTTCCCAAAGGAAATCTGCACGTTAATACACATTGAAAAACTAATTTGGCAGTATGTCACTGTCAGGACATATAAAACACATTACTATATGTCTGACCTCAAACATACATTGGACCCTGCCCATGGGGGCAACTAGGGTCTACCCTAGGGGTGTCTTATATGTAAGAAAAGGGAAGGTTGAGGCCTGGCAAGTCGAATTGGCAGTTTAAAACTGCACACACAGACAGTGCAGTGGTAGGTCTGAGTGATGTTTACATGGCTACTCATGTGGGGGGCACAACCAGTGCTGCAGGCCAACTAGTAGCATTTGATTTACAGGCCCTGGGCGCCTCTAGTGCAGTGCAGCCTGAGGAACAGAGGCAAAAAGTTAGGAGAGACCACACCAATGATGCAAGTCTAACAGATTGTCTGTCTGAAAATGCCACTTTTAGAAAGTGTACATTTTCTTGCTTAACCATTTTGTGCCTCTGCCTGCCTGTGGAATCCACGTCTGGGTTAGACTGATAGTTGGGCTGGTTGTGAATTTCCTCTAGACAGTGACACAAAGGGAGCTGGGGTATTGCCAGGAGTACTGTCCATTTGTTAGGTGTATTTTGTTGTCTTGGCTGCAGTTGCTGCTTCTGCCTTAAAGATTTGTATGCTGCTTGAGAAGTTTCTCCAAGGGCTTGGAGTAGACCTTGCCTCCTGTGGAAGTCTCAGGGATATCAAAGACTTCAGCTTCATCTGCCTACAGCACTGGGAACTGTATGTTTTGTGTTGCAACATAAGAAAAACCACTGTGACGCTATCAACAACGCCACTGACTGCACTGTGACTTGACGATGACACACAAAGCCTTGCCCCGCTCTGCACCGCAACCCTGGTCTCACCGACGCCACCACCTGACGCTGTCACTGAAAGGCTGCTTGCACCGTGACCTGTGGGACCTGCACCCCACATCACCTTTCTCACACTGCAGCCTTGGCATCCCCAATGACAGTCTGCACTGTGGGCTGGATACCTCTTGTAAGGTCCATAAAGCACAGTCCCATTGTGCACTGATCCCTGGTCCACTTATGCCAGCGCCATTGACTCTAGCATCATCAACAGATGCCCCTGTCTGCACCGCAACCCATGGCTGCCCATGGAGCTTGCCCCGTGCCGCACCGCCGCCTTGGGCCTACCGACGACTGCTTCAGCAACGCCAATGCCGCTGCATGCTCCGTGAGCTGGAGACACTGCACGTCACACCGCCCTGCCTCACACCGCAGCCCTCTCACCGATGCCACAGCATGCTGTCACTGAGGCGCTGCCTGCACCGTGACTTGTGGCCACTGCACGTCACACCATCCTGCTTCGCACCACAGCCCCGACACCTTTAAAGCCAGTGCTCCTGACTTCATCAGCCCGAAGTTCGATCTGCAACACGTGTGACTTTCGCGGCCTGACAACCCCTGCACCGAACTCCGGAACCAGTGTCTGCAGCATCAGTGACACTGCACTCTGGACCTCATCGCAAGGATCACAACGCCCTGCATTTTCAAGGTACTGTTTTCATGTCTTCCCAACACTGCAGCTGGCCCACGACACCACTGCCGGCCTGAACTGTTGGATTTTTTGTTCACAACACCATGAGAGCCGCAGACGGAGCTACAGACTTCAAGGAACTGTATTTTTATGTCCTTGCAAAATTCATAGCTTTATTACTGTATGTTGTATTTTTCTCATTTTGGCCTTGTTTTACACAACAAATATGGCTATTTTTCTAAAACTGGTGTGGTGTCCTTTTGTAGTATTTTCACTGTATACTGTGTGTTATGTGCAAATGCTTTACACATTGCTTCTAAGATAAGCCTGACTGCTCGCACCAAGCTGCCAAGGGTGTGAGCAGGGGTTATCTGAGCTGGGAATCTCTCTTATCCTGACTAGAGTGATGGTCCCTACTAAGACAGGGTGCAAACCCACTGCCAACTAGAGACCCCATTTCTAACAATTCCATTCAGCAGTTTTGTCTAAAGAATTATATGGCAAATGCATGGGAATACTTAGTTTTGAGACCTGCCTTTTTTTTCTTGCCCGCCCCACTTAATAGGTCACCATGAAACTTTTTAGGAAGGAGCTGAGGTGTATGAATTTTGTTTTTTAGAATATTTTGTGATGTTTAATCGAACAGGACCAAAGTTATTAGCAACTTCAGCTTCAGCCGCGTCCCACAAAAAAGATTACAGAAAAAGAAAAGGGGTCAGGGTAGGGATACACTGAGCCCCTAGCCTTGGTGTAGGGGGTTCTGTCGCAGACCACCACCTCTTCGGGGCTAAATTCAAAGATGGGGGGCAAGTGGCCCCCCATGGAGCCATAGATCGTCGTGGGACCTGCCACTTCCCAGGGCCGGTTCCTGCTACTTCCCAAGATGCCCACCCTCAGAAGGTAGCTGTTTGCTTTGGCTTGGTGGGAGCTCCCAGCTTCCACCAAGCAATAGCAAACATAACTCCGCCTTCAGCAAGTGGGAGCTGTCAAACAGCTCCTGCTTGCTGAAACAGAGAGTTGGAAATAGCCTTTCTGAAGGGTCACCCCTAAATTTGTTTTGCCTACCTCCCTCCCTCCACTATTTAGACACTGTTTTTGCTTTTTTTAAGACTCTGCGCGCTTTACCACTGCTAACCAGTGCTAAAGTGCATATGCACTCTCCCTTAAAACATGGTGGCACTGGCTCATACCCAATTGGCTTATTTAATTTATTTGTAAGACCCTATTAAAGTTCACTACATGTGGCCAGAGCCTGTAGTTTAAATGCTGCTAGTGGGCCTGCAGCACTGATTGAGCCACCCACATAAGTAGCCCCTTAACCATGTCTCAGGTCTGCCATTGCAAGGCCAGTGAGTGCAGTTTCACTCTCAATTCGACTTGGCATTTAAAAGGACTTGACAAATCTCAAACTCCCCTTTTTTTCTACATATAAGTCACCCCTAGGTTAGGGCCTAGGAAACCCATAGGGCAGGGTGCTATGTAAATAAAAGGCAGGGCATATACCTGTGTAGTTTATACGTCCTGCTAGTGTAAAACTCCTAAATTTGTTTTTTGCAATGCTTTGAGGCCTGCTCTCTTCATAGGCTAACATTGGGGCTACCCTCATATACTGTTTGAGTGGTAGCTGCTGATCTGAAAGGAGTAGGAAGGTCATATTTAGTATGACCAGAATGGTGATACAAAATCCTGCTGACTGGTGAAGTTGGATTTAATATTACTATTTTAGAAATGCCACTTTTAGAAAATGAGCATTTCTCTGCACTTAAATCCTTCTGTGCCTTACAATCCATGTCTGGCTTGGTTCAGTTAACAGCTCCCTTGTGGATTCACTCAGACACACCCCAAACACAGGATACTCAGCCTCACTTACATACATCTGTATTTTGAATGGGTCTTCCTGGGCTGAGAGGGTGGAGGGCCTGACACTTACATGTCAAAGCACAGTAGCCTGCCCTCACACAAAGGACTGCCAGACCCCCTACTGGGACTCTGGCAGACAGGATTGAACTGAAAGGGGACCTTCTGCACTTCTAAAGCACTCTTTGAAGTCTTCCCCACTTCAAAGGCTCACTTGTGAAAAAAGAGCGACGCAGCACCAGCGTAGCGACTGGAAATTCGACGCACGGCCCACTGGATCAACACACAGCCGAGCCAGAATGACGCAGCCTGACTTCCAGAGAGGAATCGACGCAGCACCTACCGTGGCTCTGCTAGGTCATAGTCTTTGTTTTTGTGCGATATTTTTTGTTTAGATTCCGCTGTTATTCTCCTGACCTTTCTGCATCATATCTGGCAGCCTGTTTTTGGCCCAATCCCAGCTCACCATATGTTCAATGAAGAATCAAGATTTGCTTCCATTCAGGGTTTATAGGTTGGCTTGAAGATGAACATCTATTAGAGGACTAGTTGTTGAAGTTTGTATAAATAGTCCAGAAAGGAATATCTTTTTAGTTGCATCACTGTCATTTTGGCCTTCATTACGACCTCAGCGGTCTTTGACCGCCAGTGCAGGCGGTTTTCCACGTGGCTTATTATGACTGCTGGCAGCCCTCCCTCCTTTTTCGTACGGAGAGCCACCAGCAGCCATACTGGCGGTCGGTGGGGAGGTGGAGGTTGCTCCACCTCCACCGTCCCGTCATCAGAACACTGCCCACCGAATCACGTCCCATGATTCGGTGTAGTGGTGTTCTGGTGACGGGGTGTTCGCGGTGGAGCAGCCCCATGGATCCTGTCCCCTCCCGGAGGATCAATGGACAAAGTAATTTGATTGTCTGTTAGGGGAGGGGGGTGTTGGGTGTTGTGTGCATGCATGGGAGTGTGCGTGTGAGTATGTAGAGGGGGGTGTGAGTGCGTCTATGCATGTGGGGGTGTTGTGTGTTTGAAAATGTGTGCGTCTGTCTGTTTGTATGTTTGTCAGTATGTGTGCATGTATGTCTGTATGTATGTGTGTGTGTGTATGACTGTGTGTGTGTCTGTTGGTATGTTTGTGGGAATGTGTGCGCGTACGTGTAATGGTGGTGTCTGTATGCGTGTAGGGTGGGGGGGTGTTTCAATATTGGGGGTAGGGGTGGGGAGGGGGATCCTGCCACCTTGGGGGGTAGCAGGGGGGTGGGGAGTGTGGGGGGAGGCCTCGGGTGGGGGTGGGGGGTGGGGGAGACCCCTATCAGTGCCAGGGAAAGAATTCCCTGGCACTGATAGTGCCTACCGTCATGGATTTCATAGCGGTTCCAAACCACCTGAAATCCATGGCGGTATGCAGGGTCGTGATACCACCGGCGGTCTGGTGATGGCCACCGGGCTGGAGACCGAAGTCTCCAGCCCAGCGGTCATCACCGCCCTAGTGGTCGGAGTGGAGAAGTGGCAGATGACCATGGCGGTAACCGTCATGTTCATAATTCCATTTTCTTTTCCGCTGGCCTGTTGGCAGTATTACCACCACTTCTCCCCCGTCCGCCAGGGTCATAATGAAGGCCATAGTCTGGAAACAAGAAGGTCACTGGACATGGTGGCAGCCACTGGGCATGTTGGGCAGTTGGGGTCCTGTGTGCGTTGTCAGCCATGAAAAACTTTGATGGGTCTTTTGATTGCCTGCTAAGCTGGTCCTCAAGGAAGAAAAACATTCCATTTCTTCTTGAGCGTCCCCATGAGCTGTCGGGTCTATATTCAAGTGCTCATTATCATAATTTGGCTATGTTCATCTGCTGTTCCTGCATCATGGATCAACTCTGCTGCAAGTATTGATTCTGCTTTATGTGATCCTAACTGATAGTTTCTGTTTATCTATTCACAAGAGGGTCAGGCCATGGGCAAAGGGGTCTATCTTGGGTTTCTGTTATTCACAGGTTCCTTAGATTGCATGTAGAATGGAGTTTTGTCTGTCTATAGGTGCACCAGTTTCTGTACCATCTGTCCCAGCCTTTTAGGACGTGGGAACTATCATTTTGACCTCATTTGCCTTTGCTAGATTGTTTATCCCCATTTCTGTCATAATATATTCTGAGAAATCTGCCCTTGGCAAGGACGTTCCCACATTTCGATTTCCTTGCTTAAATCAGTTCTTCTGTGGACGGGCTGGAACCTTTGCTGCCCCATTTCAGGAAAGAATGAGGAGAAAAGAAAACAAGTTTCATTACACCTGCCTCAATGAGGTGTAAGATTTTGGTGCCAATACCTATCTGTGAATGTTTTTAGAAAGGGATTTGAGTCAAAACGTATATGTGGTTGCAATAAAATGCCTTTGATCTACCCATAGAACACCAGCCAGACACAGGTAATGCAAAGCAGCATGTCGCACAACTTTGTGTTACTTTGGAAACTTTCCAGTGCAAATTTTGATTTGCGTTGGATAGAAAATCCCACACAACACCTTGCTTCATGTTTGCATTACAAAAGTAAAGCAAATCTGGTGTGAAGTGATACTAAGGTGGTCATTATGAACATGGAGGTAAAGACCACCGACCGCCGTGGCGGCGGTGAACAGAATCCCGCCGGCGGCAGTTTTTAGAAACCCGCCATATAATGAACAAAAAACCCAACACCGCCAAACATTCCCACACCACCACTCCCCGCCAGGACCCTGTCGGTGGGAATCACGGCCCACCCCGCCACCGCCAAGCACACCCACATCCCACCCTCCAAATAAAGATGCACAAATCACCTCAGTGGACAGTGGAGGCTGGACGACCATTGGTGGCTGTGACCGCCATGGGCGGCAAGTGGGCCCAACAGCAACCACTGCACACATTGGCTAGGCTTAGCACCCACACACCTGACACACATCCAGAACACCACAAAACACCCACAGACACACCCCACAATCCCTTGCAAAGAAATCAGGACCAGAAGACAGAGAGCACCAGAGCCAGGCAGAGAACGCCAGCAGACAGGACACGCATAGCGACCCACACAGGAGCACCCAAACACCATCCCCAGTCCCGACGCCATCCACCACCCTCACCAGCCCCCCCCCCAAAAAAATCCACACTTCACCGAAAGGGAGCTAAGGACCATGGTGGACGAGATCCTAAAAGTGGAGCCACAAATATTCGGCTCCGAGGTGCAGCACACACCCATCGCCCGGAAAATGGAGCTGTGGCAGACCATCGTCAACAGGGTGAATGCAGTGGGACACCATCCACGCACCAGGGACAATATCCGCAAGAGATGGAACGACCTGCGGGGGAAGGTCAAGGCCATGGCATCCAGGCACCACATCGCAGTGCAGAAGACTGGGGGAGGGCCACCACCAATACCACCCGACTACACTGACTGGGAGGAGAAGGTACTCGCCATCCTGCACCCAGAGGGACTCACTGGACTCACTGGAGGAATGGACTCAGGTAATCGTCTACATTTACCCCATATACACCATACCTGTTATGCATGTTCCACCCCACCCCACCCACACCCACCTAGACTCACACCCCTCCCAGCCATTACCCACCACATCCACCACCCTGCATCACCTACAACTCACTACCAGGCCCACATCACTCCCGATGTGCACAGCCACCCACCCCTTCACTTTCCCACAATAGAATAATAACCCCCACCACAATGTAACGCCAACACTGCCACTAGATGCTATGTCCACCTCACAAAGGCACCCCTGAAGGCCACTGAAAGGCACACCAGCACTAAATTATACAGTACTGCCCACCTCAGACCCTCCTGCATATGTAACAAACACTTCTATGTCCCCCAACAGGCACCACCACCCATGCAACCCTAATGGAGGGGACAAGGAGTGCCACAGCATTCCAGGGAGACAGAGGCACATCACAGGACACTGGTGACAGATCCCTGGACACTGGTGAGAAGGCAGGCCCTTCACACAGCCCTGGATGCTCACCATGCAGCAGCCCCACCCAGGAAAATACTGTCACCCTTAACACCCAGTAAAGACCAGCAGGCCAGGGGAGGCGTTCCAACACCAGTGGACCCAGGGCCCAGGGCACAAACAGGTGGAACACAGCAACAGAGGCCACAGTCTCCCACCACCAACATGCAGGAAGACGAGGGCCCCAGTGCCAGTGGCACGTCCAGGCCTGCGCAGGGGACACAGGCACAGGGGACCAGGGCAAGGTCAAGTGCTTAAGTGGGTCAGGGGGTAGCGCACCGGATAGATGCAGCAGCCCAGGACATCATTGCAGAGGTATTGGGGGCATACCAACATACCCAAGACAGGTTGGCACAGATTGTAACCACCCTGGAGCAAAGTCAGAGGATGCAGCTGGAACACCACCAACATGCCATGGAGCAATGGAATGAACACAATGCCACAATGGCCACCATTGCTGGAGCACTGCTGCAGTTGGTAAACAAACCCTCAGATACCCACACTGGACTCGAGACCCCCACAACAGCCCTGGACAAACAGCAACAGTTGTCCCAAGCAGCTGAAACAGCACAGGAAAAACCCTCCCGGGAATCACAACGGCTGACCATGTCACCCCAAGTAGGTTCACAGCAGGCGCCCAAATGTAGCCTCAGGCCAAGATATAGCACTGGAAACCCAGCAAAGAACAAGCCCCCTACCAACAATTGATACTGCTGCTACTGCCAAGCAACCAACACACCCATTCACAAACTGCACTTAGCTGAGGGCTAAATGATGAACAGAACTACAAATAGGACCCATCTATGAAATCAAACAGGCCTGCCACCAAGTCGGTTTTGAGGACAACCAACCATAACAACTTCCATCACTGTACATAGCACATTTCACTGTATTCCACCAATAAACAACATATCTCACCTGTAACACTGTCCCCTGTCTTCAATGTTGAACAAAGTGGAGTAATGATGCAACAGGCAGGGATAAACTTTATTGTCAAATTGTGCATGCTGCTGGTACAGTGTGTTTCTAAAAAGTCAAGAAGGGAATGCTTATGTTGTCTGTCTGTACCATGCTGAAGAGGTCCATGAGTCACATATCATGACCAATTCCCCCTTGTTGACATGGCACACTTACAGTATCAGTCACTAACCACATATACAGGCTGAAGTCACAGACAGTTATTGGAAGTAGAGTTGTATCAGTTGGTTTTCTTGAATTTACATTTTCCCCTTCCTCATCCTCATCATCACTCTCCTCACCTCTCTGAGGTACCAGATCAGGACCTATAGCACCCTCCACCTCCAAAAGGGGGATTGAATGTCTCACTGCCACGTTGTGCAGCATGCAGCAGGCCACCACTATCCTACACACCTTATCAGGCCCATAGGCCAGGGAACCCCCAGAGATATGTAGGCACCGAAATCTAGCCTTCAGGAGACCTATAGTACGCTCTATCACCCTCCTAGTACGTCCATGGGCCTCATTGTATTTCCTCTCTGCATCCGTCCTGGGATTCCTCATTGGTGTCAGGAGCCAGCGCAAGTTTGGATAGCCAGAATCACCTAGATAAATGGTCAATACAGAGTCATCATTGGAATTTCCTTAGTCTGACAGGCTGTTTTTCAGTAATGTGTCAGTTAGTGACAGGCACACTTACCTATGATCCACCCTCTGTCCTCTTGGAGTTGTTCCATCTTTTGTGGCACACTACTGTTCCTCAAAACAAATGAATCATGGACTGAACCAGGAAACATGGCATTCACATGGGATATGTAGTGGTCTGCTGTACATACCAATTCGATGTTCATGGAGTGAAAGTTTCTGTACACCTGTTCACTCACTCTTGGGGGGATGATGGGTATGTGGGTTCCATTGATGGCACAAATAACATGGGGAATGTTTGCAAAGGCATAGAAGTCTGACTTGATGGCAGGGAGCTCAGCACTTTGGGAGAATCGCACATAGGATTGCAGATGTGGTACAAATATATTTAGAAATCTTGTAAGTACCTGGCTGAACATTGGCTGTGAGAAAGCAGCACCCATGCCCACTGTCACTTGAAAGGAGCCTGTGGGCAGGAAATGGAATGCAAAGAGCACCTGCACGTCAGTTGGAATGGCATGCTGATTACGATTTCCCGGAGTCAGTGCAGGATCCAATAATGCACATAGGTCCTGAATAGTTGCATGTGTGAGTCTGTAAATGATCTGACGCTCCAACATGGTCCCCATATCAAGAAGTGGTCTGTACACAGAAGGTGCCCTTCCTCGCCACAAGGGTCTGTACCTGTGAGGGGTAAGAACAAGGAGTCATGTGCACACATACACAGGCATATTTGCTAAACACATTCACTGCATTCTTCATAGTAGTGTCTGTACAATAACTGCAACCTGACAGATGTACATTGTCATCACTGAGAGGGAACGGAGTAAATCATGTGTGATAATATACTCTATGGATAGAGACATATGCGAATCATATGGATAGTATGCCCAGCATTGTGACTAAATTGAATTTCAAGATGCGTAGGTGATGGCAAAATGTCTGCCCACTGGTTGATGTCACAGAGTTTGGCAGTGTTTACTGCTGTTCGCACCCTCATTGGATAACATGGATGCCCATGGGGAAACTTGGCATATCATGATCGCCGCCGGCGGTGACGGTGCATTCCGCTGTGGAACGTACGCACGTTCGTCATCGTGTGCTCACTTGACACCCTAATCTTGTGCTGACAATAGGTACTCCACTCCGTGTACTGCTGTGGCCTACCTCTGGCTATGGATGTTCCACGTGGTGCAGGGGAAAGGACCCTGGCCTTCACTCAGGAAGAACTGGAGAAACTGGTGGAAGGGGTCCTGCCCCTGTACGGCAGACTCTACGCCCGGCCAGAGGTACATGTGAGTCTGGGTTTGGGGGGCACTGTGTGTGTAATGGATGGAGTGGATTGCTCTGATGTGCGTTCCTGTGAGCCAGGATGGGGCTTGGTGCATGGAATGCTGCATGCCACTGTCCTGCATGTCTGGGAGTACTGTCTGTCCTATGTCTTACAATCAGCCAGCTATTGCCATCGTGCAGGTGCCTGAACTCTGTGTTTCTTCTCTGTGTCTCCCTACTAGGTCAGCGCCCACCAGAAGAGGGCACATTGGCATGCCATCGCCAAGGAGGTGCGAACCCTGGGGGTCTACAACCGGCGGAGCACCCACTGTCAGAAGAGGTGGGAGGACCTGCGGCTCTGGGCGCAGAAGATCAGTGAGGCCCAGCTGGGGAAGTCCTCCCAATGTGGTAGGGGTGCCCGTCGGGCACTGACCCCCTTAATGCAAAGGATCCTGGCAGTGGCGTACCCAGACCTGGATGGGTGCTGGAAAGCTGCACAGCAGTCACAAGGAGGTAAGTACTCACAGCCCATACTTCAGCCTGGAAGGATGAGTGTGTGTGCGATAGGGCTCATGGGGCTTAGAGCAGGGTTTTGACTGGTGTCCAGCTACTGTCTGCTCCCCAAAGGGTGTAGGGGTGTCCCTGTCAGGTTTCACCTACCCCAGCTTCAATGCAATGACAGGATATGGGTGTAGGTCAATATACTGCTCAGTAGTCAGGGCCATGGTCATGGGCCTAGTTCACTGTGCTGCCTGTTGGGTGTGTCTGCTGGGTAGGTGTATGTCTGGCCATTGTGTATCAGCATTTAGCTACTTACAAGTGTCTCTCCTATTTTGTCTCCCATCACTGTTCTCTTTTGTGTGTCTGCTACAGCATCAACATCAGGCGAGGGAGCTGAGGCACCAGCTAGTGGGGAGACAGCGGCCCATGGATCCTCTGAGGCAGAGACAACAGACGCCAAGGGGACTAGTGGGTGGGAGGGCGAGGGGACTTCCACGGGGGAGGCTACTACCACCGGTGGTAGTGACTCTGAAACCTCCTCCGATGGGGGTCCTCCGGCGGTGGTGGACACTAGTGGACAAATCACGACCGTGACATCTTCCGCCACCAACCATACCATCAGTGCCCTCCCTTCTGCTCCCCACCGAGTTGGCCGTGCCCGCCCACCCAGAAAGGTGGGCGTCTCCTTCGCCCCAGGCACCTCCTCCCCTGCCCCAGTCAGCCTGCTGCCCTCACAGAGGAGGCTATTGACCTCCTGAGAACTATCTCTGTAGGGCAGACAACCATCGTCAATGCCATCCAGGGGCTAGCATCAGAGGTGCTGCAGACTAATGCCTATCTGAATGGCATTCAAGGTGCCGTGTCTGCCCTACAGAGATCTTTTCAGGCTCTGGCCTCCTCTTGGACGGCAGCCAGTTTCCCTGGCCATTCCGTCCCCCCTCCAACCTCCTCTACCCCTTCCAGCACCCCACTCCCTTCACCCGTCCAAGGCACACATTCAGACATGCAGTCAAGCACTTCAACACACAAAAAACACACTTCCAAACACAAGCACCACACCTCCCACCACAAGCATTCACACAGCCAAAATACACCTGATCACACAACAACGTTCACTTCCCCTAGTGTGCCCGCCTCTTCCTCCTCCCTGTCTGTCCCCTCTACATGCACACCCTCATGCACTGCACCGTCACTCACTGTTACTGCTCCTCTTCCTGCACTCACCACGATAGCAGACAGCCATACATACACCCCATACACCACACCAGCACTCACCACCTCCATTGTAGTTGACACATGCACCGCACTCACCCGACTTGCAGACACCCACCCAACATACATCTACACTGCTGTCTGTCTTCTCCCACTGTGTCCACCCCCCACCTCCCAAAGCACTCAAACGCAGCAAGACACCCACCCATCAGACATCCACCATACCACAGCATACTGAGCAGTCACCGGCACCCACTACACGCACACCTACACCCCATACATCAACTCCCTCTGCCTCCACTCCCATGCCCTCATCCACGCCCACCCCAATTGCTCCCAAGAAACTTTTCCTCTCCCGTGTAGACCTGTTCGAACCCACTGGTCCACCCCGTCTTGTCCCGAAACGTGCTAACCTCCTTGCCCTTTATGCTCCTTCCACGTCGCAGCTCACCCCGGTCCAGCCTTCCAATTCCCATTCCCCTTCTCCACTTAAGAAGAAGGCCCGCTCTGAGCCTAAGGCATCCAGCTCCGCCTGTGCCAAACAGCCCCCACCCCCTTCTAAGGAGAAGCCCACCCCCCTCCAACCTCCTCACGCAAGTCAAAGTACCACCCTGTCATAAATCCCCACCCCCATCCTCCTCTGCCCCCATTCCGTGAGGTGCCTGGATCACCCTATGGTGCCCTGTTGAGTGGAGTACCCAGCACTTGTGGGAGTCAGGTGTGGCCAGTTGTGGTCAAGGAAAATTGACTTTTTATGGGCTAGCCATTGGCCCTGTTTTCATCATTTCGCTCAGTGAGCTTCATAATAAAGTTTCGGTGTGGCCTGTGTTTGGGCTGCACGCAGTTCCACCCTGGTGTTTGTTTATATAATTTATGGCTGTGGTGCTATTGTATGTCCTATGGCCAAGTTGCAGTGGCCTTCAGTCGGGTACGTCCCTCTTGGTGTGGGGTGTCTGACTATTGCTGCTGGGTAGGGTTGGGGGGCTTTGCGGGGTGGGTGGAGTGGGTGGGTATGTAACTTTGCCCTTTCCTCCCTTGTTTTGTAGGTTACGGTACTTACCGTCATCGTCTTCGTCAGCGGTCTCGGTCGTGTAGATATATGGCAAGGAGCAAGGCTGGCATGATCTGCAGCTCTCTGTCCATGGCTGCCGCTGCATGTTTTGTTGAGCCCCGGTGAGTGTTTCCTCCTATTTGTTTCATTTCCGCGTGGCTTTGTGTGCTGGTGGTTCCCGCCCCGGAACTGGCGGCGGAATGGTGGTTCATAATTTGATGGGCAGGTTGGGCCTTTCCGACGGCCTGTGGGAGGCCTCTGCCGTCGTTAGCGGGAATCCTTTCCTGGCGGTGGGTGGTGCGTGGGATGCGTGAGTTTCGTTTGGTTCATTATTTGGCGGTCCGGACCGCTCCTCTGTTGGCGGTTTCTGCCACCACTGGCGGCGGTGCGGAATGGACCGCCATGTTCATAATGAGGGCCTAAATCTGAGTCTTGGTGCTCTACTTTCCAAAGGTCTTCTTCTAGCCGTACACTTTGGTGCCTATGCCTCCACGATCCAGCCTGATAGGTCCTCTCAATCAACGAAGAAGTAGTTCTCTGGGAACAGGCACAGTGAGCATGTCATTGTAAGTTGGTTGTCAGCCAGTTTGGTGAGATGGCACCTGGCGGGGGCATTGCTTTTATGTCTTACATTAATTCTATAGCAACCTAAAGAATTTTGAGTATGTGATCAGATTGTAGAATGTTTGGTATGTCACAGCGCAAGCTGGAATCTAGAGGTGTGTGTAAAGGTTCTAGGAGGTGGAGACAGTTGGGGGAGAAGACTACTGCTCATAGGGTTGGTGGAATATTGCTGTATCAAAATAAATGTTTTCAAGACCATGTTGATTGGATTGTCATAATTCGTAGCTTAGCACTGGCGATGATTAGTACCACCAACCCATACATTTGGGGATTTTGTGTCAATTTTGGGCATGAGGTAACCCTTTTTTCCAGAATTTGAGGTGGTGTAGGCAACAAGAGGCAATGTACCTTTGGTGTGTCAACTGACTTCTGTAAAGTGAGGGAAATGTTGTCTCACATGCAGCAAAGCTTCGAGCACTGTACAGACTGAGCAGCATTACTGAAGACGGTAATTTCCCCTAAACTTCGGCTTCTCCAGTGTTGCACTGCAAATAATAATGTCACATTCATAGACAACAGCTTTATGTATTCGACAAAAGAACATGTTTGGCAACCTTGTGTCAGCAACCTGCTTTCAAAAGAATAATAAAACAACATAGAGAACACTTAATAACAAGCCCCATTTCCTCCAGAAATCACGTACATTATGTACAGCGGCCATGTTTGCAGTTTGGGAAATTTCCCAAGCGTGTTGATGATATTTGAGGAACTATATAACATCACTAAATATTAAGGTGACGCGCAACATGAGCTGGGTGAAGCTGTTATCATCACTTTTTGAACAGTGCTTGTTACATGATGGGCACACCTTGGGAGTGGCTGTTTTGTAATAAGTTATTGGAAATACATAGTTGTGAGGAAAACAAAAAAAAGTGTTCAACATTGTTTTCACGATATTCTTAAACACAGTGATGGGCTCACTAGAAACCGGTGTGTTTTTGTTCAGTGGTGACAGGCACACCTGGAAACCTGTGCCTTCACCACTACCAGACATTTTTCACAGTGATGGTGTGAGAAAATTGGTCTGATTGCAGAAGTCCCCTCACTTTTTGCCCCCATTTTGAGCTGATATTGGTGTTTTATGACTCTGAATGTCCCCTGGGCACTGCTAACCTGTTTTAAGGCCAGGGCACTGTTTAAAATGGCATATGAAAATTAGGCCTACATAGAATTGGCTCATCAACCTACCTATAAGTCCCTAGTATATGGTAGGGCATGTAGGTTTAGGGACCCAAGTATAGTTAGTGCACCCCTAGGTGCACTGCTGGGGTGTACAGTGTCATTTTAAAGGCAGGCCTGCCCTGCTGGCTGTTTTTAAGTTAAAGTTAATCCCAAATTCGACTTTGGAATAAAACGCACTTCCAAAGTCCTATACTACCTTATTTTTAGGCCTGGGCGGAGTTTACATAGAGGCGTTACGTGGAGCTACGTGGAGTAAACAACAAACTCAGTTGTGCTACGCAGAGTTCCGCTAGTGGGCGGAGTTTCTTGCCACGCCCATTTGCGTGACGTTGAACATCACTGGCAATGCAAAGTTGCATCTCGCATTGAAATTCTCATACGAACTGCACCACGCGATTTCCATGGGCGTGGCCATCTTGTT